>NW_020442466.1:1050598-1122109 GCF_000699045.2 Agrilus planipennis
AACCTAACCTAACCCAACCTAACCTAACCTAACCTAACCTAACCTAACCTAACCTAACCTAACCTAACCTAACCTAACCTAACCTAACCTAACCTAACCTAACTTAACCTAACCCGGTCAAACTTGCGCCATGCCACCTTGCCGTACTTTCATCGCATGCCCTGCTTCATTCAATTCTATGTATCTCTTCAACTACCCCCATTGAAGTTCTTTAAGTAAACCGTTTGATCAACCTTAGGTCAGATGGGCCAGGTCCACCCTAGAATCCTCCTGACCTACCCTAGAATATCAATTATTCAAATGCAAATAACAAGATATACCTACAAACATTCTTTTTTGTGAAATTTCTCCAAAATTAGTGTTAATTAATTCCGTTATTGTGAACAGTTTTCAAATTATTCCACCGCTCAAATTCATTCCAAAAATAATTAATTAATTAGAGGTGGTGTTCGGTATTCACCGTATAATATTAAGTTTTATGTTTATCTATTGTTAGAAGTAAAGTTTTGTTAAATTGTAAATGTTTAATGAGCGTGGCAACCCCTGTCGGTATTAACCTTTTTAATTTATAGCATGTGTAAATAATGCCTCTTGTTCGTTAATTTTAACCTTTTTTTATGATATTCGTTATTTTTAGTTTCTTTGTAAGTTTCATGTTTAGATATATTTATAGCTCCTTTGTGTAGTATACTTCGACCCTTTAGTGTCACTTTGCTAGGCTAGGATTAGTATTATTGAATTTAAATTTATTGTTTTATTAGAGTAGCTAGAAAATAAGAAGTACGCTTTCTAGTGCCATTATTTGTTTACATGTAGATATATATTTTCGTCGAGTCAGTTTTAAGAGAAAGTTTTGTTTGTTTGTATGCTCGGCCTTTTTTTGTGTAAGATAAGAGTGGGGTGGTTTCTGTCAACCATTCCTAATAAAAGGGGTTGCAACGGCTCATTTTTAGAGAGATTCATAAAGATCAAGAACTAGAGCGAAAAAAGATAGATTCATTAGCCACTTTAATTTCCTTTATCTGTTTTTTAAGTTTAAATCACACACGTTCATTTTGTATATATGTAAATAAATAGTTAATTTAAAAGCAAGTGTTTTCACTACCGAAAAGCAATAACTAGATCGCTCGCCATTAATTTAGCGTGCGACTTGAGGATACAAGAAAGTTATCTTTCACTCAAGACAAAAATTTCCTCAAGAGAACAAACAGGTAGGTATTATGATAAAAATTGGAGACTTATGAAAATAATTAAGATCATGTAGGTACCGTTCGGTTTAATTAGTAACGGGAAGTAACGAGTTAACAGAAGATGATAGTGTAACAGCTAATGCATGAAGAAGAAGAAGAAGTAGAAGAAGGGAAGGACCTGTACTTTATTTATTATAATCGCTTAAGAATCATGCTGTGCTATGCCTGTAAAACATCCGCATTATAAGCGAGGAATCTGCGTAATTTTGCAACTTTATAAACCTGGCATTTTTTAATAAACGCTAACCGGATTTTTACGGTTGCGACGAATAGTGATTACGGCGTTGTTTATTTCTTAACAACTATGATTAGCTAGCGCATTTGCATAACTTAATTTTAATTTGCAATTATCCGGCAATAATCATTGATTTAGTATGCTCAGTCGTTTGATGATTAACGTATTCAAATCAGTAGGTACATATGCCAACCGAAAACCTGGTAGGTGCGTGATTAGAATCTAAACGGATAAAGTCTAACTTAATTGGCAACGATTATACGGCGAAATTAGAATTCAAAGTAACGATATGAAACTGAACAACCGGAGATAACATCCAGTTTAAACTTAGACATTTAATAATGCATTAAAGTAAATTATAAAACAGCTTTCTTCATCAAAAAATAATTTTAACTGCATTTACGTAGATAGCTTCGGTAAATCCCTGACTAGACCAACTTATTCCGTAGAAAGCAAGTTATTGTCTTAATATCAAGGCAGTAAATCGCCATTTGCTGATAATTACTGTTAACTGTAAATTCGTTCTTATTTATTTATTTACGGTTTTCTGTAATAATAACTGCTGCTCTAATTGTAAGTATTGCAATGGTTAAGACAGAAAAATTTATTAGTATTTGATATGTTGGATAAATATGAAAGATAAGGATTTACTCATGTTTAAAAGAAAATCATAATTATGATATTAATAAATAATTACATCCGCTTAAGTAAAAAAGTAGGAATATTTCACATTTATTCATTTCAAACGCTATTTAAAGTAGAGATGCAGCGGAAACTGATTTTGCAAAGTACCGCGTAAGTGGGTACATAGCAGTATCTGTACCGCGTACCCAACAAAACTACTACGGCAAATGGTTCACGCGGCCTTTCTATTAAATAACACCCTCACCAATGTCCCAAACCACAATAAGTCCCGTTCAAAAAGTGGTCTAAACACTAAACCAATCAAATTTTAATTCTTGGTTGGCAGGTTTTCTACAAAAGGGTCGAATTGAAACCGTTCAAACGAGCCAATAATGTTTATAAGTACTAGAAGTTTGCAAGGTGTCAATATTATGCGTACAAGTTATTTTGTTAATCAAAATTTAATATACCTAAGAGCGACAGAAATTGTAACATGCTGATGTATCCTTGGTTACTAGAAGTAAATGCATAAAAAACTATATCGAAATAATAAATAATTCACTGTAGTAATCAACACAAATACAAAAACAAACGACCTATACCAATACAATGGTAATTACCAATTTCTATTAGGTAGGTTTTTGTCAAACTTTTTTTTTTCTTTTCTTTGACGTCCTTTCTTATCCGGTACACGGCCGGATCGTAAAAAATGTGTACAATACCGGATCTAAACCGGGTAACCAGCGAGTCTGTGATTTAAAGGTTATATCAAATTTTTAATCGTCCTAATATTCCTTGCAATAAATTGAAACGAAAATGACGTGGAGCCATGTCATATCTACATATTTATCGTATCGTACGAATGTTTATGGCATAAATATTAATATAATTTTTGGAGCGGATCGTTGTAAATAACGGCGCACTCTGTACTCGCTATATGTGTACCACCTATTTACATCCATATAAGTTAAACCCTTGCGGTAATTGTGAATGAAAACATGCAGATGACTCGGCCACTAAAGCCGCCATTACAAACAGCGGGCACCATTACGGTGATGGTATTTTAATGCAGTTATTTATTGATAATGCACTTTCTCATGCGAGTTGAGCGCGGGGACCCTGCCACAACGACCACGGCGACTCCGTCGCTTAATCGAGCATTAAATACGCCTGGCGTTCTGTTTGTCATCGCATGCCCTGCTTCATTCAATTCTACGTATCTCTTCAACTACCCCCAACAAAGTTCTTTAAGTAAACCGTTTGATCAACCCTAGAATCCTTCTGACCCACCCTAGAATATCAATTATGATGCGCCATGCTACCCTGATGTACGTTCCCTTCCTTACCAACCCAACCTAGCCTGATCAAACATAATACAATCCAACCCAAGTCAATCTAGAGCAACCTACCCTAACCTAACCTAACCTAACCTAACCTAACCTAACCTAACCTAACCTAACCTAACCTAACCTAACCTAACCTAACTAACCTAACCTAACATAATACAATCCAACCCAAGTCAATCCAGCGCAATCTAACCTAACCTAACCTAACCTAACCTAACCTAACCTAACCTAACCTAACCTAACCTAACCTAACCTAACCTAACCTAACTTAACCTAACCCGGTCAAACTTGCGCCATGCCACCTTGCCGTACTTTCATCGCATGCCCTGCTTCATTCAATTCTATGTATCTCTTCAACTACCCCCATTGAAGTTCTTTAAGTAAACCGTTTGATCAACCTTAGGTCAGATGGGCCAGGTCCACCCTAGAATCCTCCTGACCTACCCTAGAATATCAATTATTCAAATGCAAATAACAAGATATACCTACAAACATTCTTTTTTGTGAAATTTCTCCAAAATTAGTGTTAATTAATTCCGTTATTGTGAACAGTTTTCAAATTATTCCACCGCTCAATGTTATTCAACGAAATACGGTGACACCTTTACTTCAAATTTCAAGTTGATGCCATTACAAGCTGTTGTAATCAGACTATCTTAGTTATTGGAAAGCTACCCCTTACACTATGTATAAGTGGTAGTTGCTAATGTTAAGTAGAGGAGAAAATTTGCCCTCCCCCCTAGAAAAAAAATCGTTGTTACGCCTATGGAATTATTTATCATTTTGTAATCATTTATAGATTTTTGGAAAAAATTCATTTGGCGCAAAAGCGTATCGTGAAATTTCTAACGCAATCCTAATCAAAAAAAAGGTTTGAAAAGTTAGACACATAATGTATATTGTAGTCCTTTTAAGGATGCATGCTGACTTAACCATTTGAATATGTTTGCAAACCCGAAACCCACTAGAATTTGATACGTGATTTGTATACTGTATGTCAACACTCAAAAGATATTTGCGATTGCATAAACAGACGCAGTTCACGAACTTTTAATTGCTTGGATTTTCCTAGCTATTAAACCACGAAATACCCGACATGACTGCAAATTGTAATTTTTGACAAAACAATGTGTGGTTGAACGACTGATTTGCCACTTATTTTTTATTTCTTTTAAGATTTACACAACTATCAGAGGTTTAAGGAGTATAATTTTTTTGCTGTTGAATCGAAAATTATTTTACCTAAATTTCTCAAAAACGGAATTCACAGGGTCATGATGTTAGAGTATCAAGAATGAAATAGAACAGAAGTAAAATGTTATGATTTTATCGAATATGTATCGCTTTATTTATAAAAATAATTTTGTTTGACTCAGATATTTACGAATACATTACTTTTTTTAGGATTTAAACAAACAAAAGGATCAAGTAATATCTTTACTTGTGTGATTGTTTTTAACTAAATCGAAAAACTTACTTTAAATCCCCCAAAAACTAAATATAACACAATATGATTTTGGAGATATCAACGATGGGTTACACGCGAAACTTGTAAAACAGATCAGATATGTCGTCAAATAGATAGAATACAAGCAAAATTTTAAGGCTTTAAATGTATGAATTTCTATAAAACAATTTTTTTGGACTCAGATACTCATGAATGCATTACTATTTTAAGATTTAAACCAACAAAAGACTTAAACAACATTTGTACTCGTAGGATTGTTCTTAACTAAATCGAAACTTATTTTAAATTCCCCAAAATACAACAGACTATGATTTTGGAGATATCAACGATGGGTTATACGTGAAACTTTATCAAAACTATTTCTTCCTATTCAGATAGGTACTCTACAATCTTTACTATTTTTATGATTAAAACAACTTAATGATTATTTGTACCTAGAGAGAAAACCAAATTGCATCAAAACTGGTTCACACATTTTCAAACAAATACTTCAAGCTTTCAAGGAGATAAAAACGTAAATTATACAAGTAAATAAAGAATGTGGTTTTAACATAATAGGTGCCACAGTTATATTTGAAATGAGCTGTAGAAAGTAGGAAAGAAAGTAAGCCATCGCAAATCTAACCTAACAAATTTGACAGTTGCTACAAGGCGTGCTAAAAACATTGACGTAAACACATAGTATATTAGTATATTAACAGTTATAAGTAAATTTTCGATTGTCTTGGATCACATACCGCAGCAACTGAAAACGTTGATTGTGATAAGCTGATATATATACTTAATAGTTATGTACGGCTCATGTTAAAGACACAGCAAAGCTATTATTTGGCTATTATGCCTAGCGAATTTAATTAAATGGTGGAATATCAGTTAGCAAAAATCATAAAGGCATAACGGTTACATTTGGGAGCCGATATTTGTACGAATCGTATTAACATTAATAAAACAGGGGGAGTAAGCTCTCTTTCTGCTGCCTGGGCACCTTTCGGATCGAAAAACAGCGGTTGGTAATTTAATGTTGTTTATTTCACGTTTACGGTTTTTTGTTATGAAATCAAGTTCATCTTCGTATTGTTCCCAGGCACCGCAGTTAATGAACTGAATGACTGGCAGTAATCGACGCTCCTTCGCTAGCACAAACCACGTTGCCTTACAAATAGTTTTAAGTCACTACTCAACTTGTGGTCGCAACTGTCAAAATAATTTCGAACACTATACGAACAAAATCATAAAGCCTGTAATTCCGCGAACCATTGTTAAGAACATATCGGAACAGTTCAAAACAATCAGGCACCATTAGATAAAATTAACTAAATTCCAAAGCAATAAGGATTAAATTGATTATCTGCTACTTCGTAAAATATTACTTTGAATCTGTACTCTCTAGAAATTGTCATTATATTATTAGTGGCATAATGGCTATTAGTACGACATGCGGTACACAGCATTAAAGTTAGTCTTGCTTATAACAAAATTAATAAGTTCGTGGTCAGTAAATTATTGAAACTAATGGATGAAGGAGGAACAAGCAAATGGAAACGAGAAGCAACAAAATCGATGGAAAAAGACTCAATCGATATATGGAGAAGAATAATGATGCAATTAATGGAAAGGCTAAATGAAGAAGTAAAAAGATGAAGAGTATTTAAATGGGAAAATGAAACCTGGCAAAATATAAAAGAAAATTGTTCAACAAGGATAGAATTAAGAGAAGCAGTAATAAGGAGGCATACACTGGATGAAGCAGATCCAAGGAGAATGAGAAGAAATTGAGCAAAGACAGAAAATAATTTAGAAGAAAGAAGCTACTAGCTATAGTTGTATACATATACTTAAGATTTAGTATAAGTCCTCGTGAAAGTAATAATTATTGTTATTATCAAAAAAAAAAATACCATCATACGTAGGTCGATTGAAATATTTTACAAAAACCTGTCGATGCCGACATACTGCCGTAAACATGTTTACTTTTATATGGAACACCTTCGGGATAGCAGGCAATTTATTGAGACTGCCTATGACGTGCTGATGAGATCTAATAAGCCATTCAGTTTCCTCTACCCCTCTATAAATGAACTTCCTTATGCATAGGTATATTTCAAACTAAATCTAAATATGTATATTCAATGGTATAAGAAATCAGTCATGACAAAAGAGAATAACAAAATATTACTGCAATATATATTACGTTGCTCACAGTGATACACTTTTCTCCATACTTCCGCTTCGAATTAAAGAAAGAAGAAGCTAAACCGACGCATTAGAAGCATGTCTCACAGCTAATAAATTATTATTTATCTACTATAGTATGTAAGAGGAAATGTTTAACGTTGTATATTAATTGTTTAAGTCAAAGACAATTTATGGGGTCCCACCGTTCGCGTTTACAGGATATGGAATATAAGTATCCGTCTAAACACCATAAATACAAATCACAACACACATGCGTACACACGTTGTAATGCAACAGATTTTGTTCCTGAAGAGTCACATGCTGGAATTAATATTTGCGCATAAATTTAATGCCGCGGTGCGAAACTGCGGCAAATCCATTCTTATAAATATGTATTGTAGGAATTTACAATGTACATTAGAACAGCTCAATCTACGACATGCGAAATAAACCAGGTAGCCATTTTCATGAATTAGGAAATTAAAATATTGCTTAAGCCATCGACTGATTTGAACATTACGAAGTTTATGTCAGAATATTTCTTAACAAACTTTATGCACCGAGGATTATCGTTATAAAATTAAGTGAAATGGAGCAATAAAAATAATATTTCGTTATATTCCATGTCCCAAAAAGACATTATTTTGTATTACAATTGAGAGGTTTAATAATTTTAATTGTTTATGGTGGCAAATGGAAAACATAAATAAAATTCTATAAAGGTTCCTTCCTATAAAGAATAGTAGGTACCTAAGTAAAAAGGAAAATTTCAGTTAAATAATCAATTATTCGTATTATTTCTAGTTCTGCAAGTACTTTTAGTGAATAATAGTTTATCTAATATAATTAAAACATAAAAGCACGCGTATCGAACCATTATTATGCAATTATTGTACTTTTTGGTCTATTTTCCTTTCTAATTCAACAGTTTCTATGTAATATATCGAAAGTAATAAAATTAGATCACTTTAATTACATAATTATATCCATTATTATCATTATTAGCTTTAGCAGATTTCCTACAGTTGGCCACTATCGTAGTTACTTTGGATTCGATAATTTAACATTGTGGATATACAACAACCGCCAAAGTTTTTCCAATCTTCATATTTAACATTGTGGGGATAGCGCTTTTTCTTTTTTTTTTATTAAATAATACTTTTCGGTATATACTTCATGTTGTATTCATTTATAAGCGCAGCCTTTGATAATGATTTCGGTTTAGAAGAAGCAATTGTAGTAACACACAGTAATTTGGAATATAATTTGTTCTCGATTAACTCTTTTATTAATAGTTTACTTTGCGAGATTCTATAATTCATTGAATTCGTTGTTATTAGGCCATTTTGCGATACGGCGGCTTATTAACCTTGCTCTTGGTCAGTTTGGATTGTAAATACCATAACGAAGCATTTTAATACTCGCCCCTGATTAAAATCCAAATATTAAGAAATAGTCTTGAAATATATATTTTTGTGAAACCTAAACAGGTACCGGTATCATCCCCTTGGAGGGAAAACAGTAATAGAGATACGAGACAACTTTAAATTTTGAATAAAGCATTGTACTTGGATCAGTCAACGTTAACATTATTCATCGAATCTCACGTAACAATTAACATAAACAAATTTATTTGATCAGCATAAACATAAACGTATCTATTAATTAATATTGATTTTAATTATTAAATAGTTATAGTGAAGTTGTTCGTTTCATTTCGTGAGTGTAAGAAGAAGTGGCACAGCAGTGCAAAAACGTAATAAACAGAGATTTTTGATTAGATATTAATTTGCACTCGATTTCGATGTGAAAAGCTTGGGTTGGGATCCGATCGACAATAAAATCGATAAGGCGAGAAGAATCCGCGATTACGAAAGATAAAACGGACAGCGCTCACACGAAATAGCCAGTAGCTGGTTCACTTCTTATGGTTTCAACGAGACGTCCGCAGTGCACCGTTCGTCCTTTCGTCCTTCGTTCTTTTGCGGAATGGTTTACGGTTTTTCGCCGCAGATCCGAGTTTGCCACTTTGCATTTCAAATCGGCATGTCTTTACGCCAACTTCGTGCTAGATTCAGCCGATACGTAGCATAAAAGATATGTATTATCGGTGTTTTATTCTCTAAACCGCCAGTTCTGCAACGAAAAGCCTCGCTTCACTGACTCAAAGCGATGGAACAATCCCAGCATCGGGAGAGTTAGGTACGTTTTCAGTTACGCGGTGATAATAAAAACTACGAACAAGGACGTAGTAGCTGTTTGTTTGTTTTACTTGTTAAAAGATAACGTAATAACGCTTACGTTTTCACCATATGAATAAATAGGATTAAATCGCACATATGACTTTATACCTACTTCCAAGTTTATAAGGATTTTAACACCATAGGCCACCAATCACTTTTAACACCTGCTCTATTCAATTTTTTCATCATCATCAATCACTGCCGAAATGCCCAGAAATCTCACGAATCAACGACTAAACATTTCATATCAACTTTTATCTGATTCCTCTAGGATGTGTTTGTTTTACTGTAATGCCACATCAGTTACAATGATCCCATTTTAACCCCGAATTTGTTTTATAGGTTTTCTTTTCAAATATACAATTGAAAATGTACAAAATTCTTCAGACGCATCGACGACTCCGTACAGTTTATAGTCTTACACGCTCATACATCATCATCATAGGGTCGTCAGTCCTAAGACTGGTTGGACACGTACCTCCATTTTTTCCTATCCTTAGCTAAACTTCGCATTTCCCTAAAACTAGAACAGCCCACATCCTTAACTATTTGCGAACAGTAATCTAATCTACGTCTACCTCTACCCCTCCTAACTCCTGTTTCTGCCTCTAATATGTCTCCGACTAACCTTCATGCCTGAGAAGGTGTCCTACCAACCTATCTTGCCTATTTTTTTTCTCGCTCATACATACTATACAAAAAAAATCCGCTCCACATCCTGCCATCTTATTCGATCAAATGCAGTGTTCAGATGAACGTAGAAACTACAAAAAAAATCAAATAAAACAAATATTAAATAAATATGATATATTTAGATAAAATTGGTAAATCGAATTGATAGTTTTGAAAAATACATACAAACACAAAGGATAATTATACCTAATCCTAACAAACATTATAAATGCGAATGTTTGTTTGTTTGATACCACTTCACGACTTAACTACTCAATCGATCTTAATGAAATTTTGTACGTACATAGTCAAGGGTACAGGAAAGGACATAGGGTTCCTTTTATCCGGAAAAAAATGCTATTCCCGAAGAATAGAAAAAGTAGTTTTATGTGGTCATCGATTATGAACTTTTTCACGTATTAATGCGACCGAAACCGTGTGTAAAACCTACACCATATTTTAGACTGTACCTTGTATATTATAAATTAGTTAGTATCTCAGCACTAAAAAATGAAAACCGTGGTTAATAAGTGATTATATTTCTTTTAAGGTCTTAAATAACTTTATACTAGCAGCACGCACACGCAAACATATCCTGTAACGAACCAGTCGCAGTCGACTAATTCATAGGATGCATGCAAATTTTCTCGTGTTTGCAAGGAAAGAAACGTAAGCCAAGCGCGCCGGTATTATTACAAATGCGCGGGGTACATGGATAGACGTATAGGGGTGTGCACTTTGTGAAATCTGTAATGGATCGTAATTCGAACATGCCACGTACGGTGGTTGATCCGCGAACAACTCTTTCATTAATAATTCGCGCCGTGCGATTGCAAAAATTGCATTTGTCCCGCATCACTGCATGCTCACTGCTTATTCAAATATTCATGAACGAGAACGAACGCGATCGGATAAATGTACCAAAACGAAAACTATGTTACAATTCAAAACCATAGAAAACCAATGGTGGGTGGCATATACAGTCGTAAGGGCATCCGTTCGTCACCTTTATATTTTGGAAGAAAAAAGAAGACATTTATACCATTATGAGCATTGCAACTAGGGTTGCCACCCGTACTTTATTATAAAGTATTGTACTCTATTTCGACTGTGCGTACGTTATATTTTACAAGTCAAGTAAACATCGTAATTTGTAAGCGATTATTCGAAATTCAGAGTACTTTTACATCAATAATATTGCACAGAAAAATGGCAAGGCATATTTACGGAACAACCTGATTTCCCAAATCTGTTCAAAATAGTGTCACTTTTGCTATCCGTTCCGGCCACTTCAGCATTTACAGAAAGAGTATTCTCTATTATGAACGCAAAGTGGCGGGACGACAGGTATGTTTATACTTCATTAAAACTAATTAAAAATGAACTTTTAGTTTACTTAAATCTTTGTTTGCCATGTTTAGAGGCTATTAATGTATTTAAAAGCGACAGCAATTTGTTACTGGCTGCTAGGTGTAACAAAAAATATGTTTTTAAAAACAAAAAATTAAATACTTTATTTTTATGCCGAGTACTTTTTTTTTTTGAACCTTTTAGCCGAGCAACACTCTATGTGAAGCCTGAAAAGGTGGCAACCCTAATTGCAACTGATGCTTGAAAAAGTGGTTTACTTTGACTACATGTATGTATCACTATCTTTTATGTCTGATGTTTGGGGTTGTGTAGTATCCATCTCGTTTTGGATATCCCTGCGGGGCTAGGTGGTATCATTAGGGGTGAAATTAGTTGGCATCATAGCTAAATCGCCCCACAGGAAATACAAGAAACAAGATAGAATTCAGACTGTCTTTCAAAAGATCACTCTTTCGATCAGAAGCGTCTGAATTCGATGTCAGTAGAACAAAATAATTAAAAGAAAATTGACACCCTTGTTGAAATAAACAAGCAGTTAACTCCTATAAAATCTTTTTAAATAATGTATACGTAGATATAATATTAAACAGAACTTTCTCTATAAATGTTCATTCCTGCATTGCACCGGGGCCGGCGTTAGTTGGCATAGTTACAAGTTTTAAAAAAAAAATTTTTTAAACATAAATTTCGCTTTGTATTGAAATAGTTAAGCTATTCGTGGCATTCACGAGAATCTCTATAATTATTGTAAAAGAAATTGAAAAATCAAGAAGAATAATTTACACTAATTATCGCCCCTATAACATGTATGCAAATTTGAAGAGTACAGAAAAATTTAAACATTTGATTATCTCACTGGCCTAAAGACCCTTGACTTAAGAACTTAAGGTTGTATAGGAGCGTTAGTTGCCAGTAATTAGTAATATAAGATACGAATGTTCTTAAACGTTTGCATTTGTATACGCTAGGTAATTACGGCTATGAAAAGGACATCAAAATTCGACCTCTGACCAAATGTGGAAATATATAAGTACCATTTGATCGTCCTTTACACAACATTAGATTCTTTATGGTGCTTGGTGGCAGTTAGCGGTTTGCATGTGTGCGTTTAAGTTTTAGTGAGCACATGTGTCCGTGTGGTGGAAGTCCATATTTCCATAAACCGTGTATTCTATCGCTGCTGATGCAAATGGCTTGGCGTTTTCGCGAAATATGAGCTTCGCATCGTTATTAACGTTTTCTCTTGGTCGAGGTTTTTCTCGCACACACATACACACACACAGACAGCAACAAACGGTCGCGTATACACACTGACAAAATGCCAGCATCGAACGCCGTCCTGCAACTCTCAATAGGTACGACTTCCTCGGCCCTATCAGTCGCAAATGATCTGAGCTTCTAGGCGGCAACGCATAACTTGCACGGCCACACAGACGAGCCTCCCTTTACATATACGTTGCTATATTCATGTCAGTATAAGTATCTAGATACATTGCAGTAAAGACCCTAACGTCAAATATCGTCACATTCCAGTTGGTGGCTCGTACATAGTTGTAGATAGTAATTGCTCTTTACTCGGGACGTATTCGTTGCCAACGTGATTAAATTAAACCGTTCCCTACGAACAGACACCCGGAAGAATCCGGAAAGCCATTTGCCATGATTGCATCACGTAATATGTTATAAGGGTAGCATAGGCCGAAGGTGCAACAAAAATTCAGGGTACCGTTAGCCACATCGTTTCCATAAATGTTCAACTCAATAACGCTTATTGGATGAAACTGGCGAATACACAAGAGTAAATATCTATATGCATACATACTATGAAACTGATAGAGAATATGTAATCGTAAGTAGTAAAATATAATCTAAAACTCCTAATGGACTCCGTATCGATATGTTCTTTGATATTAAGGTGACCAACTATACTCATTTACTGAGTTTTGTACTCTTTTTTCGCAAACCGTACTCTTTTCAAATTCTGTACTCTGAAAGTACTCATTTGTATTCCTAAAACACTTTTTTAGATTATTTTATTTCAATTTTATTAATTAAATATTTAAAATTATTTTGACAGTGATTTGAATTAATAGAAATTTCCTTATGTTGTCCAGGCACTAATGCTGCTGTTGAAAGGGTATTTTCACTAGGGAATGATTATTGGAGCAGTGAGAAGTCGCAACTTTCTGTAAAAACATTATCTGCCGTCTTAACAGTCAAATTTAATATGCAAAATGAAAGTTGTTCGGATGTGGCTACATTATTAGACGAACATCCTCATTTAGCAAAAAAATCCACTCCGAAGTAAAATATATTTTTAAAGGAAAATAAAGTTTTTATCGTTTTTTTTCTTCTTGTTTTTTTCACCTATGAAATACTTGCAAAGTGTACTGTATTTGAGCAAAAAATAGTTGGTCACCTTATTGATATAGTCAAATTGTCTGTTGGTTTATTTTTCTAATATTCTAGCTGGAAATACTATTTACTAACATTTGACGATTGAATATTGTATAGAATTGAAACGTGCTCATTAACGCTCCAAACCCTTCAAAATTGTAGATATTTTTAACTGTTATTTTTCTTTTAAAGCACAGGGAAATCTTAATCGTCTTTGTATTCACGCCTTTGTGCTTTTAATTTAGAAAACTCCTGTAGTTAAGAGCTGATGTAGTAATGAAAATTAATAATTGTATTATTTTAATGTGCAAAAGAGTTTCGCTGCCTAATAATAATAAAACGAATGTAGTGCGCGTCTGAAATTCCTGAGCCTATTCATTAGCAGTTGACTTACAAGTCGGTTTACTGTTATATGGGTGGGTCGTCTAACCTCCTTACTTCTGTAAAGACAGCCATGACACTGAAAATGTACCAACGGCCATTGGCAGCAGCAATTACTTTCGACTCATACTTTTTATTATCTCCATGTACCTCACCTAATTACTTTTATCAGTTATAGGTACCTACTAATCGGAAAATTCTACAAAGCGGTTGAAGTATATAGAAAAACTTGCAGAAGATTTATAAGCTTATTTTGTAGAATGACTAATATCTGATCGGATGGCCCGATTTTATTTAGTGACAATGTTAAGGGATAAGAACCGTTTATAAAATTTATCTTTGCAGCTGAAATTCACCAAAAATGTTGTACTGCCTGCGCATCTCACATATTTTGATAAAACAGAGCAGCGGAATTCGTTTGCATACACTTTTGTAAAAGTGGTGAAAGACTTAGATTTTTCATTATAGTTGTGATTTTTTATTCATTTGATTCCTTATCCACCGCCTGTAGTTAATTTACTTTTGCCGTCACTACATGTCAAAACCCATTCCCGTGGTTTATTTGTGCCATTTTGCTTTGGTCTGTCATATTCTTCCATGACTTTTTCCCCATATTACTCCTTCAACTCTTCTTTTTCTTTTCATTCAATTCCAAAGATTATTTCTCTATTATTCATTTTGCTTCTTTCTCCTTGTCGTTTGAATGGTGCCATAAGGTTGTAAATGCACTTAGGCATGAGCAAAAGGCGGTCAAATTTTAGCAATTTTATTGCATGAGCCGCCACTTTAGTTGACTCAGTTTATTTTTGTGTAAGTTCCGAAGCCAATTTTGTACATCAAAACAATTAAAACGGTGTTCCAACTATGTTTTCTTATAATGGCATTTTTTACTAACAAATTTCTCGGAGTTTTTCTCATTCCCATGGAATACGCCACGCTGCGCCGTATTTTAGGAGGGGAAGGAACGACCGAGATGATGGCACGCACTCTTGCACAAGTAGAATTATGTGGCCGCTCGTGTATAAATACGGGTGATACACAAATATTTACAAAATAAAAAAAGCCGATTCTCAAGAAGCATCTTCTGGCGTATTTATATTCATGTTCGATGAAAGCAACTTCAATGTCGAATATAAAATAGCGTGGACGAGAGCTTATATACCTCGAGTGCCATAATTCGTAATTGATATGCATATAAGCCAACGGCGGTAGGACACAAGTAAAAATGCACACAAGAGAAAAATTTCCAGGGACGTAATTGGCAGAATTTACTTAATTTAAGTTTTCAAATGTTTAAAAAAAGTAATTTGTAAGGAACACTATGTTAGTTAAGGATATGGGTTGTTCTAGTTTTAGGAAAATGCAAAGATTAGCTCAGAATAGGAGGTGCGTGTCCAACCAGTCTTACGACTAGGGTTGCCACCCGTACTTTATTATAAAGTATTGTACTCTATGTCGACTGTGCGTACGTTATATTTTACAAGTCACATAAAGTACGCAAAAATATTTTATTTAAGGCCTTAAGTAGACATCGTAATTTTGTAAGCGATTATTCTAAATTCAGAGTATTTTTACATCAATAATATTGCACAGAAAAATGGCAAGCCATATTTACGGAACAACCTGATTTCCCAAATCTGTTCAAAATAGTGTCACTTTTGCTATCCGTTCCGGCCACTTCAGCATTTACAGAAAGAGTATTCTCTATTATGAACGCAAAGTGGCGGGACGACAGGAATAAACTTCATTAAAACTAATTAAAAATGAACTTTTAGTTTACTTAAATCTTTGTTTGCCATGTTTAGAGGCTATTAATGTATTTAAAAGCGACAGCAATTTGTTACTGGCTGCTAGGTGTAACAAAAAATATGTTTTTAAAAACAAAAAATTAAATACTTTATTTTTATGCCGAGTACTTTTTTTTTAACCTTTTAGCCGAGCAATACTCTATGTGAAGCCTGAAAAGGTGGCAACCCTAATTGCAACTGATGCTTGAGAAAGTGGTTTACTTTGACTACATGCATCTATCACTACCTTTTATGCCTGATGTTTGGGGTTGTGTAGTATCTATCTCGTTTTGGATATCCCTGCGGGGCTAGGTGGTATCATACTTTTTTTTTAAACCTTTTAGTCGAGAAATACTTTATGTAAAGCCTAAAATGGTGGCAACCCTACTTACGACCGCCGACCTTATGATGATCATGAAGGAACACTATACTGAAAAATGAAGATACCTTGCACAATTCATCATGTAATAATCTAATTATTTGAAATCACACATTTACTATATAGTGATAAAGATAATATAAATCTCCTTATCGATAATATGATGAATTTGACAAGGAATAATCAGATATTATAGGAATAGGAGGCTAGCTAAAGCATCAGTTAGTATATACCAACTAGTGTAAGACCATTACTTAATGCTAGTTTCTACATATGAAAATGAAAATAATAAAATGGATGGTAAGTGTGCTATTTCAATTAACAAAGGTGAAAATTGTTGGAAGCGTTTGTGTCAACGCGGCAATAAGAATCGCTGTTAATAAAGTTAATCCGTCTCCATGACGATAATTCCGGGCGATTACCCGGTCTGTTTGCGTAAAAATTCTTTTTTAAGTCGAAACGACGGAACAAGGCCGAAGCCGCCGTCGCTGTCATAATAAACATTATTAAGGGGTTTGCGCATACGTGTTTTCAACAAATAGCTGCTATAAACAATCTTATTAACTGGCGCGCATGTATGTTGTTGTTGTTGTGTATCTGTTCGCCGGATATGTGGACCGAGAACACTCGTCGATTGCCCGCTTGCTTGCTTGCTTGCTTTCTTGCTACGCCGATGCAACGCGCTATAGGGATTTTGGATTTATAGGGTTTGTCCAAACCCGATTGGGCATAAATTAACGCAACACGGTAGCGGGGCCATCAATCCTTGGCGTGATGCTCTTAAAATTGCACCTGTTAACTCTAAAATGAGCACTACATCAACCTACTCCTATCGATATACATATGATCGATGTGGATAAGAATGTTTATTATAGAGAATTCAAAAAAGTAGAACCTACGCAATATTTTGAAAAGATTTGAAGTTAAATAAAAAAAAAAAAAATTGGCAGTTATAGGGACTGCCGATAGAAGTGAAAACATAGAACTTTTAGTATTAAAATTTGAAATTTCACAATGTTTGAATAAAAATTATCAACATCAATCTGGTGTTCACATCTATTGACACACCGAGCAACAATTATATGCATGTTTATATGTTTTTTTTATTATTCAAATATTTACATAAATTTCAATGTAATTGATTTTTAACATTGTTTGCATCATTGTCATCATTAATTTCAACAATTCTTAGACTTTTTGTACTTTCAATTATTTCATTGTGTTCTAAAAAAAATACAATAGGCTTATGCTAACTAAAGTAAGAAATGAAAACGTTTGATTGAAATTTATCTAAGTATCGCGTAAAAACCGCATCGATCGTCGTAGCTGTATAGCTACAAATATATTCAGATATACTGCTACAAGCATGTCGGTGACGCGAACCCATAACATTTTCCCCTGCCAAAAAGTGCCCAACGTCCCTAAAGAATTTTTCACTTCAATAATCAGTATTATGGACTACTTGCCAGAATTTATTCAACTAGATTGCTGTTCTTCTTGATCAATACTTGGATATATTTGGAGTTGCTCATGATTTTGGTTGTACAGATTAGTTGCGGTTAAAGCAAGTGTGGTCTTCAATTTGCATGTTGGTCAAGATCGATTTTATTCATGACTAAGGTTAAGATCGATTTTGGTAAATATAACAATCTAGATCTTCGCCCGTGTTTATTGGTCGATTAATATCTGCAGTCAGAAAAGTCAACCGCCTTCAATTAAAACTAAATCGGCATGAATACATAATAGGATTCGGTTAATTACATGTTAATTAAGCGAATCTTTCAGTGAGTTCAGTCCGTGATAGCGCGAGTTGTCTCCCATTAGCGCTTTAATAAATATGCTACGGACACGACTGCAGTTTGTATGATAATGAATGGAAGCAACGTGTAGTGCTATATGGACCTAACGCCGCAGACCTGACCGGTCGCCCCCGCACCCTTTTACACCCCGCCGACACCCTCTTTCGCGTATCCGCGATCCGGATTTCTGGGAATGGACTTATCGACGTTCTGCACTCTTGTTTCGAGAAATCGCGAACCGAATGGTACGTGAGGTGAGGTCATCGGGTGAAGTTGACTTGAACTATTAAACTAACATTAGTCGAACCTTTCTTTTCTTTTTTGTTTGGAGAACAAACGCGAAGACGTACAAAACAAGGAAATGGTGAGGATCAACTTGTTCTCGTAGCACGACACTTATTCAATCCGTACAAATGGTAGGCAGCTTTTGTAACCTAATTAACCTTTAGAGTTAGTTAACCTACTTCCTTTCCGAGTCAGTCCCTTTAGTATTACCAAAGTAAATCAAAAATGCAGAAAATGTTGTACACGAACTAATTAGAACTACGAAATATCAAACAAAAGTTACGTTGAGCATTTTGAACATAAAAATTACTTTTCTTATTTCATCACCAGATGACAGGGTATGCAGTTTGAAATGTTACTTATTTAGCGTCCATGCGTTTAGTTGTTAACACGACGATGGCAACGAACCTGAGAGCTGCTGAGATGAATCGGCGTGGCGCAGCAAAAGAAAAATGCAATGAAAATGACGACTTCGTTCCTGGGAAGTGTCGATACTATCAGGGATATGTACCGCGTTCGCCTCATACGTCTGTCCGTTGCTGCTGTCGCCTTCGAATAATAACTTGCCGAGTTTGACTATGGGAGGCCTGCAACGTCTCCCATTGCAAAAATACTCGTCGGCCTGTCATTACGCGCGTCGTAAACGAAGACGAAGCGAATGCTTCTTTATTACAACGCTCGCGCTCGTTCTCGAACATATCAAACAATAACTTACGACAATACGTACTGGGTGACACATTATTAAATATCATTCGTTAATAAATACGTACCTACCTATGCAAACGCGGAATAACAAAAAGGGTATGTTCAACTGACCGTTACAAAGGTTGGAAACGTAGTCTTCATAGGGAAGGCGTGAGGAATTCTTGGAAGCGAGGGAGGAATGAGATAAAAGGAAACGGAAATTGAGGCACATGAATGAATAACAGAGAAATGAGGATTGGACTTGAATGAAAAGAGATGGAGGAGTTGAAGGAGCAATATGGGGAAAAGGTCATGGAAGAACCGAAGAATATGATAGAGTAAAGCAAGAAGGCAGAAATAAACTACAGGAATGGGTTTTAACTTGTAGTGACAGCGAAAGTAAATTAATTACCTACAGACGATGGACAATAAATCAAAAGAGTAAGAAAAGATTTCCTAGAATCTAGATATTGCGACGTAGTCTGAAGTAGTCATCAAACAGTATGACCTAGAGGTTTAGACCACTGCATAACATTCGGGAGGACACCGGTTCAATTACGGATTAATAAGGCAGATTCTGGGTCCGGAATATTTCACAGATAATCTTTCATTTTCTTCTATCTTCATTTCATTCGTCTTATCTTTCTCACCCTAACCACCACCCACTCGTAGCCACGATTCCTGAAAGAAGACTGAAGAGAACCGGAGAGTAAGACGCTTCCGACGCAATGCGATGGAACATCCTGCTATGAGTTCATCATCATCATAAGGTCGTCAGTCCTAAGACTGGTTGGACACGTACCTCCACTCTTTTCTATCCTGAGCTAAACTTCGCATTTCCCTAAAACTAGAACAGCCTACATCCTTCATGCCGAAGAAGGTGTCCTACCAACCTATCTCGCCTATTTTTTATTGACTTCCAGAGAGTCCTCTGTTCTCCTATTCTTTCCATACCTCTTCATTTCTAACCTTTTCTACCCACGATATCCTCATCATTCGCCTATAACACCATATTTCGAACGCTTCGAATGAGTTCGTGGAAATAAAAGGGAATGAGCTATTTCTTCTTTTTCTAAATTCAGTACCAGTTACCCTTAACAATGACTGGTTATTAGATTAGGTACCTATCGGTTTTATTTTTAATACATAGTGTTGGAAATGCATTAGTGTTTTATTCCAAAATTATTAATGTTCCTGTTATTGATGAAAGAACGGACCAAGTGCATGTTTGCTGCGTTTCTTCATTCTGAAATGTATTGTACCTATAGCAGAGCTGGTTTGCATTGATGTATTGCCCGGGTAAATTGAACGTCAAAGCGTGTAGCAGTTTTATCCTTTGTAATTAGTTCACTATTGCAGGACCCGTGGGCGAAAGGTTAAGTAGCGTGTCAATTCGTATAAAGTCACTGCCGCATGTTTGCTTGTTATCGTTGTATCTGTTAAGGCGCCTCGAACCAACCAGATCGCGAAATGCCTACCTATGGGTAACTGAGCGTTCATGTATGTGTACAGTGTAATCACGTTCAACTGTTTTAAAATCGACTTTGCTAATATTATTCGAGGTGGCAGCTTCAGAAATGCTGCATGAACCAATAACGTAAGTTAATTTGCCTCCTGGACTAAAAGCGAAAACCCAATTACATTGCTAAGCTTAATATTGGTCCGTGCAGTGAAGTAAAAAGCTTGAATAACATTATGAAAAGTTGGAAATGTTCGCACAGGAACGTTATTGTGAAGAAAAGTTTATTTGCATGCCCTTCTTAAGTCCTCTTATAAATATATTGGTCAAACAGAAAGTTTTTTGCTACCAGGAGATAGATATACCGTGAATTCTAGTTCAGTTTTCTGCTGAGGTATAATAACAAGTTGGAATTAGAACTGATCGGAATTATGGTTCATAAAGAAGATGTTTTTGTTGTGCGGGTCGAGTTCGCGTGCATCGTCTCGTAATATACTCCGAGTTCACCTTTTATGCCCGTTGTGAAACATGCGATGACCAGAAATCCTATTCGAGAATAGAGTTTCCTGGTTCAGAATGATAGTTATTACATGTCGTTGATTTATAATGAGTTCGAACATAAAAGTTAAACATAAGGTGAAGTAATAATTAAGAGTCGTAAACTTAAGGTTCGAAGCTATGTCGGGATTTTTGTTTTTCTGCCGTCCAGTCGAACGAAAAAAATAACATTTGTTACTCTATTATCTTTACTGCTCACTTTTCCACAGTCTCGACCAAACTGATTTAGGTATAAAACAAGTCTGACTTTTTTCTTTGAAAAACATCCAGAAAGAATAGTTTCAACTGCGATAAGATAGTAAAAGATCCACATCCAGCATCGGAAATGGATGGAAATCTGGAGAAGTCGCTCATGCTAGTGAAAAAATTGGAAGCCACTCCAACCCACGACGACCTTTAGACCCGAATCAGAACAGCATCAAAAATATATAAAATCAAGAGCGGGTTGTACAAAAACGTCGTCGATTTTTGAAATTTACTGACGAAAAATCAGATAGTACAGAATCATTGGATGGAAAATCACTAGAGATTAAACATAGATAATCAATAGCTCTGGGTCGGCTCGCTTATCAGTAAAAAAATTCGTGGAAATTTTGCAAGCATTATTAAAAGCTTGTGCTTGGATCATGACTCATGACATGAGCAAAGAAATGCTAGTAGAAAGTAGTAGAACATCGTCTCAGACATATTAGAGGCAGAAACAGGAGTGAAGAGGGACAGAGGTAGACTACAGTTCGCAAATAGTCAAAGAAGTGAGTTGTTGTTGTGGTTTTCGAGAAATGGGAACATCAGCTCATGACAGGTGAGTCAGAACGAGTGTTTTGAGCTGAAGGGCTTATGATAATAATGGGCTAGACGCGCACACTTGAGTGTTCCGTATCGCGTATCAGTTTTGACTGAAATTACTAAAAAATAGTAAATATAGTACACTCAGATACTAATCAAAGCTTTTCCAAATTTAAAATGTTACTGGGTGGAGTTCATATCGACCGAGTTTTCTTGCTAATTTTAGTAGCTCATCAGCATAATATTTTAAAGCCAGGTTTTTACGAGTTCCACGACCGTGATTCAAATTAACGGTGCTAATTCACTATATTCTTCACGATTTTTAAATGTGCACTATATTCTCTGGATTCCACAATAGAATTACCACTACAACCCGGTAGGAGGTGGCTATAAATCACAAATCACGATTATCTAAAACCGAATCTAATTGTTTATGATAAAATCATTCGATACCTTGTATTCCGTTTTTCGTTTCACTGTAGGAGGTGACCTGGTATTTCTTACCTGCAATAAAAGTGATAACGTTAACATTATAGATTACATTTTACTACTTTATAATAAGCAAACTTGTTTAACCTAATCATAAATACATTTTTGCAACCCCACGCCGAGAAAAATTAATTACTTGAATCATTAAAATCTGATTCTATTCTTTAGTAAACAAATGAAATTTTCTGGCGCCATGCGCAATCAAGTATGAAGGATTTAAAACTGCAAAAACGCTATTGTGAAAAAAGGATCCGGTTAAATTAAATAAAAAGGCAAGTTTCTTACAAAACATTGTTCATATCCGCGAGCATCTGAACTGAAACTAATCATTTAGAAGAATATAATTCATAGACTGAGTAAGAAATATACTTACAACAAACGCAAAGAAAACATAAAAGGGATCTATAAGGAAGTACATTCAAGCCTACTACTAAACAAAAAATTTTTGAAAAGGTTTTCTGAAGCATATCCTGATATAAATTGACATTAGGGGAGCTGGTGTTGAAAGAAAATAGATAAAAAAAACACAGAATTCCATGCACTGTAAATACTCCTTCTGTGGCCGGAAAAATCTCTGGAAAGATCTACTGATTTTACCATTACTGGAGTATAATAGACAAGTGCAGGAGTGGAAGAGATGTTAAACAGTGGATGCGTTAACGTTGATTTAGCAAACGTTCTGAGTAAATCAAATGTCAAAGGGGTTTCATTGAAGCTGGACACATGTTTTAGTTCGCGATTACAGAGAGTGGCACTAAGTGACAAGGTTGTACGTGAAACTGTTCAAGATTAAACACAGAACTTGGCCTTGTTGCTGTCGTCGATCTTCCTTTTTTCTTCCAATTCATTCTTTGAATCCGTGTTTGCTATCAACCAGTACAAGAAGCATTAGACTGCTATACTGTGTTAATGAATAAAATAGACAGTGGAAGAAGTAGACCTTACACTAGCAAGAAATAATCAAGAGATTTATATATGCATACAACATTTTATTAAGTTGTTTCCAAGTTTTTGTAATTAACTGCAGTTGGCGGTAATTCTTAATGTTTCAAGTTAAAGTTAAATTACTACAGTTAATTCTCGGTTTCCCGATGACTTCTTCCTTCATTTGCAAATGGGCCATTGTGGTCGTTCTTACTAAATTACTCCTAAAAGATGAAGTCCTGTTTTTCAATTATGCTCATGCATTTTTAAACTGATTGATGTGTCGTTTGTGTAATCTCTGCATTCTTACAGATACATTTAAGATTTGATGCTTAATCAACTCATTAGTAATAGATACCGAACAGAAATTCTCCAATAACTTGTGATCTGTAATCGTCTTGTATTTTGTGCACACTTTAGAGTATAAAAGAAAAAAATTCACCATCCTGTAAACAGGTAACTTACGACAAAAATCTCGTTAACACAATCATCCTATTAATTAATTTAGTTTAGTCAATGTATATACAATTATTTTACTATCTCCCTCTGAAACCACAAACCATAGCAATATTTTTAGTAGTTCGAATCGCGCCTTCATTTAGATAGCAGAGAGTGATTAGGTATGACTATCTCTCCTCTATTGATATAGCGCAATGCATTAATGTAATTATTAGATGTCAATGTTTACAGTTCAATTTTCTTATAGAAACAATTTTTGCGGGTGAAAGCTAATTTACTTTTAGCCATCTGCGATCGTCAGAGCAAGACAGAAAAGTAGCGCTTGCACACAACAGACATGAAACGCTCTATGAGCAGACAAGGGCATCCATGCAAGGAAGCAACAACTTACCTAAACATTAATTTGTGTACTGATAGTATTTTATCATTAGGTATGTATGAAATGTTAATACTCGAAAAATACGCCACAGTTCAAGTAATTGTAAGTACAAATGTCAAGTAAAAGCTAATGCTAAAATCATTGCAAACTGTGCAATATACACAATGTCATAAACAACCCTTTGTGATATTTTTAACATTCTGGAAAAATTTAATCGCTTCTATTTATTTATATATCGTAAGTAGTAAACACTTGATATGATATTTACTATGTTAGTTGTTCCACCACCGTCACTTTTTACATTTTTCATCGATGTAGTTGCTTGATTGTTATTATCGCAATTTCTATTTACATTGCCAAGTCACGCCGAGGGCCAGCTTCGGGTTGCAACATCGTCTGGTTTTCTTACAATTTTTTGTCTCCCAAACCACGCTACTTTTCAGCACCCTCTACAGTTTGCTACTTATTTCAGAAACACCCTGTATAATACCTTTACACTTTTGACAAAACAGTATGAAAATAAATAAAACTAAAAACCACATACCTATACTGGTATGCATGGAAAGAAAAAGTACGGAAAGAGCGAATGTAAAAATAGGAGACGAAAAAACATGGACAATGGGTGCGGCGGAAAAGAAGAGGTTCGAAATGTGGTGTTACAGGCGAATGATGAGGATACCGTGGATAAAGAAGGTTAGAAATGAAGAGGTATTAGAAACAATAGAACAGAGGACTCTATGGAAGTTAATAAAAAATAAGCAAGATAGGTTAGTAGGATGCCTTCTCAGGCATGAAGGTCTAATCAAAGACATATTAAGAGGCAGAAACAGGAGTTAAGAGGAGTATAGGTAGATATAGTTTAATTACTGTTCGCAAATAGTTAAGGATGTGGGATGTTCTAGTTTTAGGGAAAGGCAAAGATTAGCTCAGGATAGGAAGCAGTGGAGATGCATATCCAACCAGTATTAGGACTGATGATAATACACCTTACAGAGAGTAAAATTTGTGGTAAATACCGAAATGACCAAATCATGCGCAATTTTTGCTAATATATTACGGAGAACTGCATTTTCTGAGGATTTATAAAAAAAAACAAATGAAGAAGTTTAATATGGAACGACCGTACTATTATAGAGCTTCGACCGCAAAACTACGTGTTTTACATAGTCAGCGAAAGAACAAAGAAAATCATGCTTTTTTACTAAGCTTTTTGTAGTCCATGGGATATCCGCGCTCAAGCGGTACGTGCCAGCTTGATGCTGTGTTCCACATCACTTCACTACCACCCGTTAATAATACAAGTGTATAAAATAGATAGGAATTCACACAACTAGAACTATAGCGATTAAGAAGGGGTAGTATGTAAAAAATGTCACCATCACTAAACAAGTGAGATAACTTTAAAATAACCTGGGATTATTTATGTGACCATTACAAAACTACAAACATTTTTTAGGTACTGCAGCACATTTAATTTATTAATAATAAATAAGAACATTGTGAAACTTCTGCGAGTGGTGGTTATCTACTATTTAGTCGAAAATCATAACTGGATATTTTAAAATGGCGCCACTTGAAAGAGCCTACTACACCACAATATTATATAAAACAATATTATATAAACATTTTTCATCAGAATTGTAAGCACTAGCGACAGGGTCCACACCTGTGTGTTTGGAGTCTCGAACAGCATCGTAAGTACTCTAAAGAGTAGTTTTCTACATTGACGTCTAACTAACTCAAATACCTACTTACAAGCTTTACAAGCAGGCTGTATAAGCATTAAATTAGTGGAGCAACTTGTGCGTAACGGTTGTAAAGCAGAACAATTGCAGCATTTAATTATCTCAGTAGTTGCGTTCCGGCACTGTCGAAGACAAGTAAAATCTCGCAACGCATCTAAATTTCCGACCTCGCCATAAAGCCATTCTTATTAAATTAGAACGGTTTTGTCACCGATAAAATTTATGCATCCTGCTGAAAAATAAGCAAGCGCTACTTCTTCATATACGTATACATGCACTTACAGGTATGTACCTACTATAAAATCCATTTGTTAGCGACCGTTCTGCTCATGATGGTCTAATATCTCAAAAGCGAATTTATGGCATTTCTAAACGGAAAAAATGAGACCGGACTATTGCATCTGCACTTCCTACGGTCGCGCGTTCGCACTCTAATGCCGGAGGCGATTCGCAATTGATATTTATAACACCATATAATTTATATAATTGGCATAAAACGGTACACCGTTGATAAATTGTCTTGCTAATTGAGCTCTGTTCATATTTCACTGTCTCTGATTGAAATTAATTTGCCAGTACGATGGCCAATACCAAGGGCACACTTACATATAAATAAATGTATAGGTGCTTGTACGTACACGTTAGCACATACTGTGATAGTTTTGTATAGTTTGAAGATCAGGCTATGTACGGAATAATTGTCGCGGTTGGAACGCTGCTATAAATTTATGGTATTCAAGTTCCTGCTAAATGAGCTGCAATTACTATCACAACTGCTAAAATCTATATTAAGTAAAAAGTAATAGGGAAATGGTAGTTACCAATCGAAAATCACTGTGTTGGTCGACTCCTTCAGTTGAAATGCAGAACTCTATTTTGGTGAAACTTCTATGTATAAAAAATGACCCATGAGATCTTGAATTATCTATACCTATTGGCATTGGAAACGTTTAAGTCCTTAACTATTTTTTTATACTTAAGATGGGTATATTTGAATCCATAACTTTTTATCACAAATGTTATATTATCGATATAACTGAACACAGTAGATATCTCAGATAAATTAATTACACTCTGAGATAAATTTTGACCAAAAAAAGGTATTTTAATTTGAGTCAAAGCAAATACAGTTTTTAATTATTCGATGTCAGTGACTTCGATTCGTAAATATTCCGACCACCTGTTAGCGAATCGTTCAAAACGTTGGTTCCTATCAAAAAGAAAAAAGAAAACAAAAAAAAAAACCCGTCCGCCTTGTCGTATGCCTATGTGCTATGAAAAAAAACAAGATAATTTATAAAGTTCGTTCCCGTAGAAAGTCGTTTAATACAAAATTAAAATATTAAAAGTGGTGATTAAAACTAGCGAGCAGAGTATCAAACGGAAGAAAAATGAGTTGTATCAGCAGTACAAGAGTTAGGAATTCTAATTACATTCGTAATCGTTTATTCGTAAAATCGCTCATTAGTTCCCGTCTATTCTGACGCATGATTTTTAATTTCCTGTCCAAATTTCGAGATCCGCGTAAGTCGATGAATTATTTATAAGGAACTGAGAAAACTTTGCCATTAGTGCCACTTTACCTTTCTTTAATAATTACCTAGTATTATATTTTTGATGCTGAAATATTATTTTTATTCGAGACTCCCCAGAATTAGTTGGATATCAGCGGTCGCTAGATGTATGTCGAATATTTCCGTCTTAATATGCACATTAGTCAAAATGAAAACTTTTAAGATATCTATCATATTTCGAATTACACACGAACCATGTAAACAACGAAATAACAAATGATTACTGTTTTATATTAATGATTAAAAATTAATAAAACATACCGCAAATTGTTTTAATAACATACAACTTTAAAACCATAAGAATTATTTTTGTTTGTGAAGAAACAGCGAACCATAATACATATTGGAATTTTCACTTTTTACACACCTTTGCTTAAACGATGCGAATGCGTTTATGTCATAAACACTAAACGTTTGGAACTAATTAGATTAATAGTTGAAAAAATTGGCCAAATTTGAATATGTCTGCATTAAGTAAATTAAATCTATTTTCTAATGCTAGTACCTATCGGTCGTGTCATAAAATCATATCAAAGTGGAGCACGATTATGGATAAACAATCCTACAATAATCTAATTCACTCTGTAAACTTCGTAATAAAACATGAGTGAGATATATGATAATAAAATTACTCATTGTTTGTTACAATAAGTTTTTATGTTCATTGGCGTGAAGTTATGTATTGTTCGTTGCACCCATAGCTTAGTATGTTTATATGCAAGTTCTGGGGTTAATAATATAGTCATATATTTTCCATGACATGTTAAGGCGACCATTTTACCTATAAAACTATTCTTTTCATGTCAGAAACTTAGAAGATTGATACAAACGATTGATTACTTTTAATTAGTTCATTGTTTCTTCATCAAAAAATATTACTCAATAATGTTTTTTTCTCTATTGTTACTTATTGCCTTATACATAACTAAGAAAGAAATTCGAAATGAATGTCGTTGATTTTCACCTTCAGATAAATTTAAGTAATAGGACATATTTATAAGTGCATGGAGTAGTTGTATACCATACAATTCTCGTAAGTCTTGTAAACAGCCAATTCTATTATTTACTAATACAAAACAAGCAAAATTTTAATATCATACATGAATTACGATGTTTTGGAATATTATAGGCGAACTAACAGCGTCATTCTACGTGCCCAGTCGATATAGCATGAAAAGTTACGGTAGCATATAAAACTAGGTTTATGACTACATTATAACCATCTAAATCCAAAGTTACGAGCCAACGGGTGCCCAGGCAAGAGGGCTAGGTTCATGACCTGGACCCGCCACTGAATGTCGTGCACTACCAACGACCACGACCTCAAACACAACTTTCAGATTACAGAAAAAAAGGAACAACAACAATAACAACAGTTAAAAGACGACAAAAGGAACACTAGTCATTTCGCACGTTCCGATTTACTCTATGTTAACAGACCTTGCAAAATCATGTCGCCATGTACATCAACCCATTAAAATTTCTTTTAGACCTAATACACATGGGCGTAGACAACGTAATACGTGTATATACGTGCATTTAACAGCGAGTTTCGCAAAAAATAAACGAAACATAGAAAATACCACAAATGACGCGGTAAACGCCATCTGTAGTACGATGCTACATTTTAGGATTACATATGCTCCAACAAAGTCCATTTAAATATATGGATATCTACTTGCTGAAACGAATCCCGGCGTAGCTACCCTCAACGTGATAGGCACGTTACCATAATCGAATAAAATAATTCGAAGTGGTCTGTATTCTGTCGAAACTGCCATTATGCCGATTATGGTAACGTGCCTATCACGTTGAGGGTAGCTACGCCGGGATTCGTTTCAGTAAGTAGATATCCATATATTTAAATGGACCTTGTTGGAGCATACGTAATCCTAAAATGTAGCATCGTACTACAGATGGAGTTTACCGCGTCATTTGTGGTATTTTCTAAAACGCGCTGTTAAGACAGCAGGTAGAGGTTGGTCTGTGTTCTGTCGGAGCTGCCTGCGCCGCACTGATGAGATCCAAAAAGATCGAAATCGCGATCCGCGTCTGGCAGTTTCGAATTATTTTATTAGATGAAACATGGTTAACGTGACCATACGTCCTGTTTTGAACGGGACCATCCCTTTTTTCGATTATCGGTCCCGTTGTCCCCAAAAAAAAACTCCGGGACATACAACTGTCCCGTTTTCTGAAACCTCGTGAAAATTATGGAACTTGCCGTACGCGTCAATCAATTTGACTCAGAAATAAACCAATCAGTTCCATCTTCTATTTAGGGTTCGTCTATTAATGGTGAAATTGAAAGACGATGGCACTGATATTAATGAAAATTTGTGATTAGTAAGGCTACAGAATTTTATAAAACAAGCCGTGAATATCTGAAACACTGCACTTACTCTCTTACCGAAGAAATGGAGATACATCATTGAGCGTCCTAGGACAGCACCTCACAGACGCCCCTCTGGTGGTCATATATTTTGCAAAATAATTTCTGTAAGTAGGTACTTTTTTTTTTAAGTTTAAAAATTTCCGCGCGCGCCCCTTATTAACCTTGCGCCCCTAGACAAGTGCTTAGTTTGCCTTATGGATAATCCGCCACTGGGAATGGAAAGACAAAAGCTTTTGATGATTTGATCGAAAAGAGATATGTTGATTGTAATAAAGATTCAAAAGTATTTGACGAATTTTTATTAATTTCTAACATCACAAAAAATAACCGAATAGAATAATCCACAGAAACTTGTTCGGTGGAAGTAATCGAACGCTTTCACGCCAACAATCTTCAACAACATTGAAAGTTTTGCCTGCTAGAAATGCCTCAACAGAAAAGTTAGTTAGAAAGGCGATATTGAAAACTAAGTTGAATATCAAAAATTTTATTCTTATTTAAAAGCATTACCAGGTGTATTAAAACTAATTTGCTCTATTGACAAATGAAAAATGTTACATAATATTATCCATTAATAATAAAATCTAACTTTTTCTAAATAAAGAAAATTAAAAAATGCATTGTTTTGTTTTTGATTATTAACCTATTAATTGTCGTAAATAAACCTAGGTCCCATTTTGAGTAAAAGAATAAATGGTCACGTTAAACATAGTGCATACTAACTGGGGTGAGTAACTAAATCGGGTACCTATAATGTGCATTTGACCGCTGTTTCGTTTATTTCTTTGGGAGATGATTACACAACCAATTTTTGCAATATGTATATCGACAGTCCGAATGTAATCCTTCGAAGCGCCATTAGTTTCCTAACGATCCATTGAAGCGTAGCCGAATATCTGATAACGTCTCGTGAATTCCATTTTATGCTCGCCTAAATTTAATAAGTCGAGTGTGTGGGTCGAGGAAATTCAATGCAGTAGTTGCTGTTGCGGTAAAATAGTGACAGGAAATGGGCGCACATTATATGCGACCGTTGCAGTGACAAGTGAGACAGAAGTTGGCTTGCATAAATCATTAAAACAGTTAATACCATGTCGTTAATCATGTAATGAAGCTTGGCAGTTTTTCAATATTTCCGAGTCAGAATCAATTCAACTGTTAGCATTTAGCAACGATTGCATTCTGCCTGCCGCCGAAGGAAGGAGCCAGCCCTATTAATGTGCCTCCACCTAGCGGTAGTTGACACACTACGGAACTGAATAAGTTACACGCTCCATTAATAAGTGTACACCCAGTGCACAAACCAATCACAGTACCAAGGAGCTGTGTTGTTGCACTTATTGAATCTACGAACGGCCGAGTAAAATTTAAAACGATTAACTGCGTATATAATGGAATCAAAATCAATAGAGGCAGTAGTGTTTCATTTAAAATTGCGACTTCATGACTTACAACATAATAGACTGAGAACTAAACGTTGAAAACATAAAAATACAAAAGCGTCTCTGATAAAAATATACCCGTATAGATAGTTATACTTCAATAGACTGCGGAATTGCCCTTCGTTTAGTAATTATAAATATTCAGTACAATTATTATCAACGCGATAACATAAAGACAGTACAACTGCAGAGATAGATATACTGGGGCAAAAGATTAGTATGGTTAGATTTGCAGATGATATAGCAGTATTAGCATCTAGCAAGGAGGACCTAGAGGTAGCTTTAAATAAAATGGAAGCGGTATTGACAAAACAGTATTGTATGAAAATTAACAAAAGTAAAACAAAAACTGGTATGCAAGGGAAGAAAAAGTAGGGAAAGAGCGAATACAAAGATAGGAGACGAAAAATTGAAAGAAGTGGCTCATTTTAGGTATCTAGGAAGTCAGACAAGTCAGGATGGAAGGAGTAATAAGGATATAAAGCAGAGGATAGGCGCAGGGTTGAGGCGCCTTCAATAAAAAGAAGTTACATGATCGCGAACGACTAATTTAGAAATTTGAAAAATACTGTTAAAGGTATGTTTGGAACGCGGCGCTTTACGGGTGCGAAGCATGGACAGTGGGCGGGACGGAAAGAAAGGTTAGAAGCGTTCAAATTTGGGGTTACAGGAGAATGATGAAGATACCGTGGGTAGAGAAAATATAGGTATTAGAAAGAATAGGAGAACAGAGAACTATGGATGTCAATAAGAAATATGCGAGATAGGTTAGTAGGACATCTTCTTAGGCATGAACGTTTAGTCAGAGACATATTAGATGCAGAAATGGGAATTAGGAGGCATAGAGGTAGACCTAGATTAGATTCCTGTTCACAAATAGTTAAGAATGTGGGTTGTTCTAGTTTTAGGGAAATGTGAAAATTAGCAAATGATAGGAAAGAGTGGAGATGCCTTTGCAACCAGTCTTAGGACTAACGACCTTATGATAATGACAATTATTATTTGTTTTCGAGCTTCCTGGCCATTGTCTTTGGAAATGATTTCCCAATGCTTCGCCTAGAACTGCAAGATGCATCTGCAAGGGTAGCACGTTGCTCTTCACGTTGAAGTAACGTGCCATCTAACGAAAAATTTCGCCCTTAAACTTATAAAATAGTTTATGGAAGTAGCTGTAGCAAAATAAGACGTATGTCGAGGTGCGTTCAATTAAATAAAAATACTACAAAATTCTAACAATGTGCAACGTTCATTCACTGCTCAGGAATTCCGCCGCCGCCTGGAAATAGTCGTTTTATGTTATCGAATTGAGACCGCGGAGTGGTTCGCAGCGGGATGTCCACGTTCGCGTCCACCATTCGCGCTTCCCAAGGCTAACACACGATTCCTTCCTGGTCATTATCTAACACATACATCCACACTTTGGTTTTTTTTTTTTTTTGGTCTGTTCTCAACTGTTCTCAATTTAAAACCACTTTGAATAGTTAACGCCATAGGTAATAAAGAATCCAATCTCGATGTTTCCGATAATGATTCCATTAACAGAAAGGCTTCGTTACCTGCTTTATTTGGAAAACTTGAGAATTATTATTAGTAACATTTTCATAATAGCTACATTAGTTTGGCCAATGGTTTTCATGTAGGTAAGTTTCGCGAAAGTTCTAACAAGCTTTTATAATTCAATTACAGTAGAACGCCGATTATCCGAATTAATTGGGACCGGGGTCGATTCGGATAATCGAAAATTCGGATAATCGGACATAGACTGGTAATAAAGAAAAACGAACTGTCACACATAGAATAAACTTTATTAAGTTTAACAAACTCAATTCTACAATATGTAAGTAAAAAACAAACGTTCCGTTTCACGGAAGCCGCGCGACGCAAAACATGTAGTGTCTTGCCTCTAGCTTTCAACCATAACAGTTGAAATATATTTGGACTCCAGCGAGTTTCAACTTGTGACAACAAAACAAAACAAAAATTACATTATGTACTTACTTACAGTGCTTGGTTTTAATTTTTTATATTACGCTTAGGACCGATTCGGATAATTGGCGATTCGGTTAATCGGCGTTCGGATAATCGGCGTTCTACTGTACATATTTTCAACGATTGCAGTCTAAAAATTTTACGTGATAACTTTAACACAACGTTTTCGTTATTGGCAACATTGCAGTTGCAGTGAAGGTTGCCTCCCGCACCACGATACGATATTGAGTCGCGGTTTTACTATCTAGTTTCTCGTATAGCATTGCAAGAATTCTTCTTCGCGTTCACGCTACCGCGCTAACGGTCTATATGTTGTTTATTCAACAACCAAAGCATGTCTACGGTGCATGTTTCCGCAGCCTGAAAAACCGTATCGCCTACTTGATCGTCTTCTTCTCCTGTTATTCAAATAGCATTTGGTCCTTCCGCGCTGCCCTCAGCGTCATTGACATACTCTGCCGATACGGTACAATAACGTGTGAAAATGTACCTTACAGTGCATCTTTCGAAAGTTGCACATGCGAAACGTATTTTGTAAGGATAATTATGGAAAGGTAATGATCACTATTACTATTTAAACGAATACGTTTCAAAGTGTAGGGACCAGATCGAAACAGAAAGCAAATCTTTTATAGAAAGAAATAAGTGATAACTGTATAAATTATGAATAATATTCGGTTCGCTTTCTGATTATATTTTATATCTACTGTATGGACTTCCTTAAACCATCATGGTCTACTATCGTATAATTGTATACGGTCATTAGTATTTTCGTGCTGTAACAGGCAATAAATCTCCACATTTTCTGTTTCAGAATTCAAATCTTTCTACATCTGTTACTTTCTCTAATTATAAAAGAAAACTGTTTCAAACATTCACTAAACTCCACTAATATTTCAGGACATTAATTTGCTTTTATCTGAAAATCAATTAATAATTTTCGATCTACTTAATCGCAATTTAGCCAAATGATCGAGTAGAAATAACGTGACCATTTTAAGATGCATTCATGAATAATTTTATTGATTAGATATTAAATTGAATCTGTCGCCTATATTACAGTTTGAACCAGAATTATCCTTAGATAACGTTTGCCGCCTACTATTTCCATATTATACTACACAGGTGGTTATTACAGGCATTCACATTGCATTTTTGTATATACGAGTATATATGCTGTTAGAACTAGCCAGCTATAATTGCTACTACGCAACCTTATCTTCACNTAGCTTTAAATAAAATGGAAGCGGTATTGACAAAACAGTATTGTATGAAAATTAACAAAAGTAAAACAAAAACTGGTATGCAAGGGAAGAAAAAGTAGGGAAAGAGCGAATACAAAGATAGGAGACGAAAAATTGAAAGAAGTGGCTCATTTTAGGTATCTAGGAAGTCAGACAAGTCAGGATGGAAGGAGTAATAAGGATATAAAGCAGAGGATAGGCGCAGGGTTGAGGCGCCTTCAATAAAAAGAAGTTACATGATCGCGAACGACTAATTTAGAAATTTGAAAAATACTGTTAAAGGTATGTTTGGAACGCGGCGCTTTACGGGTGCGAAGCATGGACAGTGGGCGGGACGGAAAGAAAGGTTAGAAGCGTTCAAATTTGGGGTTACAGGAGAATGATGAAGATACCGTGGGTAGAGAAAATATAGGTATTAGAAAGAATAGGAGAACAGAGAACTATGGATGTCAATAAGAAATATGCGAGATAGGTTAGTAGGACATCTTCTTAGGCATGAACGTTTAGTCAGAGACATATTAGATGCAGAAATGGGAATTAGGAGGCATAGAGGTAGACCTAGATTAGATTCCTGTTCACAAATAGTTAAGAATGTGGGTTGTTCTAGTTTTAGGGAAATGTGAAAATTAGCAAATGATAGGAAAGAGTGGAGATGCCTTTGCAACCAGTCTTAGGACTAACGACCTTATGATAATGACAATTATTATTTGTTTTCGAGCTTCCTGGCCATTGTCTTTGGAAATGATTTCCCAATGCTTCGCCTAGAACTGCAAGATGCATCTGCAAGGGTAGCACGTTGCTCTTCACGTTGAAGTAACGTGCCATCTAACGAAAAATTTCGCCCTTAAACTTATAAAATAGTTTATGGAAGTAGCTGTAGCAAAATAAGACGTATGTCGAGGTGCGTTCAATTAAATAAAAATACTACAAAATTCTAACAATGTGCAACGTTCATTCACTGCTCAGGAATTCCGCCGCCGCCTGGAAATAGTCGTTTTATGTTATCGAATTGAGACCGCGGAGTGGTTCGCAGCGGGATGTCCACGTTCGCGTCCACCATTCGCGCTTCCCAAGGCTAACACACGATTCCTTCCTGGTCATTATCTAACACATACATCCACACTTTGGTTTTTTTTTTTTTTTGGTCTGTTCTCAACTGTTCTCAATTTAAAACCACTTTGAATAGTTAACGCCATAGGTAATAAAGAATCCAATCTCGATGTTTCCGATAATGATTCCATTAACAGAAAGGCTTCGTTACCTGCTTTATTTGGAAAACTTGAGAATTATTATTAGTAACATTTTCATAATAGCTACATTAGTTTGGCCAATGGTTTTCATGTAGGTAAGTTTCGCGAAAGTTCTAACAAGCTTTTATAATTCAATTACAGTAGAACGCCGATTATCCGAATTAATTGGGACCGGGGTCGATTCGGATAATCGAAAATTCGGATAATCGGACATAGACTGGTAATAAAGAAAAACGAACTGTCACACATAGAATAAACTTTATTAAGTTTAACAAACTCAATTCTACAATATGTAAGTAAAAAACAAACGTTCCGTTTCACGGAAGCCGCGCGACGCAAAACATGTAGTGTCTTGCCTCTAGCTTTCAACCATAACAGTTGAAATATATTTGGACTCCAGCGAGTTTCAACTTGTGACAACAAAACAAAACAAAACATACATTATGTACTTACTTACAGTGCTTGGTTTTAATTTTTTATATTACGCTTAGGACCGATTCGGATAATTGGCGATTCGGTTAATCGGCGTTCGGATAATCGGCGTTCTACTGTACATATTTTCAACGATTGCAGTCTAAAAATTTTACGTGATAACTTTAACACAACGTTTTCGTTATTGGCAACATTGCAGTTGCAGTGAAGGTTGCCTCCCGCACCACGATACGATATTGAGTCGCGGTTTTACTATCTAGTTTCTCGTATAGCATTGCAAGAATTCTTCTTCGCGTTCACGCTACCGCGCTAACGGTCTATATGTTGTTTATTCAACAACCAAAGCATGTCTACGGTGCATGTTTCCGCAGCCTGAAAAACCGTATCGCCTACTTGATCGTCTTCTTCTCCTGTTATTCAAATAGCATTTGGTCCTTCCGCGCTGCCCTCAGCGTCATTGACATACTCTGCCGATACGGTACAATAACGTGTGAAAATGTACCTTACAGTGCATCTTTCGAAAGTTGCACATGCGAAACGTATTTTGTAAGGATAATTATGGAAAGGTAATGATCACTATTACTATTTAAACGAATACGTTTCAAAGTGTAGGGACCAGATCGAAACAGAAAGCAAATCTTTTATAGAAAGAAATAAGTGATAACTGTATAAATTATGAATAATATTCGGTTCGCTTTCTGATTATATTTTATATCTACTGTATGGACTTCCTTAAACCATCATGGTCTACTATCGTATAATTGTATACGGTCATTAGTATTTTCGTGCTGTAACAGGCAATAAATCTCCACATTTTCTGTTTCAGAATTCAAATCTTTCTACATCTGTTACTTTCTCTAATTATAAAAGAAAACTGTTTCAAACATTCACTAAACTCCACTAATATTTCAGGACATTAATTTGCTTTTATCTGAAAATCAATTAATAATTTTCGATCTACTTAATCGCAATTTAGCCAAATGATCGAGTAGAAATAACGTGACCATTTTAAGATGCATTCATGAATAATTTTATTGATTAGATATTAAATTGAATCTGTCGCCTATATTACAGTTTGAACCAGAATTATCCTTAGATAACGTTTGCCGCCTACTATTTCCATATTATACTACACAGGTGGTTATTACAGGCATTCACATTGCATTTTTGTATATACGAGTATATATGCTGTTAGAACTAGCCAGCTATAATTGCTACTACGCAACCTTATCTTCACGCAATATACACATTAGAGATGCGCTGGATATTCGGCACTTTTCTTAAGATCCGGTCGGGTACCGGATAATGGCATTGGTATCCGATAATACCGGGTTACAGTTCTACCAGTTAAAAAAAGGCACCAGCACTTTAATAATTGTAACAAAAAACCTACCTAATGAACATTGGTAATTAAGATTGTATTGGGATAGGTTGTTGTCCTAATTTGTATTGTTTGTTGATTGCTATATTAAATTATTTGATATTTCGATATAGTTTTTGCGTTTACTTTTTCTAGTGAACGAAAATACGATCGTATGATCGACCTTTTACAATTTCTGTAGCTTTTTGGTATATCAGGTTTTGATTAACCACAACTTATTAGTATGATTTTGTCACTTTTAGTGTTTAAAAACATTATGGACTCATTTTAACGGTTTCGAACTCAACCCTCTCAGCGAAAATTCACCAATCAGGAATTAAAATTTCATTGGTTTAGCGTTTAAACGACTTTTTGAATGTGAAGTTGGTGAGGGTGGTATTTAATGGAATGTCCGCCAAAACAAAAACATGAACCATTACACATAGTAATTTCGCAGTTATCGGGTCCCCGGCAATACCACTATCCGGTGCATCTTTAATATACATGCAATATTACACATGTATAAGTATCTATCATTTGTATTGTTGACAGGAATCAATGTTATGATGGTTTAATTAGTTTTGATTTGGAGCAAAACCAGCAAAGCTTATGGAAATCTTTTTGATCATTAATACAGTTTTCAGCAAAATTTGGGAAAACCTCTATAAATCTTGTTCCTTCCATCATTTCAAACTTTTATAATTTTGAACGCAACTTTCTTGTAATTAAGTTAAAAACAATACCTTTGAATTTAAAAATGAACCCTAGTTATGTAATTTATTAACTGAATGATGGCATGTAACAGAATACATGTGAAAGAAATGTGTTCTCAATTCACTCCTGAAGATTCATCAGCAGTGTTCGCCAATAGCAAACGACTGCATCATTAATTAACAAAGAAATTCATGCAATAAGACCAATAATAGTTTTACAAAATCAGCAAAGCTGATGGTAATCCCTATGACCTTATGGTCGGTGCCTCGGCTTGCGTGCAGTCGGGCAAATCGTACGTCCTTGCTCAGGTAATTGCATTAGAATTAAATTATGGCGAGAAGAGACTTAAGGTCGTGTTTTTTCTTAGTCGTCAACAACAAACGAGTCTCGCTTAAAGGTTAACTAATTCGGAGGTCTTATGTTTTTAAATCTCTTCGACACCTTTTCTTCAAAGTCGCGTCGCGTCGCGTCGCGTTGCGTTACGTTGTCGTCGGCCCTTCCTCGTAATGTTTTCGTCATTTCTTTTTTAATACAACAATAATAACAAACAAACAAACAGATCCGATACTATTAAAATTCAGATTACGAGCGCGGATAGTAGCGAAACAATGTCAACTGGTCGAGTACCACGCCTATGAACAGGCACAACAATGCACAGCTACCTCGTAAAGCCTGAATACATAACTAATGCATGGAATATTGTTGCAATCGACGTTTCTGAGACGTTTTTTGAACTGCTCTCTGCAGATCACGAACCGTTCAAATGTACAATTAACACTTTCGTCACGACCGCCATGCATAACACATGCACCACTTAACGCAAATGTTTCATAAATTGTAGAAAATCCATTACAACGATTGCTTAAAGACAGCTTACTTGGCTTAACATTAGCTTAGATATCTCCTCAACATATCTGTCTATTTTGTAAAATTTAAATGGACAGCGGTCTAATAAGTACACGATCTTATTTTGTAAGAACAACACTGTCTACTTTTTATTTTTAATTACCGAAGTAAATAATAACGAAAGCAATTAACAATGGTCAACGTGACTTTCTTGGGTGCATCAGGATTTCGATATACTCTAAAGTCAAAATCCAAAAATACTACAATTTTGATGCTACTTAAACGCACTACTACAATGATTGAAATAACAAAAAAAACCCACATTAGTTTCGCAAACTTCTTGTTTAAATCGTGTTTTTGGTGCAAGAACAAAAGACAAGAAATTTGTAAATAAGAAGAGCAAAACAGCACAAGAATTTCTTAGTTAGCAAGAGCAAGATTTCTTGTTAAGAAATTAGCAAGAAGCAAAAAGTCGATTTTTGGGAACGAGTTTTGACTGGAAAGCGTGCCGTACATGATTTAACGTTTAGTGCAAATAACTATTAAAATATACAAGATTAAAATCTGTAACATTTTGATATTTATAAGATGATGATATATATGATAATAAACCGAAACAATATTGTGTTCTATTGAGTTTTTTTTATTATTAACAACCGAGAGGGTAAACATGCTCGAAGTAACTTTTATCGTCAACTGAGGATTACAATCTGAATTACCCCAATGGGTCAATATTTTGAAATATTTTAATCGCAAAATCCACACATATGTACTTAATGTCATACAGCTCTTATTAATAAAAAATCATTAGAAACCATGTTCTAAGTATTGCTTCCACATGTTAATATTGATGAATCTACTATTTTTATGTAAATATATAAATCCGTAAAACAGAAACAGTTGTTTTTAATATTTTATCTTGGAGACTACAACGCTGCGTCAAGAGAGTAAGCCCGCTAATAAAAGAGAGCGATTTCTATAAAAGCCAGCAATGGTATTACCATACAGAAAAAGTAATAAGTGATTAACAATAAAGACTTCTTGGAGTTGAATTTGCAATCACAAAACAAAATCCGAATTATCCAAATTTCGCTTGTTTGGTTTTAAGATTCTTAGGATATCTCGAAATTGTAATGTGCTAGGGTAATATTCTGGGGCTGAATTACAGCATTCCATTAAAAAATATATCAAAATGTTTACCTCCATTCCATTTTTATATGATGAAATACTATAGCATCATGAAAATTTCAGTAAGTACCTAAAATATGAACTTTAAAAGTGGGTCTATTATATCTTTGAGGTTGGAACACGCTACTATCCTTTTTGTATTCAGTATTACAATAATGCATGCCCACTGAAAACTTCAGTTCAGAGTGATTTAAACGAAATTGTACAAAGAAGGTCACGTTAACGTCTTTTTTTGTTTCTAGGAACTGAATTTGTCCAATACACAGTAAGGAACTCCCAAAACCAAGTTGAATCTACATCGTCTAGCCTCTAGCTAGCAAAATGGGTTGGGAACAATTAGGTAAACTTATTTAACACTTTCCAGGCAATAAACATGATTTATTAAATTTTTGAATTGATTTTCACGCCACCAAAAGGTAATGTTGCGTTGAATTCTCAAATATGTGTATGATGTCACCTTTTTTATTTCAACGATATAATGTTATGATACATTTGTAATTTTTCAATGAAGCGAGTTACGGATAAAATAAAATCCATAATCAAACTCCGTATTGTTCTCTCCTCCAATGTTCCGTAAAATTTGAATAGTATAAATATGCATATAATTATTGTAACAAGTGTGAATTTGAGCATTTACTTTGTATTCCTTAGTTAAACAACATTTTCAGAAGATGAAGTTTCTAGCAATTGTTTTGTTTGTGTCGGCTGCTGCCGGGTATACTGTAGAGAGCAACGAAGTCTTTGGTGAGCTAAATTGTAAACTGGATCCTGTAACCACCACGATGTCATGCTGGCCGGCTGATTATGCCCGCGAAATTATTAAGCCAAGGTACTTTAAATGTGAAGAAGCTCCTATCTCGTTTGCCGGGTATCCTAATCAAGAACTTGTTGGCCCATACAAATATGCAAGATCTAAACGCAGTGCACAGGACTTCAATCAACAGTTTAAGCGTAGTCCGCAATGGAATACATTTACCCAGTTCTGAATTCGATTAAATGATATCCTCTTCGATGAATGCTGTTTATGGAAATGATTCTACTAGATACGACCCCTCATTTTAAAAAGATACTTTAAATTATGTAAATTAATTACAAAAATTGTTTAAATATTCAATATTTGTGTTATCGTTTATGTAATGTTGCTGAATAAACTACAATAATTGCATATTTCAATTGATTTTCTGTTATTTACTGTATTACCTACTAGCCAGTTAAACGTACAATGAGTTTGATGCGTTTACATTTACTGTAAACATGCTTTTTAATTTTGCAAGTTTCTGATACGTAAATTGGTTCTACATTGTCAGGGATACAGAAACAGAACAGAAAAATACTGTTCTCCAGGGATACAGAAATTTATTTGCATCTCGATAAGGAAGGACAGTATTTATTGTCATTCTACGCAAAATGTATGTTTAGCCTATCAAACTATTTTTTTTTTTTTCGGGTAAATGCTTACGTAGTATATTTATCACAAATATTCTAAATTTTCGAACGGTACGTCTTTAGGAGTCAAATTATATTATCCAATGTTATGAATCACGTTTTCATTTGATTTTTAATATTTTATTTCATTGTTGATGTGTGATGAAGCCATCCATTTTCATTTGATTTTTACAGTGAAACTTATGAACTTTTAAATAGTACACCCATACATGCAAATATTGGCCAAAAATATTTTTTTAATACTACGTCTACTTATACTTGTGAAGTTTGCAAACGTATCACATTATTTATTTGTTTATTTTACATACTTTTGGTTTTACTTGCACATTCATTTGTGTATCACTCAGTTCAATTAAAGTCGATACCATAAAGGAAATAATAGTGTGTATTAAGGTGTATGTTTAGAGCGCGGCGTTATACGGGTGCGAAACATGGACAGTGGGCGCGGCGGAAAAGAAAAGATTAGAAGCGTTAGAATTGTGGATAGAAAAAGTGTTAGAAAGAATAGGAGAACAGAGGTCAATAAGAAATAGGCGAGATAGGTTGGTATGACACCTTCTCAGGCATGACGGTCTAGCCAGAGACATATTAGAGGCAGAAACGGGAGTTANGAAAAGAAAAGATTAGAAGCGTTAGAATTGTGGATAGAAAAAGTGTTAGAAAGAATAGGAGAACAGAGGTCAATAAGAAATAGGCGAGATAGGTTATTTATCAATTATTCTAAATACGTATCTATAGAATAAAGTTTAAGATTATTCAAATTTATAACTTTTAGTGCAGTAAAAGGCCAATGATTCATAGCATTTGGCTAAAGGAATGAATTCCAAAATATTACTAGTTTTAAATTCTTAATCTTCCATCTAAACAGTAAATAAAGAAACCTACAAAACTATAAATGTTTTAGAATCACTTACCTACGGACAGGCACTGCTACTATACTACATATCTACAACACTGAAACACCCATAAACTCCGTCAGTTCTAATACTTCTAACAATAAATGTCAAAGGACACGTTATTAAAATTGGAAACTACCGAATATATCAAAAAAACTAGCTCCTTAAGTACTTCTTATCTTTTTTATAATTAATATTCAACTCAAATTCTCATAGGTACTGTTTGTCCTTCCTACACGCGATAAAATACTTAACGGTAAATAAAACAATGAAAAACGTAACAACCGGACTAGTACACATGTACTCCTCCAAAAACTGATTAGCTTCATTAAAACAAAACTAAAATGTATAGCATAAATAGCTCATAACTATGATGTTTTGTGGTAGCTATCTAATGATGGCTTCTAACTGTCTCCACATATCATAAAGTATGATTTTTTTAATAATAAGTACTGTAGGTGTAGTGACCTTCTTATATTTTTTGATTATTAACAATCGAGAGGGTAAATATGTCCGAAGTAACTTTTGTAGTCAACTGAGGATTTCAATCTGAATTATCCCAATGGGTCAATTTTTTGAAATATTTTAATCACAAAATCAACATACATGTATACTTAATAAAAGATCATTAGAAACCATGTTCTAAGTACTCCTTCTACATGTTAATATTGATAAATCTACTATTCTTATGTAAATATATAAATCCGTAAAACGGAAAAAGTTGTTTTAATCTTTTTTCTTGGAGACTCCAACGTTGCGTCAAGAGAGTAACCCCACTAATAAAAGAGAGCGATTTCTATAAAAGCCAGCAATGGTATTACCATACAGAAAAATTAATAACTGATTAACAATAAAGCCTTCCTGGAGTTACTAGACGCTTGTAGATACCTTTTCAGTGTTACATATTTCATGAATTAAGTTTTAGCTATTCGTCAAACATCTAAACGTAATACTGACTTTCAGTGGATAAGAAATTCTCGTATTGTTGAAAGATACAACAATATCTACGTATAAAAATTAAGACGGTCTGAATATTGTACGCTGACACAGTTCAGTATTCATAATTTATTCCTTTTTCCCTAGTGTAAATTTGTTTCCACCTCGTCTCCTATTTTGAATCATGGTTTCTAAATTAAACTTCATTCATATAGTTAAAATAATTTCCCTGTGTTCTTACGTAATTTCACCACTGCATCTAAAAAGTGTCATAATTGCTTTCTTCCTTTATTTTATTGTAGTTTTTTTAATTTGCAATTATCAAACAAAATCCGAATGATCCAAATTTCGCTTGTTTGGTTCGAAGATTATTAGGATATCTCGAAATTGTAATGTGCTAGGGTAATTCTGGGGCTGAGTTAGACCATTCTACTACAGCATAAGGAAAATTTCAGTAAGTACCTAAAATATAAACTTTAAAAGTGGGTTTATTATATCTTTGAGGTTGGTATACGCTACTATCCTTTTTGTATTAAGTAATACAATAATGCATGCCCACTGAAAACTTCAGTTCAGAGTGATTTAAACGGAACTGTACAAAGAAGGTCACGTTAACGTGTTTTTTGTTTCTACTAACTGAATTAGCCCAATGCACAGTAAAGAACTCCCAAAACCAAGTTGTATCTACATCGTCTAGTCTCTAGCTAGCAAAATGGGTTGGTAACAATTTTGTGAGCTTATTTAACACTTTCCAGGCAATAAACATGGTTCATTAAACTTTGTACTGATTTTCACGCCACCAAAAGGTAATGTTGCTTTTAATTCCTAAATATGTGCATGATGTCACCTTTTTTATTTCAACGATAAAATGTTATGATACATTTGTAATTTTTCAATGAAGCGAATTACGGATAAAATAAAATCCATAATCAAACTCCGTATTGTTCTCTCCTCTAATGTTCCGTAAAATTTGAATAGTATAAATATGCATATAATTATTGTAACAAGTGTGAATTTGAGCATTTACTTTGTATTCCTCAGTTAAACAACATTTTCTGAAGATGAAGTTTCTAGCAATTGTGTTGTTTGTGTCGGTTGCTGCCGGGTATACTGTAGAAAGCAAGAAAGGCTATGGTGAGCTAAATTGTAAACTGGATCCTGTAACCACCACGATGTCATGCTGGCCGGCTGATTATGCCCGGGAAATGATTAAAACAAGATACTTTAAATGTGAAGAAGCTCCTATCTCGTTTGCCGGGTATCCTAATCAAGAACTTGTTGGTCCATACAAATATGCAAGATCTAAACGCAGTGCAGAGGACTTCCAACAGTTTAAGCGTAGTGCAGAATTCAACCAGTTCTGAATTTGATTAAATGATATCCTCTTCTTCGATGAATGCAGTTTATGGAAATGATCCTAATAGATACGACCCCTCATTTTAAAAAGGTAAAAAAAAATATCTAAATTAATCACAAAAATTGTTTAAATATTCAATATTTGTGTTATCGTTTATGTAATATTGCTGAATAAACTACAATAATTGCATATTTCAATTGATTTTCTGTTATTTACTGTATTACCTACTAGCCAGTTAAACGTACAATGAGTTTGATGCGTTTACATTTACATTCTACGCAAAGTGTCGTGTAACCTATCAAACTATTGTTTTTTTCGGGTAAATGCTTACGTAGTATATTTTTCACAAATATTCTAAATTTTCAAACGGTACGTCTTTACGAGTCAAATTATATTATTCAATGTTATGAGTCACGTTTTCATTTGATTTTTTTGTTGATGTGTGATGAAGCCATCCATTTTCATTTGATTTTTACAGTGAAACTTATGAACTATTAAATAGTACACCCACACACGCAAATATTGGCCAAAAATATTTTTTAATACTACGTCTACTTATACTTGTGAAGTTTGCAAACGTATCACATTATTTATTTGTTTATTTTACATACTTTTGGTTTTACTTGCACATTCATTTGTGTATCACTCAGTTCAATTAAAGTCGATACCATAAAGGAAATAATAGTGTGTATTAAGGTGTATGTTTAGAGCGCGGCGTTATACGGGTGCGAAACATGGACAGTGGGCGCGGCGGAAAAGAAAAGATTAGAAGCGTTAGAATTGTGGATAGAAAAAGTGTTAGAAAGAATAGGAGAACAGAGGTCAATAAGAAATAGGCGAGATAGGTTGGTATGACACCTTCTCAGGCATGACGGTCTAGCCAGAGACATATTAGAGGCAGAAACGGGAGTTANGAAAAGAAAAGATTAGAAGCGTTAGAATTGTGGATAGAAAAAGTGTTAGAAAGAATAGGAGAACAGAGGTCAATAAGAAATAGGCGAGATAGGTTGGTATGACACCTTCTCAGGCATGACGGTCTAGCCAGAGACATATTAGAGGCAGAAACGGGAGTTAGGAGGGGTAGAGGTAGACCTAGATTAGATTACTGTTGGCAAATAGTTAAGGATGTGGGTTGTTCTAGTTTTAGGTAAAAGCGAAGATTAGCTCAGGATATGAAATAATAGATGATGATAACCAGATTTAAATAATGGGAAGGATGACAAAAAAGTCTTTTTTTACATAAATTTTCGTATAATCACTAATTAATACCGCTTTGATAACATTTTTCCTAAGTATATAAATGATTAGGTAACATTTCTAAGACAAGGATTATTGACGTATTTCCATAGCAATTTCTGAAAGTATCCCATTGTGTCTATAAAACGTTACGTACTCCCTGTGAGACGCGAGCCGTTGACAATCCTGTAATGCGAAAGATTTATTATATACCTCTCCCACCGATCTATTTAACAGTATAACATATGGCACAATATGTTATTTTTCTTCGTCGTGGTTGTCAGTCAAAGACAGCAGCAGCTGCGTGGCTTACTTATCCCTTAAAGGCAACAATATTATCTGCATATGTAGATCGGAGCTTTCCTGATTCAAGGTTCTGTTACCGGGAAATATTGACAACATGTAAACGACGTTTTGCAAATTAAATTAATCTCGGCGAGTGATTAAAAACGTGTAAAAGTCACTTCTCTTATTAAAACCCACTCACCCACCTGGTCTAACGAAAGCAACAGGAAAATGTATAAATTAACATGTACAATATATACATGTATGTAACAATAAATTAGTAATGACACATTTAATTGCAATGCTCAATGTTACACGAGTGTATAGACATTATCCATCCAGATTAATGTATTATATACCATCAGCTAGTTCCGTTTCTCATGGATTTTGACACCTACTGGGGAACTTTTATTCTTTCGAGATGAAAGTATCATGAAAAATAAATTAGAAAGAGGAGATTGTGGTAAATATTAATTAAATATTAAAAGGAATACTCAGCCCTAATTGCCGCAAATACTTTTATTTGAGCGGACACGTGTTTCGCTCACTTGATACGTGGGCATTATCAACGCGAGACTGGTTCTAAAATTAAAAAAAAAAAAAAACTTTTGGGTGTTTCATTCCCACCAGCCAGTAATGCTGGTGGGCGGGCAGTCCCTCCGAACTATGCCGGAAGGTAGGGTGGAAGGCCCTCTTCAGCCTCCTTTCAGGAATCGTGGGAATGGGTGGGTGGTGGTTCGGGTGAGAAAGATGAGACGGACGGAATGAAGACAGAAGAGGATAAATGATTATCTGTGGAATATTACTGCCTCAGCATTTGCCTAAATGATCCAAGGAAACCACAGAAAAACTTGGACCAAGGCAGACGGACCCGGAATCGAACCGGCGTCCTCCCGAATGCTAAGCAATGGTCTAGACCTCTAGGCCATGCCGCTCGGTTGGTTCTAAAATTTACAATTCTAACTATTTATAATGGCGAGGGTTGAAGACCGAAAGCCCCCCCCCCCTTTTCCCAGATTAGGTAGGTTGTGATGAAGCATACGTTTTTTTACATAAAATTGGACCATAAAGGCCTTACGAATTGTACTAACGGTTATTGACACACACATTCCCTCCAAATCTAATTCCTAACTTGTTTATAGAAGCATACATTTGTAGAGCTGTTTTTCGTCGCCGAAAGATTGGCTTCTAAAACATTTTACAAACAGCATTGAACGTATTCAAGTTTTCCTCCCAAACCTATGTAATTTGTTTTCCATTATTTCTTCTTTCGGTCTTCAACCCTCGCCACTATAAATAGTTAGAATTGTAAATTTTAGAACCAGTCTCGCGTTGATAATGCCCACGTATCAAGTGGGCGAAACACGTGTCCGCTCAAATAAAATTATTTGTGGTAATTAGGGGTGAGTATTCCTTTTAATTTTTAATGAAAAATAAAACTGCACAAATATGTATACAGACCTACGTATGTACATTGTCTGCTTAAATCCAAATCATTTGCACTAAACTGACAGTATTATTAATTACATTAATTTCAATTAAGTTGGAGCAAAGTTGAACGCGAGGTCAGCAACTACTGAATGACGTGCTTCGCTTCGTTTCCAGAATGAAGAGCAGTTCGCGTTAAATAATTGAAATCATAAATAAGTTGCATGTAGGTTTTTAATTTAATATTGGTATGCACAGCTTATAAAGAGTGTCAAATAACAAGCGAGATGTAAGATAAGGTTGCCATTTGCGGTCATCATTCCTACGTGGGATGATCCATCCCAGCTGTCTGTTATTAAACGTGAGTGCGGCGAGAAAAATGTGGCATTCTTTATTATCTCTATACGTACAAACCGATACTTACATCTATTGTGAAACATTTAATACGTATTTCTTTGCACTTATTCTATACATTAGCTCAGAAGGGTCCTGTAAACTTCACGACGATTAGCAGTTATTACTTTCGGGTTTCAATCGTATCGGTTTCATTTTTAATAATTTTTAACTTATATCGTTAGAAATAATGTTCAAGGACTCCTTCTAAATGTTAATAAAGACAAAAGTGCTACTTTTAGGTAACTTTATAAATCTGTAAAACGGAATACGTTGTTTCTAATATTTTTTTCCTGGAGACTCCAACGTTGCGTCAAGAGAGTAACCTTGCTAATAAGAGAGCGCGTTTATCTATAAAAGCCAACAATGTTAAGTAGGAAAACTAACATATGAATGAAAATAAAGCCTTCCTGGTGTAACCAATTACTTGTAGACAAAATTTTTTAATATTACTTCATGAAGTTTCGATTCGTCAAACGTTTTAACGTAAAACTGACTTTTAATAAGAAATTATTGTACTATTCAAAGATACTTCAATATCTAAGGTAAAAATTAAGACCTCCTGAATATTTAGCCCTTTCAGAATTGAATATTCTTCCGGTGTTCATAATTTATTTTTCTTTTTCCTAGTGTAAATTTGCTTCTACTTCGTTTCCTACCTTGAATCATGGCTTTTAATTCAAATTTCCTTCCTTCATATAATGAAACTAATTTTCTTGTATTCATACGCAATTTTACTGTTGTACCTAAATGATACCATTATACTTTCTTCTTGCATTTTGTTGTAGTCTTCCTTTGAGTTTCCTTTTTTGCTGATAGGCATTCTTTGAACAGGCTATTACCAGTAGGTACCTTATTCTTGAGTATTTGCTTCCTGTTTATCATTATTATTCTTTTGGTATCTAATGTTGCATTCATGTAAGTGACAAAACATCAAGTAATATAGAATATTATATAGAAATCAGCCCTGGAAGCCCGCTTTCGCTGAGATTTATAAAAAAAACTTCTTTGGAGTTTTAAAAATTAGAGAGCGGTAACATTGATTAAAATGATAGCTGATCGAATTAGATCATGTTGCCATCAACACATACGTACCTACACATATGCATATGTCATATATATGTATACATCAAACAGTTGTTTGTATCAACATCAAAAGCAACAATAACAACAAGCGTACAAGTGGGCATTGCAAGTGAGTGAGTGAGTTAATTATGCAAGCGGGAGTAGGAATGACTGCAAAAGTTCAAAAGAACCTTGAAAGCCACTTGCGCTTTATTAGGCCAATCTGACCACTGACTCACGTTCTCTTTAACGTTGACATTGCTCAACAAGAGTGCACACCTTACCACATTTAGATACTGTGTCGAATTATTGCTATTATTATTGCTAATATTTGCATGAAAATAAAGACAGAACAGGTGCACAATAATACAGTACAAAGTGGCTGGAAGATTAACGACATGTAGATCGAGTTAACTATGATCACTATCTGTTTCCGAGAAACGTACTACAGTAACATCAAACGATGATATTACGTATATTATGCACCAAGTGGGCTAAACCAGTCTTTATGTTGCAGTTTCTACTTTTTCATCAGTAAACGACTTACATATTGAAAAGAAAAATACAATTTCACCAAAAAATGCCATAGAACTACATGAGCATGTATCTCAACCTTAAATATTCCCTTCTATAATAAATAATTATAAAACATATTAGTAGCCTGTTTAATTGAATATGACGAAGACAAAGTTAGAACTTCGGGTTTCTCCAGCGCTATTTTTATTAGGTCAATTCAGCCTTTCCAAATTTGGACGGTGGGTTGTTAGTACCTTTGTCGGTGGTGGATTCACGCACACATTCCATTTGCTCAAATAATTCTGCAAGTAAACGACAAAATTCGAAAGTTTAAAGTTCAGAATATACCAATCGATTTGATGTTTAATTGAAAGGTGAAAATTTTCAACTGATTTATCCACGACAAACTGAAATTAACAAAACAACCAAACAAATCTACGGTACAACAACAACGTAATTGTTCAGATGGATTATTAAATATTGTACATGGCGGTGGTGTTAAAAAAATGCCATTTGGTTAGGTTAACGGATGAATTAATATAAACACCCTGTATGCAATAGAAAAATGAAATACAGTCGACGACAGCAAAGGGATTTAATAATGACGACGAGCACGACACGACATTCAATGATAATGATGATGATGATGATGACGGTGATGATGAAGAGACGTTGCCATGCAAGAACACGATTTCAGTAGCTTTATTTACTCTAATCGCTCGTTAACATGAAGTGAAAGTACATATAATTCTGTTTGATTTATGTACAGACGGTCGGAGTAGTGATATTCATTGGCGCGTACACCCCTTTGCACCTTGAGGCTTCTATCGTTCTCTCTCTCTCTTTCCAAAGCTGTCGATGTAATCGAAACGTTTAATCACGTACCTAATATTATAATCGACCCGATGTAAAATGTATAGTATGCAATTAAACGGACTCGAGAGCACTTTCGCCGTTTAGAGTTTGAATGCATCAAAAACACAATACACACACCATAATAAACATTTAGAAAATTTAGATATATATATGTTAGGGCCGAAGACCGAAAACGCTCAGTGGCCGGAAAAAACGGCCGCATCGCGTTCTGGCTGCCTTCGAACGCACAGAACGCGTTTTGGCTGTTTTTAAACGCTCGCAACGCCTGTTAAACAGCCGGAACGCATTTTGTCAATTGTTGAACGCTCACAACGCGTTCTTAATGTTCGACTTGTATTATTTGCCGCTTTCTACCTGCGTACAATGAGATTGATATTGTACTTATAAAACAAATGAATTTCAATCCATTTTTCAGTTTATAGGAAACAATTCAATTATTGACAAATGTAATTGGATACCAAAGATGAGTTCGGTTTATCTCGCCGAATCATTTCAACAATATTAAATTTCTTATAATTGTTTTTCAGTTCTAGGAAGAATGTTACACTGAACACTTAGTAGTTTGAGTATACAATAACTAATTTGACTTCATGAAAAATCAGTACAGTTCTCGTCAGTGTAGCGAGAAGATCAGTCTGTCATTGACTAAACAACTTACTAAAGTCGTTTGAAATGTTACACTTTCATTAAAATGTCTATTTAATCAGCGAAAGAAATTTTTTATGATAAAGTAAAATCAATTATTGATAGTTGTGACGATAGATCTATGTTGCTGTCTGAGGAAAGGTACATTGCTTGTACGAGAAGTTGAGATGCGTTGCGAGCGTTTAAAAACAGCCAAAACGCGTTCTGTGCATTGGAAGGCAGCCAGAACGTGATGTGGCCGTTTTTTCCGGCCACTGAGCGTTTTCGGTCTTCGGGCCTAACATATATATATATACATACGTACAATGTTTGGGCTATATATTTTTAATATGTTTAGCGAATAATGAGGGAAATTGAAACTGAAAAGTCTACGTTAAAGATAGATACTCGTCACTTGTTTTATCATCTAGTCATTTACAACAAGAAAAATAATGAAGAACATTGTACTATGTAGGTAATCCAGGGGGGGACTTTCTTATCTTCAAATGCATTTCTTATGGCACTTCCGCTTGTTCAATTAACAATGTTTAGAATTGAAAAAAGAAAAATGAAAATAAGTGCACAACGTTATGCGACGGATTTGGAACCCTTTTAGGAACCGGTTGGGGACCGGGGGTAATTCCACCAAAGAAAAAAGGACAACTAACACCGGCAATTATAATTTAATAAGTATAACAAAAACCTACCTAATAAAAATTGGTAAATAATATTGTACTGGGATAAGTAGCTTGCACTAATTTGTATTATTTATTGATTACTATCCTAAATTATTTGTTATTTCGATATTATTCTTGTGTTTACTTTTTCTCTCTCTCTCTAAGAATATATCAGTATGACCGAACTATTAAAATTTCTGTCGTTTGTTGGTATATCATGTTCTTATTTTAATAATAACTTATTAGTATGATTTTGTACACCTTCCACCTTGCAGACTTTACGGCTTCAACTTAATTTTTTCGTTAAAAATTCGCCAACCTTTCGTTGATTGTATAGACTTTGGTAAGGGTGGAATTTAATGGAATTTAATGGAAAGCCCGGCAGAAAAAAGACATGAACTGTAGTGGTTTTGCTAGATACCCGACTATCCAATATCCCAGTGCATCTCTTCAATAAAAACAACCTCAACAAAAATCAACAGCATTGTTGCTGATTTTAAAGTTAAACATTTCAGAGGTTTATCGGTATTCCGAATTTAAATTAATTTTGTCACAACTTTATAATGTTTCGGAGAAGTAGAATAATTAATCGATTAAATAAAGTAGCACGGTCGAATAAATGAATTTTATGTTTTACATTAGTTGTTCGCAAATGTGTAAATATACATTGGCGGATTCTTCAGTTAAACCGGGCGTTAAACACGCATCGCATAGAGTTGTCGGGCGTTATAAAGTCATAAAACAACGTTATCTAAAAAGAACAAATCAAGTATTTCGAGATTGCATATCGGACGCTTTTAAAAGTGCTCAAATAAATTAGGAGCTAAAGAGGAAGACTGCATTCGTTCACGGCTCTATACGGCGACGCTGACGCTTGATAAAGATGGCATTTTTAACAGCTTGACTTTAAAACGTATTGTAAAGATAAAATCCACTTTGCGGGTACAAAATTTTATGCTCGAACTCCTAAAATACAAACATTAATTAAGTTACCAATCCAATAACCTCATCACGTTCGAGAAACGGGAAAAAACTATTAAAAATCATTATTACACTCAACACAGTCTCACCATTAAAACCATTCTCGCTCTCCTCTTTTTCACACTACCACACCGCAAAAATGTATTTATTTTATTATTTTTATATTTACGTATAATACGAATCGACGTAGCTCCTTGTACTTACAATTTGTCGTGTAATATCTGTAATACTCTTGATGAAGACATCAGACGTCGAAACATATGCGCGTAGAGTCTCAATTGAGACCATTGGAACATTAACCCGACTAGAATTTTGAGAGGGGGTTCAGGTAGGATACGTAAGTGGGTAGCCACACTACCTCTTGTGGACCCCAAAAGATTGCCCCAGGTTGGCAAGGAAGGAGCATATAACGCCACATTTGCGCATCATCAGAAATTCCGCATGCGGCCCCCGTGAGGAAAAATTATTGCTAACCCATTAAAAATTTTTGGAAAAATGAACTTTATTATTAATGCAAAAAAACGACAACATAATTGGGGAAGGGGGTTTATTAAGTTTTATCATTTTACCGAGAGTATTTTCAATTTGCTTGTTAAGACCCATATGGAAAACCCATAAGACAATCCTTATTTTAGTATCACCACTTTTTTTGGTGGGATTTTCATGAGGAATCTAAGGGGAAATGCCTATATCGGCACCTCATTAGCCACATGAGGTCTGCACACTACATTGGGCATGCCTCCTATAAATTCTAGTCGAGAAGTAAAAATTTTTTTCCATTAATAAAATAATTGTCTAATTTTGCATATATTTGTCCAAAAAACGAAAACATTTGGCAACTATTCAGTTCTATCTCAAACATACAAAGGAGTCATACAGTAATGGTGAGAGCCGACCTTATTAGGGATGATCTATTACATGCAATCATGGGCGGTATCATAAAAATAAAAAATACGGCGTACCATGAATGAAGTCGTATAAATCTAAGAAACACAATTGAAACTTTTTACGAGTGTTACACTTTGTTTAAAAGATTTTGAGAGTTCGGTTACTTTAGAATTGTTTTCAAAGAAACAGGATATATTTTCAGATAGACGTGGCTGAAAAAAATATATTCCACAAGTTCAGCATATTAGTTCTTTTTTACTGGTAAAAAAGTTACATTATTATCTTCTTATAAAGAGAGAGAAAATCAATATAAAATTTGAGGAGGCTTTAGAAATAGTTTAGGGTTGGAATTAATTCGAAAATTTAAGGATTACAGCAAAACGCTTTTAATCAACATTGAGATACATAAAGTGCATCTGAAAATCTGCTATCTAAGACAACTATTTCCAACATTTTTGGCTATGAAGTCTTAATTGAACTACTTCTTTGAAGAAACCCCATTATGCTTTCCACGAAAATACCCGTAAATCTTGAAACTCCAGATCACATAAGGCATCCGCAGAACACCTTTTAGGAACTATTGACCTAAGGGCTTTTGAAAAAAAGAAGAAGAAGCAAATTCCATGTGATATTTCGCTGATTCCTTCCTTCCATAAATATATAGCAATAAAAAATATAATAATCCAATTTAAGTTTACGTTGCCCTCGTAAGAATTTTGAGAAACCACAAGCCTATCATTAATCAATTGTTCTGGGTTTAATAAAATATTACGGACCATATTCCAGAAAGTGCGATGACAATTTTACGACCAAATGTGACGCGAATTGTTATTTTCCCATATATCCAAAAGTATTTGTGTGACAGCTCACAAACATTTTCGATAACATCAACGCCAACGTCAGACCAGTATTTCGCGAAGGGCATCAACTTTAAACGGCATTTTATTGTAAATAATTTATCAGGTGAGATAGTGATAAGGTACTTACCGCCTCGTCTAAGACAGTGATGCCCTCATTAAAGTTTCATAAACTTTAACTGCCCAGATACACGAATAATTTTAATAGACACTAACCTCGTTCGTTGTTGAGCGGTAATCGTGTTAATAGCAGACATGGACATCATCTACGAACTGCCGGTGAGGATATTTATAGCCCACAGGACTGGCATAATTAAGTTTGCTATTTTTTTCGCAGTTTTATACGCCAATAAGAAATATTTAGTGCACAAGTGTTAAAGTACTTGTCGAACCGAGTCGGTACGGCAAAAAAATTATCGAATGGGTCGTAATTCAGCAGGATATTACTTACAGGATAAAATTAGACGTTTCTCAGCAGCAGTACACCTAATTACGCGGATGAGACTATACGCATACCAGGAGGTAAAAATTGAATTGAAATAGTTATAGGCATTTAAGACACAAATTAAATGTGAAACATCGATTTCTATTTTCTAGTTTAAATGCATTGAAGCATTCATTTGGACAGTTCTTCAACAATTTTCCTGTCTTGAAAACACTAAATGTCTCAGCTACCTCTCACAAGTAATTTTTGAAAAAAACGAGCACATTTCGACTACTTTGAGTATGATCATTGTCGACACGCGATTGTGATAAATAATCCCTCTATCAGTTTATTTTCCTACGTAGCTCAGCTCTTGATTGAACACACGATTTTAGTAATGACAATACCATATTGTATACACGACAGAAAATACCACAAATGACGCGGTAAACGCCATCTGTAGTACGATGCTACATTTTAGGATTACGTATGCCCCAACAAGGTCCATTTAAATATATGGATATCTACTTGCTGAAACGAATTCCGGCGTAGCTAATCTCAACGTGATAGACACGTTACCATAATTGAATAAAATAATTCGAAGTGGTCTGTATTCTGTCGAAACTCCCAGACGCGGATCGCGATTTCGATCTTTTTGGATCTCATCAGCGCGTTCCAGGCAGCTCCGACAGAAGACAGACCAACTTTTACCTGCTGTATTAATAGCGCGTTTTAGAAAATACCACAAATGGCGCGGTAAACGCCGGGATTCGTTTCAGCAAGTAGATATCTATATATTTAAATGGACCTTGTTGGAGCATACGTAATCCAAAAATGTAGTATCGTACTACAGATGGCGTTTACCGCGCCATTTGTAGTATTTTCTAAAACGCGCTGTTCAGACAGCTTCGAATTATTTTATTTTTATACACGATGTTCGCGAAAAGCTGGATAGCAAGAACTCGCTTAAAACGGCGAGCGTTTTAGTGGCGTACATGTGAGCCGTTTAGACGGTCGTCCCGCACTCTTTTTAAAGTACAAGTCTCTAAAATCTCCGCAAACACTACCTTCTAAATACTATTGAGTATAAACATTGGTATTGTAGGAAAAAGGATTCGTCTACATGAATTTTTCATTTCATACTTTTTTTGCATTTTACATTTAGTATTTGAATTAGAGAAGGTTTAATATTTGTAGCTTCGAATTTAAAAACATGCATTCTTCACATCTCTGATGTTCAGGACATATGTACATTGGTATCACTTCACTGTATGAACGTCACACTTATAATTACTAAATTAAATATATAAAGTGCACCTCTTAGTTGTCTTGCAATGAAAAACAAAACAAATTTGATAAAATTACCGAGTTATATTACATTAGTGTTGTGGCGATTTGATAGTTTTTAAGAAAGTAATTAATTTTTTAGAGTAAGGTATTGAGTGTGTGGTTGTATATATTTTTTGGTATGTCTGTGATGCATGTATTTGTGTGTTTGGAATTTCTGTATTATTGTATTATTATTGTGTAAATATTCTTTTCTTATAATTCTATTTTTATACTTACTCTATTCTATACCTACTCTATACCTATTCTTCAGCTAAACGACTATTTAATTGCCTACGTACTTTGCTATCATCCCTTTTAACAATTCAACTCTGTATACTAACTGCATGACGTCTATAATTCTTACTTTTCCTAATTGCAGTTTTATGGTCAGTTTCTTCGGTGATTTGGGGTCAAACTTAATTTCTAGGTATTTCTTCTAAACTAAATTTCCAGGTTTTACTACCATCTTATTGGTTCCCTACTTTAATTAACTTATTTCTAACTCCTCCTTATCACCCTTCTTACGATCTCTTTTTCAAAAACTAAAATCAGTTCTGACTTATCCTTCCTAATTTCAACTTCACCATTCTACATTCTTAATTCTAGTCTTCATTTTTTTGTTCTTGTTTATTAAAGTTGTTATCGTATTCTGCGTTCTATTATTTAACCACCTCAACATCAGGACACACAACGAGACTAAAGTGGTGACCCCGTAGTTTTTTTTGTGCGTCAGTGTTGTGTTAAGTCCTAACTGTTAATAATAGTGAGAGGTGACAGACAATTGTAAGTACTTTTTTGAGTAACATTTTAGTGTAACATCTTGTGCGGTAGATTTAAGTGTAAATAGACTAGATTTTAGTGACCGTAATATAAGCGAAATGGCTAATTCAGAAGAACAATTAAACGTGCTGGAAAATGGCTTCGCAATTAGTCACGTCGCAGTGCGTATTCCGCCATTTATCCCGAACGATCCAGAACTATGGTTTTCGATGGTCGAAGAGAACTTTACAACAGCCGGTGTGACAAAGGATGCGACCAAATTTGGGTACATTACCGGAGTGTTAGAACCGCGGTATGCGTTAGAAGTGCGCGATATAATAGTGAACAAACCCACGACCAACGCGTACGGTGTGTTAAAATCTGAACTCATAAAACGCCTCAGCACGTCCCAAGAGCAAAAGACGCGGCGCCTGCTAGAATTGGAAGAAATGGGCGGCAGGAAGCCTTCCCAATTTCTGCGCCACTTGCAAACTCTCGCTGGTCCGACCGTTCCCGACACCATGCTGCGGACATTGTGGTTTGCCCGTCTTCCGCCCAATATGCAAGCTATCCTAGCGGCACATCGAGACTTGTCTCTTGTCAAAATAGCCGAATTAGCGGACTCCATTGCTGATCTAACCGACCATCGCCCACGCATCGCGGAAGCAACCCCTTCGGCTGGTGATGTCCTAGCCGCTCAACTGCAACAATTAACGGTCACACTCCAACAACAAATTTCATCCCTGCGTCAAGAAGTGTCAGAATTAAAAAGTCAGACCCGTTTCCGAGAAAGGTCACGCTCCCGTCCACGATCGAGATCCCGGAACCGCCACCATCCCGATGGACTCTGCTGGTATCATCGCAGATATAGTTCCCGCGCAAATAAATGTACACAGCCATGTTCATTTATAACAAATGCATGTAACCAGGGAAACGCCAGCGGCAGTCGTTAATGGCGGCAAACGACAGCCAATTTAACATTTCACGCCGCATTTTTATCACCGACTCAGGCACGAACATGCAATTTTTGGTGGACACGGGCGCAGATCTTTGTGTATTTCCTCGTTCCCAAGTACGTGGTCCTCGAGAAAAATCCTCGTACGAGTTGTCTGCTGCGAATGGAACAACCATCGCTACTTATGGTACCATTACGCTGACCCTCAACTTCGGACTTCGCCGGGACTTTTCCTGGAGTTTCGTGATAGCGGACGTGACTAAACCTATAATCGGTGTAGATTTTCTCGCATTTTACAATTTATTGGTAGATGCTAGAAATAAAAAACTCATCGATGGAACAACCCTTCTCACCGTTCAGGGACAAGCAGTGAAGGAGAAGGTGCAATCAATTAAAATCATCACAGGATCTAGTCAGTTTCACGAACTCTTAACTAAATTCCCGGAAATCACTCGACCCAATGGCACTATCAATCAGCGGAAACATCAAACGCAACATCATATCCGAACAACACCAGGCCCACCAGTGTCCCACAAACCGAGGCGATTAGCACCAGAGAAACTACAAGTGGCAAAACGGGAGTTCGAAGCCATGTTAAAATTGGGAATAGCCAGGCCTTCACAGAGCTGCTGGTCATCTCCACTTCATCTGGTTCAGAAACAAGGCGAGGAATGGAGACCGTGTGGCGACTATCGCGGACTTAACGCCAGGACGGAACCCGATCGTTATCCCGTCCGACATATCCAGGATTTTTCCCAAAATCTCGCCGGGAAGAAAATTTTCTCCACCATCGACCTCGTCAAAGCGTTTCATCAGATCCCGGTAGCCGAAGAGGATATACCTAAAACGGCTATTACAACGCCGTTCGGGTTATTTGAATTTCCATTTATGGGATTCGGGCTCCGCAACGCAGCACAAACCTTTCAGAGGTTTATCGACGAAGTTCTGCGAAATTTAGATTTTTGCTTCGCGTATATAGATGACATTTTGGTAGCATCTACATCCATAGAAGAACATCGTGAACACTTGGAAATTCTATTTAATCGCCTTCGAGATTACGGGGTAGTCGTCAATCCTAAGAAATGTAAGTTCGGACAAACAGAGGTCAAATTCCTTGGGTACCTCGTCACCGACAACGGGACTCTACCTCTCCCTGACAAGGTCGAGGTTATTCGATCGTTTCCGCCACCAGAGACGGTAAAGCAACTTCGGCAGTACCTAGGTATGTTAAATTTCTACAGACGTTTCATACCGAAGGCTGCCCAGATTCAAGCACCGTTGAACGATCTACTCCAAGGAAATTTGAAAGGAAAGACGCCTATCTCCTGGACACCGTCAGCGAAAACGGCATTCGAAGCTACCAAGGAAAGTTTGTCTCAAGCCACCATGGTATCTCATCCAATACCAAACGCTCCTTTGGCACTTTTTTGTGACGCGTCCGATCTATCAGTTGGCGCGGCCCTACAACAGCGAGTCGACAATGCTTGGCAACCATTGGGATTCTTTTCCAGGAAACTTAACAGTGCTGAAAAGAAATATTCTGCGTATGACCGGGAGTTGTTGGCAATATACGAAGCCGTCAAATACTTCCGCTATATGGTTGAAGGGAGAACATTCTCTATATACACAGACCACAAACCTATAGTATTTGCCTTCAAGAAAAAAGACAGCCAGTGCACACCGCGACAGTTTAGATATCTGGACTTCATCGGACAATTTTCTACCAATATTCAACACGTAGCAGGAGAAGACAATACCGTTGCAGATGCACTCTCGCGTATCGCAGTGGTAGAGCCAATTATCAATTTCAGCGAACTGGCAGCTTCTCAACTAAAGGACGAAGAATTGACGAAACTTCTACAGGGATCACCCAGTGGACTCCAGTTAAAGCTCGTCGAAATTCCAGGCTCAAAAATATCCTTGTACTGTGATGTGTCTACATCTACAGCACGTCCCTTCGTGACATCACTATTTAGGCGTGCTATTTTTGACAAGTTGCATGGTCTCTCTCACCCTGGAATAAACGCGTCCGTCAAACTGGTATCCCAGCGTTTCGTATGGCCCTCGATCAAAAAGGATTGCCGAACATGGTCCCGAAATTGTTTGGAATGTCAACGCGCCAAAGTAACTCGCCATGTGTCATCTCCTCCTGGAACCTTTGTCCTGCCGTCGAATAGGTTTGAGCACGTACACATAGATATCGTCGTGATGCCAATTTCCGAAGGCTACAGATATTGTTTAACATGTGTGGACCGATTTTCCCGTTGGCCAGAAGCAATACCAATCGAGAACCAAGAAGCCGAGACAGTAGCCCGTGCCTTCTTCAGTAATTGGGTTTCAAGATTTGGCACCCCACTGCGAATAACTACCGACCAAGGCCGACAGTTCGAGTCACATCTATTTAGGCGATTAAATAACCTATTAGGTGTAACTCATTATCGAACAACCGCGTATCACCCGGCAGCCAATGGAATGGTGGAAAGGTTTCACAGGCAACTAAAGGCGGCAATCAAATGTCACGGGAATCCTTCCTGGACCGAAACCCTCCCCGCAGTTATGCTTGGTATCCGAGCAGCATGGAAGGATGATCTTCAAAGTACAATCGCTGAGATGGTCTATGGAGAACCGCTACGTTTACCAGGAGAGTTCATTACAGCATCACAGGAACCCGACGCCAATACTCAAGCCGACTTTGTCCAGAATTTGCGCCGACACACGCAGCTGTTACGCCCGACAGAGGGAACCAGGCATGGAAAGAAAACTCCTTTTGTATTCAAGGACCTTGCCACCACCGACCAAGTTTTCGTAAGGCGTGACGGACCCAAAGGACTTCTAGAACAACCCTACGAAGGTCCTTTCACGGTACGGAGAAGATCCGACAAAACATTCGTAGTTTTGATTCGTGGTCGCGAAGTCACGGTGTCTATCGACAGGTTGAAACCAGCGTACGTGGTGATGGNATATACGTAAGATCTTTAGTGAAACGAGTTATTCAGCAAAGGGTTCGAATAAATAAAAACAATATATTTTCATATTTTTATAATAACCATATTATTTTTTTTTTAAAAACAATGTTATTAGATACAGATGGATACTTATTAAAAACAATTAGAAAATATACAACTGTGTATTATATAATGTAAATTATAAAAAAAAATTTTTTAAGTGTTATTAATACATTGAAAACTGATATTTTCTACTAAAAAACCGGTTTTCGAATTTCATAATTTTCTCCAAAAACCGGTTTTTAAAAACCGACAAACCTCAATGATAACTCTTCACGGTACCAATTTTATTTTTGCTTTAAGGGACATATAAACTCGTATCGTTTGCATGCGTTTCTCTTATTAAAGATCTCACCCGAGCAAAAATATATTTAATTGCATCGAACGTAGGAATTTTCTGCCATCTGCGGTCAAAGTGTCCGGTAGAATTAGAAAATAAGCAACTAGTATTTTTTTAAAACGGGCAGAGAGCTTAGCGCGGCTGACGGGTGTTTGAAAAACAAGAGTAATTACCGTTTTCGTGCTTTTTACTTACATAATTCCGGTTGGTAACGAGTAATGAGCAATTTTCTCTGTAGAAGCAAAGACAACGCTCAACGTGTAATTTTGAAGCTGAAAATTATACAAGATCGAAAAATCTTTGACGACCACTAACCACGTCTAGAAACGTTATCGTAATTATAGTGAATGACAGGCAAAACTAAATGCTTTATGATGAGATGAGATATCAATATGTTTTGACAAAATATTAAACTCAAGTTAACCTTCAAAAATTCTTTTGATACGATTTTCTTTATTGTGTTCTATTTCTTCCCCTTTAGTTTATGATAATAATAACAAATTAGAGCTAAAAAGATTTATTATAGTAAAACCAACTCCAACGTAACCATTTATTGCTGGAAAACCATCGAAGAGGTACATGAGTCCCCAAAAACCTAGTAGCACAAGACACATAGGTAGGTACAGGTAGATAAAATAATAAATATAATAAATAATTAGAAGCGTGCATAAATAAAAGAATATAAATTTGTGGACTCATGTACCATCCTCTTCGACGGTTTGCCAGCAATATAAGATGACACTAAGAATCTACCTTGATAAAGACTCAAACCAGAAGCGGAAACGTCGGTGTTGGTTTTACCACAATAAATCTTTTTGCCCCTGTTTGGCTCTAATTTCTTATTATTATCATAGAGTGTATATACTGCTCCTTTTTCGTATATCGAACTGTTCAGAGTCACAGGTGTCAGTTTGAAAGAATTTCTGTCGAACATCATAATCACTCAACGAAGGGTATCATATAAACAGATGAGCCGAATTAACTCAACTCCTAAATAGCAAAATCGTACCGAAAAGTCTTACAGTAGGAAACAGAACGGTCATTTAAAAGTCCATAAGATCTATTTATTTTTAATGACACAAGCTGATATTTACTACTACGTGCCTTTTGTTCTATTCAGAAGTTGGTTGTTAAAAAAAAAATAGATACCTGTCTATGTAATCTGTTTATATACGACGGGAGAGGGTAGGTTGACTAAGTATAGGGGAGGAGGTCTCCGATAACACATTAACCTATGACGTGTCCATAGATAGGCTTGATAGGTATATGTGTGCATGCACTTGCGATGGTTCCTATAGACTTTTTAAGCTGGTCAAGCTGTCACTTTTTTAATTTGAAAACCTCTTTTTCTGTATAATAGGAACTCAAGATGCTGTCAAAAATAATATTGGCTTTAGGAAGTAACGAACACTACTAAANATAATCCCTATTAACATTTCAACTTCGCGTACTAACCGCATGACGTCTGTACTTTGCTATCCGTCCTAATTGCTATTTTATGAGGGGTTTCTTCGGTGATTTGGGTTCAACAACTTAATTCTATATTTTCTATCTTCAGCATTTTTCAAATCATATTTTCTTACTATTGGTTCCCTTCTTTTATCTACAACCCTTAGCTCCACCTTCATAACTTTCCTAAATTATTCAAATTCTATATTCTTCAGTTCTAAATCAACCTTCGTTCTACTCTTCTTAGTCTCTAACAGTTATAAAAATAAATATTAGTTTTACCAGACTTTATTATTTTACTATTGAACACGCCAAGAACCAAAATACTTTTTTGTATAAAAGAACCTTCTTTTTTTTTTATCTACGAAAAATACATTACAGGATTTTGAATGAGAATCACACGAACCACCTTTTTTTTTTTGGCAATAATTAAGAGGGTTAGGAACGACTGTCTCCATGAATAATATGTACGAGTGTCACGTTTTCATCAGTTCCACCCATAGATAAATATAAAACCGCCGACGCGACGGACCGAGGACCGACTACAGTTGCTCGTACTGCATCCGAAACATAAGAGCAAAAGCTCACGTTTGTCCTGGAATAAACCTGTCCCGTTGACAACCGTCAAATTCTTTGTACTTCTCTGAAATGAGTATATTTATATTCAGTAACGACGTTGCATTCTGGTATTGTTGAGAGAAGATAGGCAAACCCACGTTCGTTCGCTCACTGAAATATCGATGTAATCCCTAAGATAAGACGCTACGAGATGCACACAAGCATATACAGGATGTTTCCATAAACCGATACAAGCTAGAGCGCAAGAAACTCACGAAATATACTATTAGTTTTTAAAATTACTGAAGTTGTACTTCTTTGGGGTCTTTAGAGTACACTACCGACAAAAGTGCAAGGGAATGTTATTCATTTGGATAAAGCTTGCAAAGTTTGATTTGCTCCTGTCGTCTTTTTGATATTTTAAAACTGATTTGTTAATCTCTGTATTAAGAGAAGGCATGAAATGCATTTTTTATATAATCAGGCATCTATTTTCCACAAAATGATTTAAAAGATTGAAGGTTTTCACATTTCAACGACAAAAGTTAGTCTTATTTTGAACGATTTTGTCCTTCAATGTAAATCAGGATTTAAAGAAAAACATATTCCTTTAATAATAAAAAGATAATTTTCAAACTTAAAAGAATCAGAAAATCCGGGTATATCTAAAGAAGTGCAGAATTTGTTCTAAACATGTTTCCAATATGCCGAAGGATGGTCTGAATCAAATCACAGGAAATATAGAGCTTTTGTTGAAAGAAATGCTTGATATTAAAATAGATGGCAACTATCTGTTTGAAGAAATTAGAAGACTGAATGCACATTTAAATTCTGATAAATTACAAATATTTAGAATCTAATGTGTATAAATTATTAGAAGGATGAATGATTATCTAATGTCTAATCGTATGTACAAGTGAAAGTTAGTGTTAATTTGAAAAGTTTTTGTTTACATGTAGAAACTATAAGACACCCTGTATATTTATTTATATGTTGGCGTACGTTTCATGGGGTCGGACTCGTCTGTCGACTACTAACCGTTTGGGTACGTTTATGACAATTTTATGCTTTGCGACCTCGTCGGTATAAAGTTGACCCGTTTGAAGAGAACAAAATCTCGCACCGATCGAAAAAAGATGTGAACGAAATTCAAGAATTCACGTAAAGAAATAAAAAAAAAGAAAGCTAATTCATCGGTAGTATATATTATACGTTATCAAAAGGACAAACCATTAAAGAAATAGGCATATAGTTTTGAATTTTTAAAGAGCAAATCTGCTAATAAGTTACCAAAATTTCATTCCTATACTAAGCACTACTGGACATATTACATATAAAACATAAAGACAACTCACCAATCATCCACCGAAACAATGTAATGTGTACCTACCTGCAAATGAAAAAGAAAAAAGGATTAGATACACAGGAATAATTGCCAAAATGGTAAAGACAAACAATTTTCAGAAAAGAAGCAACCGCTCTGGAAAAAAATGTGTGGCAGATCCAACAGTGATCAATTTTATTACAAATATTTGCGAAATTATTTGATTCACATATCTCTTATAATAAGTACCTACTTCTGAACTGCAATTAAAATATCTAGTCACTAACTCAACCATCTTTTAGATATATGTATTCCATTAATAATATAATGTACCAATATGCAGATTAAGTTCTTTAGCAAATGTGCCTTTACTTCTTCCTCCTTTTTGTTGTTGTTGCTAAACACGACAAACGTTGTTCATAAAGCCTTTGTTAATGGAATTGCTGGTCGAACTAATTTGAAAACTAATTCAATGGATTGTGCGTTTCCTGAACCCGAGGCGACTCAGGCAAATTATAAAAAGTAAAATTGCTTGTCATAAACATCTCCAAACGTCAATACGTCTTAATAGCTGGACTAAACGCTAACAGCAACGAAGGAACGAAGAGAAACGGTCAGCTGGATGGAGGACCGTTACGAATGCGACACGAAATACACCTTTCAATCGCCCATCACATGCCTCCCAACTAAAAAATCGAATACCACCATCACTTAACGTTGCATTTCGCAGACGCTGCATGTACGTCTTCATTTTACCTCTCTTTTCTACACACCAATTCTTCAGAGCTGACCAGAACATGTGATAGTACTTATATAAAACATCTTCAACCACAATATTGGTACAAGGAAAAGTAGTAAAACGGATATTGTTAGATCTTTAGTACATCTCAAGCCAGGTCTAGTCATAAATACCTTAACGCGTTGTCTCGTTTTAAAGAATTTAACTTATGAGTGCTGCTAAACTCAATGAGTATTTGCACTTACGATCCATCGGTGAATGCATTTTCGATTAATAGCTAACTCTTGACGAAATGCTGACTGTCACCATCAAACTATATTTGCTGCTAATTGAAGTATTTCAAATGTTAGACCACTTGATATTTTGCAAACATTCCTATATGATTATATATGAAGTGTTTTAATTCGCAAAGGCAAACAGATACGGTAAATGCACCCTTTTCAAGAAACAATTGCGAAGAAAGGGAAAAGTGACATATGTAGTTGTACACAAATAGTGAAGAAACTGTATTTATATTAGCTTAAAATGGACAATGGATAATGACAGACGTCCAAACGTATGATTCCGATCAGTCTTTAGATAACAGCACAAAAATGATAATAACTACTACCTAACAAACCTAAATGAAACACAAAAATATATATATACCTACTCACTGTAGGTACAAACAAATACAATAATTTTTAATTATTAAAAACGGTACCAGAAACTCTTAGCCGTCCTGCATTTCTCATTAATGTGATTCGATCGGTGAACGCTTAATAGTGTTATAAAAAGTAAATTATCGCGAAGACGAAACACGAGCACCCCAGAGGAGCGAAATCAAAGGCGAAGCGAACGTTTAATGTCGTATCATAAAGCATCAGGTCATAAAGAAGAGATTTCATACTGTTCGAGTCAGAGTTTGTACCGCATAGCTGACTTCCTCAAGCCCGAAGGTAGTAAATTCGGCAAGCGAGGGAGCGCAGGAACTCACTGCTCAGCACCGACCAGCAACACGATGCGGCTGAGACCGCATGGTCGCCGTTGCGACCGCGTGAAGGGCGAGCGGTAAATCAACCGACATCATCTTGGTTTTCCGCTTTACCCGCCGTGCCGCTTCGTCCCGTGTGGATTCAGAAGTAATTATATTTGCGAGGGGCACGTATTTTATTTTCCTTCATCAATCTACTGGATTAAAATTTATTTTTGCTTCGATCGTCGTGGCCGTGTAAACACCTCATCAGTAGCGTAACATTAACGAGCAATATTGAAGCCAACAAAATACATAGGATCGAGTTATGTTAATTGTTAGATATAAAATCGTCATACGGATTTAGTTAAACTTCTTCTTCTTCTTTCGATATTGGCCGACTATGGGCCACGTGAAATAACTTATAATTGTTCCTCTCCCTTCTCTCTTCTCTTCCAGTAATCTTTCATTCTTTCTGCATGTTGTTTCTTTCTTACCTCCGTCCACTTAGCTCCAGCCCTCTTTTTTGGCTTTTCTTGAAAACCCTTGAATTTCCTAATTTTCTCTTTGAACTCTTGTCTTCTCTCCACATTCTCTTCAACAATTTTCATTTCTTCCATATCTCTTCTGACTCCCTTGATCCATGTCATCTCTGTCGAAATAATTGAATTAGTTGAAATAGTCTTCGTCAGTCTTTTTTCATCCATTATCTTAATGTGTCCGTGGAACATCACTCTTCTTCTGCTCATTGTATCTGTTATTTGTTCTGTTTTTGTATAGATATCGTTGTTGCTTCTTAGTTTCCATTTTCCATCTTCATACCTTGGTCCCAGGATTTTCCGTATAATTTTTCTCTCCTTTTTTCCACTTGGTCTAACTGAATTAGTAATTAGTAAAATTAATCCTTAGAAATATGTAAGATACATCAATTTTTTGCGGCTGAAGCAGGTGGTGTCTATAATTATTATAAATACGTATAAACTTATTGTTCTTCAGGGACCCATTTTGTATAATTACTGCTTTTATGGCACCAAAATTGGCTTAAGTTGGGAACCCTGAGTGGTCCTTCCACCCTACCCGACAGCTTTGAATCACAGTGTAGGTCGGTGGGATTGCCCGTTTGCTAGAATTAGCAGGTGGAAATGAAATATCCAAAAGTTTTTAATTACTTCAAGGCAAATTATTGGATAACAGTTTTAAACCGTAATTTAATTTTATTGACGCCACTGGAATTGTGTTAAATTAATAACTTTGGTGGCCTTTTATGGGTATGTACGTGTAGGTACTACTGAGAGCTTAATGCGCGAACTTTCGCCATTTCGAAAGTACCTAGCGACGAAGTTAATGAGAAATCTGAATTTATTTGTTACAAGCAATTTATTGCGCAGTGAAATATTCGTTCGAAAATGAGAACAATTAACAGCGACATACAACTTTATCTAAGTTAACGGTGAAATCTGTTAATTATGTCTCAATTTTGATGTTTTAATTGCGGTGAGGTAATAATCCTGAATTTAAAGCCTAAGTGCTTCTCCTAGTTCGTCGTTAAGATAAATGAAGTTCAGGCAAAAACTTAGCAACATCAAAAACGTTGAAAAGCAAATTAAGTGTATTTAGTAACTGGTCTACCAATATTGAGCTTGAAAATGACTGGAATTGACCATCGAAACGTATTTGATTAGCAATTAAAAAGTTTTTTGTTCGTTGGTTTTATTAGCCTAATTAAAATTTTTCTTTTATGATATGCTACTATTAAATTTTATAAAACTTAAATAATTACCTTTTTTTTTTTATTTGTACCTATTGTTGTTGCTGTTACATGTTGGTGTTTCTTTTCTGGCTTGCTAACAGCAAAATTCCTGACTCATATATTTGAAAAAAAGTCCACGGCTTCGGACTGAACGAGCTTTCAGACCTCTTTGAATACTTCACTGGTTGGTAATAAATGTCGGTTTGATGTTTATTATTTATCGGGCTACTGCTTAAATATGGTCGGCCAAGAACGTGACTCAGCGTTGGCTAACTAAATAGTACTTATTTCATGATAGTAACAAGTAAATTTACATATAACTAGCAATATTAATACAATATTTATACACTTATACAAATCTAAAAGCAACAAAAACCTAAGGTATACTTCGTTTACTTTCTGTAGCGATGTGACCGTCAGTTTGACCGGCGCAAAGTAGAAAAGAACAGCACTAGGCCAGAAAAGGAAGGAGACAACTCTCGGCCAAACTCTTNAATTTTTAAATGCGACCACCATTTTAAAAAATTGGACCATTATTTCGCTCAAGTTTACGGCACCTTTTTGGTACTTATTTAAGTTTTATTCAATTTCGCGAAAAAAGACGAGGTTGAAAATTAGGTAAACTCAGACTTTACGATTTAGGTATGAGTAGAAGGGAGGTAGGGACCGTTTATACCAGCGGTTCCCAATTTTTTTTTGCTACGCAACCCTTTCTGACTCACTTTTCTTTGGTAAAATCCCATCTCGATAAAAAAGTAAACTGATAATAGCTTTATGTCTAAGACTCCTGACACCTTATTGTGTACATATTGTAATCTTCAACTTGAATTTTGAATTCAAATTCTTTATTGCCCGTATGTACTTATTTAGTGTGCACACCTTTACTTGTAATAGTCTGATTTGCGAATGAGTTCTGTACTCACAATTATTTTGGAAAATATTCTTTTAAGAGTTTTTTGAGGTTCAACTGATGCTCATTTATGGTTTTATCCACATCTGCTCTTTTTGTTCAATACATGCAATCCAAAAGGCGAATTTGTTTTTATCGTTAGATAAGAAATTTGGCTCTCATTGTGGATGTAGTTGTGGTTTTTCACTGTAAGGACCTGCAGATTACGTTGACTAACTAACCAGCAGTCCTGATTCCTATCATAAAATGAATCGTTGGGGTTCGACCTTTCATTACGGTTCTGACGTGAAAAATATGGTGTAGTTACGGTGAAATGTAGAATGATTGTTTTTCGCAGAATTTTGTATATTTTTACTAGGACAAAAAAAGTTATATCTCGCGGAGCGCCTGTGATCCTTCCACGGAACACCATTTGGGAACCGTTGGTCTATATCACCATACAACGCAACGATGCGCTGTGGCTGTGGAATGGTAGAGGATGCCAACACGCAGCCTGACCAGCAGTTGTAATTAAAAGAAAAAGGAAAATGAAGAGCGCGCCTACATGCGTTGAGTGTCACATTAAATATTTAATGTGATCGTCTACATGCTTCACGTCATCCCGCTTTGTTGAATTACCACAGCCGATCATTGTTGGCCTGTTATTCGTTATTCTTTTGTCAATTTTATCTTTATATGCGTATGCTAATGTCAAGATTGAATTTGCCAACCGCTTTATTACAATACATATGCAAACAAGAATAATTATATGGTAATTTTCCTTACTTTCGCGTCGCATGCGCCGTCGCCATACATTATCTTCTTAAATAGCATACGTTTACATGCACGCATGTCTTGGATTATATTCAGATACCTAACTATACCTACAGAGGCTCATGAAGACAATAACAAAAAAAAATGACGAAAAACAAAAGTGTCAAGAGCCACAAGTCGAGGTGTAAGGATGGATGCAAATAAATTAATTTTTTAACACTACCCACGCGTCATTTGTAATAATTCATGATGGTTTAACAATGATGACAGAGCAAAAGCGTATAAAAAAAAAGATTCAGAAATTTTGCAATTGTTCAAATTCTTGTAACTACATTAAATCACCTAAGTTTGTTACAAAATAACATTTTTCCTATTTCATTTCTTCATAGCATATCCCTGAAAAAGTTGTTCTACAGAAATGGGTTTAATTTTGCCCTTTGCTTCTTTTATTAAAACTTTATAAACAGCAGTGCATCTATCGTTGGGTTCTCTCTTACACATACACACTATCTACAATTTTCGAACAAGAATTTCGTAAAATTGATTTTGTTTCTAATTATCGATAATTTTAAACCTGAAACATGTGAGATAATAAGTTTTAACAGGAGAGATCGTGATTTAATCCGGCTTGAAGGACCACACAACCGTTGTAGGATTTATTTGTTTGTGAGCCCTTAAGTTATCTAACTATGCAAGATATTTTACATTCACATTGTATAGGCATTGCTTAACAAAAATCAATTACTTTAATCCTAAATTTTGTAGAACGAAGCCTTTAAAATGTTATAAAGATGCTAACTAGGATTTATACAAAAACCGACATTTTATAAAACCGGTTTTCGAATAGTAATTTTTATAGAAAACCGGTTTTAACCGGTTTCGAATTTTTATAAAAAAATTTTTTGCTCGAATATTCTATAATTCGAACAAAAAATTTTAACAGAAAATTGAGAGTGATTAAAAGCAGTTTTTGACTGAAATTATTTACTGTTCAATTTGATTGATAGTAAAATTTTTTTATGCAATTTAGTAGAACAAAGAAATAATAGTTGACCAGGATTAAATAACTTTAAAAACAATTATTCGCTGTTTTGTGGTAAGCAATAATTTTGTTGTTGCAATGACTCTCGTATGAACGAGCTATTTGTTATGCAATTAATAGATAGTCCATCCAATGCAGCAAGCTTTGATACAATTTCTTCTAAACTAGTCCTTTTCACAAAGTTAAGGATACAGGGTTGTGTACTTGTTTGTGAACTCGGGCCGGCATCAGATGTTTTTTTCTCGGTTACTTTATCGTTCACTGTTTTCAAATGATTATGTAGACTGCTTGTGCTTGATCCTTTGCAAGTAAGCATTTTATTGCAATAAATACAACGGGCTTTTTCTTTTTCTACTTTTTTGAAATAATTCCACACGTCTGACATTTAGGACTGCATAGATATAAAAAATATAAATAAAAATTTATATTTT
>NW_020442466.1:1128067-1176424 GCF_000699045.2 Agrilus planipennis
ATCAACGAGATGTTTATTTATATTTGAAGACATATTAAAGGCTTTAACGCTTGTTTTCGACTCGCACTACTATTCATGATTGAACAAAACTTTTGGCAGGTACTGTATGAAAAAGTATGTTTAATGAACAAGAGTCGAAAGTATAATGAGCTTTTTTCTCCCTACCTACGATTTTGCCAGCGCGCAACCAAGACATTAGAAGGGGTACATTGCTATAGAAAGTAAATGAAGTATAGGTCACAAATATTGTCAATTCAAAGGTTTTTTTTGTAAAACTCATTGTAACATCTCCTATTGTCCTAATTTTTGATAAAAGTTAGAAGGTAAAATGTAACGGATTCTAAATAAGGTATTTCGCAAAACATGTGTCTATTTCCGATGGTAATTGCTACTTATTGGTTGAAAAATGTTCTCAAGGCAGTTTGAATAGAAAAAAAAGCATCATTTGACGCTGATGACATCGGCGTACTTAACAATACCAAAGAGAAAGAACTAATTGAAAATAATGGAACCACTCAACAATAATTACCAGTTATTTTCTCAATTCTACTGACTTCAACGCCTGCTTAACGAGTGCAGTAATTTCAAAAGACATTAACAGCGTGCTTTATTATAGCTTCTCGTGTTTATTGAAAATGATTTTAAAATGCAGACAGACAGTGAATTTATTTGAATCAATGACGTTTCACAAACAAGTTCGTTCATCCGACGCGACGTTAGAAGGTTACTTAGGCATCCTTCCAATAAAAAGCGTGCAGGAGCTGCAGGTACTTTAAGTAATCAAATAGAAATATGTGTGTAAGTATAAAAGAATAAAATTCAAAAAATCACCACCCCAAAAAGCCCTGTTATGTATTTTGTCACATATGTTGACATATCTAAATGAAAAACCATTTTTAGAAAGTACAGTAGAATCCGCTTATAATGACATCGAACACGTCATACTAAACAGGCGTCATACAAAGCATGGTCTTAGAAAATAAACAACTTTCTATGTTGGTTAGTTTTTTAATTTAATAGAGATAAAACTACAAATAGTATATATTGTGCACAAATCACAATAACAATATATCCTTGAACTATTAACTCGTCACAGAAAATCAAAACAAAAAGGAGCCACGTGCTACGAACGCACCAAGCTTCCTTGCAGGAGCAGGAGGGGTGAGAAAAATTAACGAAAATGTTATTATTAATCATTTGGGTGACTATAGCTGGATATGATTTCTTGAGAGTCATAATAAACGATATGTCATTTCAAACGGAGTCATTATATCCAAACTTTCCTATAGAGAATTTAAAATGTACTTCATATCAAGCGGTTGGTCAATATAGGCGGAATCACAATAAACGAATTCCACTGTACTAACTGATCATTAAGTTTTTCATTGGCAATTTAATAAAACCGCCAGATATGGATCGCACTTTCCAAATTTCCATTTCCATCAGCTACTAATGCTGCAGTTCCTAAACTTTTTCGCCTTTTTCGGGAACGGGATGGACGTGGTGGAGATGAAAGAAATGAAACACAAAAGAATGAGAATTTGTGGAATATGACAGCCCCAGTATTTACCTAAATGATTTTCAAGGAAACCACTGACCAGGATAGAAGAAAAGGTCTGCCTTTAGATCACAACACTCGGTATTAATCAACCATTAAAGAACATTGCTAGCAGGTGAAATTGAGAAAAACGAAAATAAAAGGTAATGTGTTAGGAGTGAGGCAGAATTACACAATTTGTAATTTAAAAACTTGTTGATTTTCGAAAGGTAAAGGAAAATGACAACCATAACTTACAAGATGATTCTTCGGCGGGGCGTGTTAGTATCTACATGCATACGTATGTGTGCATCACTTTTATGGTCGACTTGCACTTTCCATGTTAATGTGGCAGCCATTGTGTAATAATTGCGACTCGTTTTTACGACCTTCGAGGGAAGTTAGTACTAATTTTGCAGCTGTCTTAAAAATGTATAATTGCAACGTACGTCCGCTTCGAAATATTTCAATAAAACAAAACGTTAAATTAAAAGCGTGAAACTGCCTTTTAAACCGTACATAAAAGTAAATTGTTTCAAGTTAAAATTCTCTTGTACTGTAAACTGTAGGCACATTTTCTCACTGCCGGCACCAATGAAAATACACTGCTAGTCATTTGTCTAGTCACAGGCTGCTTGCATTTCATTGTTTTCCACAAGAAAACAATCGGCAAAATATTACGATAAAATCAGAAATCCCAAACAAGAACGTTATCAAATATAGAAATATCGTTCGTTGAAGGAGCGTCGTAGTTTCGCAACACAATCTTGTAAAATGACTACATAACAGTAACAACGATTTACTAACATGCCGATAATCTTGAATCTCGATATTGACACAAAAGTATGACAGGAAAGTTATTAATAATAAAAAAAAAAATTGGTAAGTATCTCGGTTAAGGGATGTAGAAATACGATTAGAGATAATATTGAAATACGAGACGATTTTCGATATCTAAAAAAAAAATTTTTAACAAAAAGGAATCAGTTTAGTTTTAGCAGACGATTAATCTGGAAAGTCGAAAAAATGTATGTTTGGGTCACAGCTCTGTGTGGGTGTGAATAGAAAAGGTTAGAGGTGTTGGAAGGAGTAAGAGAATAAGAATTAGACGTGATATATTGATAAGACACCTTCTCAGACATGAAGGACTAGTTAAAGACATATTATTAACAGAAACAGTAGTTCATAAGCGCAAAGATAGACCTAAATTACGTACAATATAAAGCTACTGAGAGAAGAAAAAGTAAACATAAAACAAAATTTAAAATGATATCTATACTGATTACCGCTTTGCAAAACCGTTAATTATCATCTCGATTTAACCATTTCTAGTGACACCATCAAATCAAATCCTTCATTTCTGAAAATGAATCTACTTACTATTGAAGGGGTTGACCTTATCTATATATACTAATACGACTAGACTCTAACGAAATTAGCTACACTGTCCGAAGAATTCTGTAATGGATTTCTGGAAAAATTTCTAATCTTGTATTTCCATGTTAAATGTTTATATTTTATGTACGTATAGAGATTGGAATGCATTTATATTATTTAACCTTGTTCTTTATGGAAATCAGGCTTCGAAGGTAAATTTGCAAAATCCACGGTTAATGTAAACAAATATTGCGTAACGATATTCCGTCCAGTTCATCGACCTTGTCCGGTGACCGCATGCAATAAATTTAATAGAACGGCAATAAATCTCATGCGAACAAGCGCTATCTCGTTTCGAAATTAAAAGAACGAGATTTTGCTATCACAACTTTCAGGAGATAAGAAGCGAAAAGGAAAAAGCCTGTGCAACGACGACAACAACAACCAACAAACAACGTATTACGGAACCAAAGAATCTCACGGCAGGTTCACGTTAGTGAGGAAACGAGCCCGGCTGAAATCAAGCAGGCCATGTATAATAAGTAGTGCCTATCCGTTCCTCTTTAGAAAATTATCGACAACAAGGTTACGACCAAGACGGTTATATTATATAAGTAGGTACTACATTGTAAAACCAACACAATAAAAAACCACGTACTGTAGGTACTTACAACGCCAAACTATGTAGCACTTACCATACAATATTAAAGCACAATAAAATTAAGTGAATGGGTTACAAAATCACCATAATGTACATGCAGGTACCTCTAACAATTTTTACATAAACAAATAATTTTAGTGCCGCAGTGGTTTTCATCGCAAAGCCCTCCCGCAATATCTTGTTCAGCCTCCTTTCCCCATACCCTGACAAAATCCCATCATCATCATAAGGTCGTCAATCCTACGGTAGCTGCCTACTGTACAGGGTCTATTGACCACTGAGTTTTCATTACATAACTCAATAATCTACAGGTTACAGCTGCAATTTATGTTTGACAATTGATAAGGAAGTCAGGATGGGACGAGTAGTAGAGATATAAAGCAGAAGTACAGCAGGGTCGAGTCGTCTTCAATAAAAATAAGTTTAGAAATTCGAAAAAGATTATTGTTAAAGCGGTACGAAACATGGAAGCGTTCGAAAAGTGGTGTTACAGGCGAATGATGAGGATACCGTGGATAGAGGAGGTTAGAAATTAAGAGGTATTAGAAAGAATAGGAGAACAGAGGACTCTATATGGAAGTCAATAAGACCGAGCGGCATGGCCTAGAGGTCTAGACCATTGCTTAGCATTCGGGAGGACGCGGGTTCGATTCCGGGTCCGTCTGCCTTGGTCCAAGTTTTTCTGTGGTTTCCTTGGATCACTTAGGCAAATGCTGAGGCAGTAATATTCCACAGATAATCTTTCACTCTCTTCTGTCTTCATTTCGTCCGTCTCATCTTTCTCATCCGAACCACCACCCACCCATTCCCACGATTCCTGAAAGCAGGCTGAAGAGGGCCTTCCGCCCTACCTTCCGGCATAGTCCGGAGGGACTGCCCGCCCACCAGCATTACTGGCTGGTGGGAATGAAACACCCAAAAGTTAAAAGTTAAGTCAAGAAGAAATAGGCGAGATAGGTTAGTAGGCATGAAGGTCTAGTCAGTGACATATTAGAGGCAGAAACGCAAGTTAGGAGGGATAGAGGTAGAATTAGTGTTCGTAAATAGTTAAGGATATGGATTGTTCTAATTTTAGGGAAATGCGAAGATTAGCTCAGGATAGGAAAGAGTGGAGGTACGTGTCCAACCAGTCTTAGTTAGGACTGACCACCTTATGATGATGCTTCAGGTTAAGTCATTGCTCCAATCTTTTACCTCTTTGGTATTTCATAATGAAGATGGGACTTGAAATTACTACTTTGAATGGTAGGACGCTTGTTTCCGAAAGAGTACCGGGCCACTTGTGTCGAAACCGCCGACCTTCTCAAATATTTTAAACGTATTACCTATCAACCGGTATAAAAATATTATTACCGTTGCGTTGGAATGGTTCATGTCCTTGTTCGACGAAGAAAGAGGACGGGATTGGGATCCGCATTTTATGACTGACATAATATAAATAAAAGCCTATGCGTCGTCCACCGGCCTTTCAGCAACTCCGTTCAGCTTACAACATTCATCTTCGCAATGTTAAACAGACTTGACTTTTGCATTCTGAAAACGTACTTTAAGATGCATTCATATGCTTACCATACATGTTCGCATTGTGATATGCATCAATGTTGTATCTAATTGTTCCCTCTGTATTACCGTGACTGAATTTAATGCACACAAACAAACCTTTTTGCCTTTTGCATACACGCATTATATATATATATATATACATATATAGGTGTATGCATAGGCATACAAAAGTTAAAGAAACAATAAATATGATAAAGAAATGTTGATGTAATTTCTACAAAACCGGAGATCCTTTCGAACGACAAAAAAACTTTTTATTTAACATGAATGCAATGAGAAGCAACGATAATCTATATATATATAAAAGAAAGTCGTCTTAGTTACACCATTTAGAACTCCAGAACGGCTGAACTAATTTGGCTAAAAATTGGAGGTAGCTTACAACCGGGAGAAGGACATAGGATACTTTTTATCACGTTCTACGAGAAAAACGTGGTATATGAAAACGCAACTGACATGGAATGACAAAACGCAAATGACAGCAAAACGAAAAATTTATAAATCAAATCATCAGTCCAGCCGTTCATTTGTTAAAAATGGTATAACAAAACGCAACTGACAGCTAAAAGTAATGTTGTCTATGGTTAAGTATGGTGTTTTATTTATAGTCAGATTTACCTGAAACTTGGCTTTAATGCTTTTTCATATAAAATTAGTGATATACATACCTATTTCAACATTTCAAAAAATTCTACCTCTTTAGGAAGCTGAAAGGAGTTTGCAAAGATTGCATGTTTGTTTTTGGTCCGATTTACTTGAAACTGGTTAAAAAATTCAATCTCTGTTGGGGGGATGAGTGGTGTAGAGGAGTTGCAATGTTTAAATGGAACAAAAATTATTTGTGGTCAGATTTAATTGAAAGTTCGTTTTAATGGTCTCTCATTTAAATTCTGAAAGATCTATCTCGACATTTTAAAAAAGGGAAAGGTGAAAGGCAATTTTTGTTTGGGACATACTTTATTTATGGTTGAATTTACTTGAAACTTGGTATTCTGCTGTTTAATATTACTAATAAAATGAAAAGAGGTTGCAACGTTTCCATGAGGTATATTTTATTTGTACTCGGATTTACTCGAAGGTTGCTCATTGTTGAAATTAAGCGAATACGTGTTTTGGCGAATTTTAAAAATCAACCCTTAAGGATCAAATGTTGTTGCTACGTTTCTATTTGAAATCTAAGATGACAACATTACATAAAATTAAAACATTGTAAGGGTGAATTGGTAGTTAAAAGGTTTTGTGGAGAAACAATATTAATTCTGCGAGCGAAGCCGCGGGGAAAAGCTAGTATTTTTATAAAACATCATATAATACTGAGACCAAGTTATTCTTAAAGACAGATTTACGCACATTGTTCAATTTCACAACTGATTGGATTTCAATTAACAATAAATAAAACCAAGCATTATGTTTCCTCTGCATACCTATACATCATCATTTATAGTAACATCATTTTGTTTTTTGCTGCTTTAGCGGCGTATTCGCATTCGTCCACACGTGTGCTAATAATCTAATATATTAATGTAACAACAATGAGTTATGAATGGGCTTAATAACAATTAATAACTCGTGGAGGTCACAACTCCTACCGCATCCTGTAAGTATGCGTCTCTCATGCTCATTTGGAATCTGGAAATGCCTTGTAATTATTAATACTCATGAATTACTCGAACATAAAGTATAAAGTGACGGTTTCCTTGAACGTGAAATACCCAATCAGCATTAGGTATTTATTTATATAAATACTTTATTGTGTTTCTGAACAGAAACCTGTACGAATCGTGAAAAATTCGAAATTAATAATAGGAGCAAAGATAAAATCATTATATAGACACGTCAATATCGAAATTTATTATACACTTTTCCAGTATTTTTTATTACAAAAGGATGTGAATGAATAAGCGGAGCCTCCTCGCAAAAGAAAGCCTGAAACCATTGGAATACATACGAATAATTCTGACTGTAACAATTTTATGTTTGTGATTGTTCTAAAGTGTCAAAGTTGAAGTTAATTCATTCGTGTAAGGCTGAAATGTATATTACATCCAATTACAGGCAATTAGCGTCATCTAGTGGGTATTTTCTGCTACTGATGTATTTCATGCGTATGTATATTTCGTGATTTGAATGCAAATTGGTTGAATTTCAGCCACACACGAAACCAAGTTATCCGTAATAGAATAATTTAAGTTAGAGCAACTTGAGGTAAGTTGTTTTTTAATTAATTAATCAGTTTGTGCACAGAATACGAAAAAGTACTGAAAACAATAACGAGAAATGTAAACGTGTAAAACTCGCTATTAGTAAGGATTTCTTTTTAAAAAAAAGATAGGTTGATGATATTTGAAAAATAAAATAAAATTACGTTGGGAGTAATAAATATCTTTAATTATTTTTATGCGACAAGTGGAAGTGAATTGAAAAATTAATGGTATTAATGCAAAAATATGTAGGTATCTATACAATTAAAAAGAATATCGAAAACTGGTCGCTGGGAAACTGGTGCTATTAAATCATGTATGCGTATGGACGATGATAGTAGCGAATAGATAGCAGTTTGCGTATGATATAATTATTAAGCACTAAATACTGACAACGCCGACTCGGGTGCATTTTTTTCGTTTCCGATGAATAAATAGAAAATAAATGCGATCATGTTATTCAAACTGTTATACATATATGCGTATATATCAAGTTTGTCCTTTCTTCGAACTAACATAAATCTGCAGAATATTACAACATAATTCAAGTCATAGCTCCGAACGATCGTTCCCAACAATATAACAAATTTATATGAACGTGCGGACAGATTTGCATAAATCGTTTTCTAAGAAAACCTTTCGTTCCTTTCTCTTTGGTTAGGAGACAAAAAATAGAATAACTGATTCATTACTAATCGATTTAAAAAAGAAAACTGTTGTAATTCTTCAGGAAAATTTATTAAGACGTTGCAGGGGTTTGCGTTCTTGTTTTAATGATTTGTATTGTCAGTCTGGTCTGAGGTGGTTAAACGCTAGTTAGTGAGATTTGATTGTACCCATTACACTGATAAGAATGGGGATGCCAACATTATTAAAAAAAAAATCGGTTGTCTGTAAAGTCGGTTTACTGACGATAGTTTAACGTGACAACGTCATAAGAAAATACTGATGGAATGGTTTCATTTTTCAATGGAAAATTTTAATTTTATTTGGCCAAACTCTTAATCGGTGAGGAGCGTATAATCCGTACAGTACTGCACGAAAAAATTGATCATTTTATCCACTGCAATTGCATTGCTCAAATGTGCTGTTTGAAGATATACTAAAGGTTTTAACGCTTGTTTTCGACTCGCACTACTATCCAAGACTGAACAAAACTTTTGGCAGGTACTGTATGAAAAAGTATGTTTAATGAACAAGAGTCGAAAGTATAATGAGCTTTTTTCTCCCTACCTACGATTTTGCCAGCGCGCATCCAAGACATTGGAAGGGGCACATCGCNCTGCCGAACGCGGAGGCCGATTGTGCCTCTTTGTCGCTCGTTCCGCGCTCTCGCTTGCACTTCAAGCCTTAAATGGAACGCCTCAGAGCGAGGTAACGCCGCATGAGTCATGTTTTTTCGTGCGTACAGCCGGCTCCATTGAATTATAAGACGTTGTCACGTCAAAAAATAAGACTTTAGCAGAAGAAAGAAGAGAAGTAGATTATCCTGTTAGTAAAAGGAAGCAAAAAGACATATGGTCTAGCAAAGAAATCCACCAAGTAAACATAAAAGGGAAGAGAAACCAAAAAAAAATCAATATTCAATACTTATTTCAAACAGACACAAGGCTCTTGCGTTATCAATATTAAATTATTGATATAATACTCACGCTAGTGATTACGGGATTATTCAGTACTATTTTACTTTATACTATACAACTAGGTATATTAGAAAAGTGTGGACTGTACTTGTTAAGGTATTCGAAAGACAATGTACTCAACTCCTTTTAATTAACGAGACAATTTTCAGACACAGCTAACTGGAAAAATATAAGCGCTTAAAGTAAGAAATTCCCTTACGACATCAGTCTGGTTTAAACGGCAACTTTGTATCATTACGTCGCCGTCTTCAACATTATTATTAATGGAAATGGTATAAATGAGCGTCTACATGATGTCGATGCAATTTCAAGAAGACCATACGCGATATATTTAGTTGGTGAACATGACGGTGAGCAGTGAGTGAAGTTAATGAAATGCGGAATTAGCGGCGGTCAATTAAGGCCATAGCAATTCCAAAAGGATGGTTATCAGGAGTGCGCATTCGGATAATTAATAAATCCTGGACGCAAGACGTAATTGATAATTATAGTTTCCTGTTTGAAGCCTTGTTCCCAAGTCGTACGCAGCGGTTTCATTCAAATACAATTACAGCACTAATGGCAAACAATGACAGACATTAGAAAATCCATGTTTCTCTTATACTTATACCGGTGCTTAATTAGCAGCAAATTTTAAAGAGCAATGTTCCTGTTATTATGAAACCGTCCGCAAGGAGCACCGTCACCTACAGTTTTAAACAAATCTAAATAGAAAGAAGGAACAGCTATGGGGAATTCTTTATCACCTTTTATAGCCGACCTTTTTATCAGTCGTTTTGAAAGTGACCATCTTGAGTTTTTTCCTCGAATATGGCTCAGATACGTGGACGACATTTTCGCTATCTTCGATATGAGTTCTAGAAGTCTTCAAGACTTTCTTGATGTTTTAAATTCACGTTTCTCTTCGATTAAATTTACTGTTGAAATGGAAAAAGATGGCAAGTTACCATTTTTATATACATTGGTTATAAGAAATGAGAATTCTTTACAATTCGACATCTACAGAAAACCCACTAATACCTCTAGATATACGAGGGTGGATTGATAAGTTTCCGGCCTAACCAAGAGATGACGCCACTAGGCCTACCTTGAGGTGACATTCTATAGTACCATCCTTGGATAGCTTGTAGCTATAGTTTCAGCCCGATCTCCTTGCTAGTGTAGGTTTGACAGCACGCTGAACAAGACGCCTCTGTGGTTTTCGTAAAAATGGAAAAGCAGGAAAATCGTGCTGTCATCAAATACTTTTATTTGAAGGGGTTAACGCCGAAGGAAATTAAAAAAGAGATGGACTCAACACTGGGGACATCCTCCCCGTCATATTCAACCGTTAAGCAGTGGGTTTCCGAGTTTAAAAAGGGTCGTGTGAGCACCTCTGATGGGCCTCGCTCAGGACGCCCCGTTGAGGTCACAACTCCAGATATGATCGAAAAAATTCATCAAATAGTGCTGGGAGACCGCAGATTGAAAGTGCGTGAGATAGCTGAGACCTGTAAGATGTCATATGAACGTGTGCAACATATTTTGCACCAACATTTGCATATGGAAAAGCTCTGTGCAAGATGGGTGCCGCGTTTGCTAACAGTCGACCAAAAATTGATTCGAAAAAACATTTCTACCGCAAATTTGTCATTGTATAAGCGTAATCCAAGCGAATTTTTGCGTCGATTCGTAACCGTTGACGAAACGTGGGTCCACCACTACACTCCTGAAACCAAAGAACAGTCTAAACAGTGGATTGGACCAGGGGAACCAACTCCAAAGAAGGCAAAAACAATTTTTTCGGCGAACAAGGTTATGGCTACTGTTTTTTGGGATGCAAGAGGTATTATATACATTGATTACCTTGCAAAGGGTAATACTATCACTGGTCAATACTACGCAGACTTATTGCAACGTTTGAGCCACGAGGTGAAAATTAAACGACCTCATCTGGCGAAGAAAAAAATCTTGTTTCATCACGATAACGCACCAGCGCACACGTCAATCGTTGCGACGGCTAAAATCAACGATCTAAAGTTTGAATTGATGCCGCACCCTCCTTACTCTCCAGACCTAGCCCCGAGTGACTATTTTCTGTTCCCTAATCTCAAAAAATGGCTTGGCGGTAAGAGATTTGCGGACAATGAAGAAGTAATCGAAGCTGTAAATGGTTATTTTGAGGAGCTTGACGAATCAGTCTATAGAGATGGCATTAATAGACTGGAACACCGCTATGAGAAATGTATCAGCCTTGGAGGAGATTATGTTGAGAAATAAAAAAAAAAAAATTTTAAAAACCTTGTTTTTCTTGGTCAGGCCGGAAACTTATCAATCCACCCTCGTATACCCAACGACTCTAATCATTGTGTTCAACATAAAATGGCTAGTTTTAATTTCCCTGTACATAGATTGCTTAGCTTCCCTCTTAGTAAAAGTAGATACAATTGTAACATTGATAAATTAATTAATAGGATTCAATTCAGGAATTTTGTTTCAAGATCTACGACTTTTCAAACATATACTAATAAGACCAAGTTTATTACTATGCCATACGAGCCAAGATTTACTAGAGGACTCGAGGGTATTTTTCGAAAACTTGGTTTATGGATTGCTTACCCATTGGTAAGCCCATTCAAACTCTCCTTGGTAACCCTAACGATAAAATTCCTTTCTTAGAAAAGTCAGGGATATATGAAATTAATTGTAATGACTGTAGTAAAAAATATATTGAACAAACTAGACGCTCAATCAAAACTAGATTTAAGGAACATTTAACTCATGCACGATTTGGTAGAGAAGAAAAATCTAGTGTTGCCCAACAAATTCTTACTGGAGAACACAATATTAATATTAATAATCTTAAGTTAGTTAGGGAAGTTAGGAATAATTGTTTATTAGATAGTATTGAAAGTTTATACATTTATAAAAATAAACAAATTGTACAACGGTCCTATCCCTGGATCTCCGCTATTTAGTCTAGTTTAATTACTTCTGTGATTGTTAAGGTTCATTCAACATCAACCTTGTTGGCATTGGACCATGTTCACTGAACCTTAACAAGTATTAGTATAAATTAGGATTAGTTCTCATTTAGGTTTAGTTCACTTCAATCCCTGAAGAAGGCAACTTTGTTACCGAAAAGTGCTTCGGACAACTACAGTGTCGTGTTTTGGCGTTGGGATTTTGAACTACTTTTTTGTTCTACAACAACCGCCAAAGTTTTTCCAATCTTCCTAAATCTAAATAGTCTGAAAACAAGTGAAATGTTTCGCTTTAATGTTTTATATCGTCATCTTTGTAAACAGGGATGATCAGTTTTTCCGAAAGAACCTAATACTTCTGTGATCGACTTAATCCAAAAGTATACTCCTACAAAATCCTTTCCAATACTGAAAATGTTTGAAATCAGTAAACCCATTTATTATAAATCATTTTATCGTGGAACAATAGCTCTTCCAATATCGAATCGTACGTTGATATTGCTTTTATTATTGTGGTTGTTTCAGCTCATAAAGATTAACTGGACTACTGAGCACTATTCCCACAGGAAATATCCAAGGAATTCACGAATGTACCTGTAATCTGTCATCGAAAATAATTCAACGAATTCATTCGGTGAAATTAAACTGCCACAAGAAATAGGTAATAATAAATTGAAACAGGAAGGAGTACGTTTCTTCTCGTATTTATCATGGTTACCCGCATTCTGAGTAGTTGTACGTAATGATATATTATCAATGCTTAATATGATCAAACCAATGAAGAACAAAGGAATTTAGAAAATTTACGAAATCACCATACTCATCGTTGTGGTTTTTCTTCCTTATTCATTTCTCACAATAACAATTTTATTGCCTATTTTATTATGTCAAAACCACATAATGAAATTAAATTTTTGTAGGCAACTCATCGGTATATGGCGAATAGACTACTCGCAATCTCCAAATCGGGTAATAAAAGAAAAGTAATATCTTTTGCGAAATAGGGTTTTAGTGTTGTATAAAATCAATTCAATTTTTGGTTCATTCTTCACTCAAATATTCAACTGTATTAAAAGATTTAAGTATAATGAGTTAATAACAAAATGCATAAGACTGATCGTAAATATAGTTGTTAAAAGATGTTAATTGAAGAATGTACAAAAGTCTCTAAACGAAAGCTGACGGTAATGAGATACATATATATATATATATACTTGTGTTCAGAATACGACAGAAGATTCTTTTGTGTTGTTTAAGTTAATTTCACAAAGAAGCGACGACAGTGTTGGATTTCAATTAAGTAAAACCGGAAAACACTTCCAGGAATCCAATTCAACACCCATTAACGCCATGAAAATCTTCATCGCAAAGGAAATATCCAACTAATGCGATTCGATGCGAACAAACGATTGTTTTACGTGTGAATCTTTCGGCGAGATCAAAGGCGGTTGGCCGTGGCCGCGTCGTTTCGTCTCGATGGTTTCCATCAGGAAGAAGACGAGCTTTTTGATTTTTTGGCCGCTAAGCAGAGGGCGCGGAAAGACGGTCGTCATCAATGTCTGAAAGCTCGCGATTGGCCGTCGGGGCCTCGGTGGAAAGCTACTGGTTGGTTGCCACACTTGTCCGGTCACATAATAATGATAATAATAACGGCAGCGGTAATGACGTTCAGGGAGTATCAGTCGTAATTGGCGAGAAAAGCATGGCTTCTTATTTTAAAACGGTTATGGGCTCGCGGCTCGATGAATAAACTCAAGCCGCTGAGAACGAACGATAGGATGTAGATATAAAATATACCTACAACATAATAAACCTACCAGCATGTTGATGAAGAGGAATAAGCCGTTCAAGTACCTTAACACATCTGGAAAGGGGTTGGGGGGAAATTCTGATTGTCATTATTATTATTTAATAATAGATACTGAAGATGATAGGTTGGTAGGAAACCTTCTCAGGCATGAAGGTCTAGTCAGAGATATATTAGAGGCAGAAACAGGAGTTAGGAGGGGTAGAGGTAGACGTAGATTAGATTACTGTTCGCAAATAGTTAAGGATGTGGGCTGTTCTAGTTTTAGGGACATGCGAAGATTAGCTCAGGATAGGAAAAGAGTGGATGTGCGTGTCCAACCAGTCTTAACATGCCGTGAAATTCGTACACTAAATACTGATAATCAGAATGTGAAATCAAAATCTTGATTACGAAGATAAAATCTAAATGGAACAAAGAAGAAGGTCGACGGAAGAAAAGTTGGACACGAAAATTAATAAGAAATGATAATCTAAAACAGCGGTCCTGGAACCGGGGTAAATTACCACAAATGGGGTAAAAATGAAATTTTTGGGGGTAAAAATGAAACTTTTGTGACTAAAAAGTATATATTTTTAATTTGCTATTTTATAAACGTTAGTATTTTTTTCAACATAAACAATTTAGCGACATATGCAGGCCACGCCATCTCACTCCCCATCACTAAGTGTTCAATATGAAACAACATCATTTCTCCAAAATAAAAAATATTTTTTATGGGGGCGATATATAAAAAATATAAACTAGTTTTTTCGCCTAATAATACAATAAAAATATCATATGAATTACAAAATAACAAGAAATTATCATTTACTTATATTTTCTGTGGGGGCGAATTTTTTTTTCCCAATTGTATATTACATATATTACTATTATTATCGTTATGTATTACATTGATAAATTGAATAAATGATGTCTAAATTAAATTTTTAGTTAGTTTTCTTTTCAGAATTATCATGGGGGCTATAATATGAAAGATGCTAAAAAGAGGCGATTTCGTTTTTTTTTTTGCTCTTCGCCATGGGGTAATATCAACTTAGACAAAAATATTTTGGGGTAATGATTAAAAAAGTTCCCCAACCGCTGATCTAAAAGAAAAACGGGAATCATTCTAATCATTGTGCAGAAGGTAGTCGAAGGAGCATTAAACATTTCTCCAATTCGCACCTTGCACATTTAGCAGTTCAAGTCGGTTAGAAATGGATATAAGAAGTCGACAATGACGTGGGGAATGCACCTCATTTTATAAATATCCTCCAGTGTATTTCTCGGGGATCGTGACTGCTAAATATTTATATGCGAGTGTCCTGTTTATCTGCATTAGCGAGTTACAACTCGGCAAGCGTGAACGCTGGGAATATAGTGCCACCAGGTGGCAGCTCCGGTGTCGCCGTACATGGAGTGCAAATTTCTATCGGAAACTCCGGATCTGAGGCGTTCCACAACAGCGCGGCACAACTACGACCGACCGCGCGCTCTTGCGCTCACTGCTGCCGCTTTCCATCATTCTTGGCAAAAATTCTCGATGCGAACGCTTCTGGAGCAGCGACACCGCGGAAATACCGCCTTCTGCCGACCCTACTCGATGACAAAAGCTTCTAGCAAAAATATCGTGGGTAGAATTAATACCGTGTGATTTATAAAACCATTACACCACAACAACTCACTTAACGCAAAGCAATTGGGATTTGACATAAAACGATACGGCACCTGGTGGCAGAAATTTTAACTGCCCAAGCATTGCATTGTAATAAACAGCTATTGTGTAGGTACTGTGTTATTTTGTAAATTGTGATTATTAATATTTTATATAATATGGAACTAGCCAAATTTCCATTTCGTCCAAAATCAAAGTGCAAAGTACAAGTCGATTACATAAGGACTTAGATATTATATTTTATAGTTTTCCTACGGTGCAACGGGTCGTAACTATCACAAATGTATTTGGTAATCTTGAGAAAATCGATCAAATTAAAGCTTGGAAAAAAGCTTTAAAAATTAAAAATGTCAGTTCATGTACAAGAGTTTGCTCACTTCATTTTAAAAAAGATGACTACATTTTTCCGGGTAAGTAATCATGAAAATTTCTATACTTAATCTCACTTTATAACTCCAATGTGATGCTAAAATTTATGCGTTAATTTTTAAAGATGTTGCAGTAAAACGCAGAAAACTGAAAAGGAATTCTGTCCCGTCTAATAACTTACCTAATGTCAAAATAGATAATAGTCGCGAAACTCGAAAAATTAATCGACGTAAAAAAATTGATGAATTAATGGAGAAGCAAGAAAAAGATTTAGTATCAGAAGAATTAGATCATAACTGAACAAACGGTGAAAATTTATTGAATGTTCAAGCAGAAGTAGTACCTCTAACGCCATCAATGCGAGATGTTGAAGTGCAAGTATCAAGCGGTATCACTTGTTTTATCAACATTTTTTCCACATTTTATTATGTGGCCAGCTTTCAAAAGTTTTTCGGTTTCCACAACACTTCTTGAGCTTGCATTTGCATTAGCCCAATCAAAAATTGTTTTTAAATTTATCATTAGAAAAATTAAAAATCACAAAATGCAATGCTTTCTATAATACTGATGCAATGTATGGACAGCCATCTTCATTAGGCCGCACCCACATGTCACATCCCAATAAACTACTAGGAAATTTTTAGGGCCTTAATGGGATAATCTGCATCAGTGTTAAATTTAATCTGTTTGTTTGAGATGATCGATTATACGAGAATTTAGATGTCTATCTAAAATGTTCTCCGTCGATGTAATCAAGCTGCAAGTCTAACCTAACAAGTACCATTTTCTTTTCGATTTATTAAGGTTAGTAAACATCCTGTAACTATACGGTACTGAATCGCATTTTAGCAGAAAAAATGTGAAGACCGGGTGAATTTTGAGAATGCTCGGATGTGTCTGCGCGTTCACACATTAAAATACAATGCTCGAGAAGGAAATACTTGCAAATGGCGCGTTGTAGGAGCAAATCGCATTTGGTTTTTTAAATACGCTAAATAGGTACCGCTTGTATGCTAAAATGAGAATTTGTTTCCCGATCGAACAATGTGAAGAGGAACCCCGCGCACGGAGTATACTACACATTCGAATGAACACCACGCTCCGTTCCGACCGGCTACGATTTATGGCACTTTTGAACTGATGAAGTCGAAGATCCATTTTCGGCATCGAAGAATATTACGGAATGCGGATGAGAATGGTATATACGTATAGTTTTGCTATTGTGTTCAAGTTCCATTCTCCACACAGTCCGTATTGAACATGAAAGTAACCCTTTCATTTAGATAGTACCTACTTATCGAATGGACAGATGAGAATGGAAATCCTTACCTTTGGTAGTTTGTCTACATTTTGTTTTAAAACTACAGTAAATAAGTTTCTCCCTTACTCGGATCAGGAATATTATATCTAATTTTTAAAGATTGTAAGTAAAATGTGTACAATTTTTAAATAATTTGAACACTGATTCGGGTTTAATCACGATCAAATGGAACATAGTCAAAAAAACTTAACGTTTTTTCCGAATAGAAACGTTTTTATCAGTAGATAGATCAAAAGCGACCATGAGCCATTCAATCATGCTCTGTTTTGACACAGAATGTGTCTTATAAAACGTTACGGAAGTAGATAGAGTACACTACAATCGTGTTTACTTATCTGATTGTCGATACACTTCTCATAAATTCCTTGGCTTTGTCTATGTGCCTGAAGGTGCTCCTACATACCTGCAACAAAAAGAAATACCTACGTGCCATTATGTATATTTATGTAAACAACAGCCTGTCCTTCTCGGCTTATTATTACTGCTCGGGGTGGCGATTGATATTGGGCGTGCACACCTCTATAGTAACGATTCTATTAAGTAATTCTTTCGGCGACAAGGCGGATTAGGTCTGCTTTTATAACTCAATTACAACCAAGGTCTACCTTTGCTTTGCAGTATTAAATCTTGAGGGTATGATCTACTAAAATTACATTCTGTTATCCAACATCAACATAATGGAATAGGAATGTAGGGATGCACCTTATTTAGAAAATTAGCAAAGTGAAGAAAAATTCCTAAAATTCATCGCTTTAGATTGGCTAAAGGCCTTAGTTAATGATAAACTACTGTAAAATTTGGATTTACTGTAATCTACGACTAATAACGATATTTTAAGTAAAACTGAGCCTTGACGGAAAATACCACAAATGACGCGGTAAACGCCATCTGTAGTACGATGTTACATTTTAGGATTATGTATGCTCCAACAAGGTCCATTTAAATATATAGATATCTACTTGCTGACACGAATCCCGGCGTAGCTAACCTCAACGTGATAGGCACGTTACCATAATCGAATAAAATAATTCGAAGTAGTCTGTATTCTGTCGAAACTGCCAGACGCGGATCGCGATTTCGATCTTTTTGGATCTCATCAGCGCGTCGCAGGCAGCTCCGACAGAACACAGACCAACTTTTACCTGCTGTCTTAACAGCGCGTTTTAGAAAATACCATAAATGGCGCGGTAAACGCCATCTGTAGTACGATGCTACATTTTAGGATCACGTATGCTCCAAGGTGCGACGCGCTAATGAGATCCAAAAAAATCGAAATCGCGATCCGCGTCTGGCAGTTCCGACAGAATACAGACCACTTCGAATTATTTTATATGAGCATTGACGTTTGACAAGTGCACTCAAATGCTGGAAGATTGGACGTTACGAAAGAGAGTGTTAATTCGAGGCAGCCTGTGTTAGTAGGTATAACCTAAAACATCTTCATCATTTTAAGATAATCGAAGTCGCTTGTATCATATCTTAATTAGGCACCACAAATCAGTTGTTCACTTTTCTTCGTCCTCCTGTTTTATACAACTGCCTGTAAATATGCAGAATGTTTATTGTAGAATATCCAGGATTTTGCATATAAAGTTACGACAGATCTATACCTTAGATAAATAGACGTGTGGGATATTAATGTTCTTTGAAAATTATGATAAGACTAAACGATGCCGTAATGCGAATAAATTAAAACGGTCGTTTACTATAATACCTATAAAGTTTAGCTTCACGTCTTAGAAAGTTGACAACTGAATGGAAACCGTAGCGGACGAGGTTGTGATTTTATTTTAATTTATTGAACACGTAAATTACAAACCCATACATTGTAGTTATGCTTGCTGTCATTTCTTGTCTATATGCACGAAAGCAAATTCTTCGACACCAGATGAATTGAAGGACAATTTTTGCACGATTTGAAGCAGGCGATGAATTACAACCGGCTTCTGCATATGTAATATTCCTTTATTACAAGTTACTGCAGACTTTATTAAATACAATATTGCCATCTGGAATCCATACATTAAAGAGAATTGAAAAAAATAAAACTAGTGACTCATGTATTACATCGTGGAATAAATATTTAATCATCAACATTTTCGCTTACATTTTGTTGAGATTGAATCAAATTTTACTGTCCTGTATCCCTACACTGAGAAAAATAAATTTCTGATAAATTACTATTCGTAGTAGAAGAACCAATTTGGTTATGTAACACCTTAATATTTGTTGAAAAATTCAACTGTGTAAAGTTGAAAATACTACGACAAAAAAGGTTAACATAGTTTATAGGTGTGTGACCCATGGGTCTTATCCAGTACTCTGTATCAAATTGAACTCTACAATAGTGGAAATCTCTTCAATTCAATCCACATTCTATCTGTGTATCAGAGCTTACAGTTACATTAAAATCCATATAGTGTTCTAGATTTGGAAGTATCTTCACACAAATCTTCATATATCAATACCTTCGGTGACGATGCTGAAACGGCTTACAACCATTTAGAGATCCATACTCTATGTAGCAAAGCGTTAAAGCTGACATCCTGTAGTTTGAGATTCTGAAGGTTTTTCACACAAATCGTATGTCAACACCATCGATGATGATGTTGAAACATATAATCTAGTAGTATGCAAGAATATAGAACTGCATCAAAATGCACCCAACTGATCTCGATTTTGGGGTCTAAAGGCAGCTTTGGGGTGTTTCTACTTTTTAACGTCTTTTATAGAACGACCTGCTGAGCCTACTTCATAACATATTTACGGTACATTTGGGATTTTGGATTGTTAAATTGCTTAAACGATACTATTAATCATTCCATGATCGCCCATTGGGTCAAATGAGTATTTCGATGTGAGAGTCCTTTGATGACATCGATTTCGTTGTAGCAACGACGCCCTTCGAACTAACGCGGCGGGCGTCTTATTTAAATGCACAAGTATGACGTAAATAAACCGATTGCCTTAATTACCGTTCGATTGCGATCTGAAAAAGCATCTCATTGTTGCGCGGCCTATACATATTTAGAGTGCAAGAGAGGTTCGTTAGGCCGCAACACGAAATGCAAATGGCCATTTTTTCGGGCTCTAATCTATGACCAGCACCGTCGTAGTCGGACAAGCCAACCAAGAGATCGGCGAATTAAAGCGCCGATAATCGGACAAAGTTTGCACAAAGAGCTTGTTAATTTGTACTCGTTTTTTTATTGTTCATTTGCAGTCCGTAGGTACCACGGCCGCAGCGTCCGATGCGATCTCGCACTGAAATCCATCTAGAAAAATGCATCGGAACAATGTCGTTTCGACCTCGTCCACGCTCGTCTCCCTATCTCGTTAACCACGCTCTCTCCCTTCCCAAATGGTTTCGTTACATATAATGCCAAAAACCCATTCCATCAGATAATGCCAGTTTGTCCAAAACATCTGTCGACTCTCGGGACCACTAATACACTCGTAAGACATGGACCCGATATCTGGATTCATTTAGAAACAATTATGTCTCACTGAAACGTTTTATATATTCTAAAATATTAAGCCTTTACCAGTGGCGTAGTTAAGTTATTAAGGATCATGGCGCAAAAAAAATTGATCCTCGTACTAGTCCTTGCCCATCAAACAGAAAATGACAACTATGTAGGGAAACTCGTTATTCATATGTGTACGTATAACAATGAAAATTAATGGTTTCCTTAAAATAATTTAGTTTAAAAAATCTTCAGGTCCCTCAGGAAGGAAGGAAGTATTTTGATATCTGCCAATAAACCAAAAACTTGACTTATTTGATTAGACGTATTTGTGATTATTAAACATTACAATTAGTTTCCGTTCGTTTAATTTGCGTGTCTAATGGTTGCTACTTGAATTGCGGCCATAAAACTCATATGTAAGAGCGAAATAGACAGTGGCAATATGGGCATCATTAAATTCCTATGTTAAGAGGCATATCGCGACAATTTCCAGCCAGCGTTTGCTCTATGCCACTTGCTACTTCCTCCATTCATCTTCGACTTATTATTAAGGGGCCACATATGTAGCGGTTGTAAGTAAGCAGAAACAATAATGATATGCATGCCCAGCAAGCGCGCACACAGTTCAGCATTTTATCGTCGTCTGGTATCGAATAGGCGTGCCTCGAACTCATTGTCACTAGGCATTCCTGAATAATACGACATTATCGCGGGCATCCCGTTAAAAAATCTATACCCGTTGTTACACACTCGCTGAACGTCCACCGCGGAGTCTTAGCTCTTCGTCTATCCAATCGTCGTATCAAAAAAGGTGACTTGATGTGCGCCAACTCGTTTGCTCTAGGTCTATGCTACTGGCGCCCGCTACTGAATTATTCAAATCACGAAGATGCAACATGTACCTAGTTTGTGAATTAGTGAGAAAAAAATCGCTGCTTAAGAAATGATTAAAACAGATCGATAAAACGCCCGTATGTTACGTTAGACCACTACAGGGTGTTCACAACAAACTGAATCTAATTACGAAATTGTAAATAGTTTCGGATTAAATTAATATTAGGTAACCAATATATTACGCTCTAACGGAAGAAACGCCACTGGGTAGGTACTTTAAGAAGTAACTACATTTTAGGATTACGTAATCCTAAAATCCTAAAATGTAGCATCCTTTTACCGCGCCATTTGTAGTATTTTCTAAAACGCGTTGTTAAGACAGCAGGTACAAGTTGGTCTATGTTCTGTCGGAGCTGCCTGCGAAGCGCTGATGAGATCCAAAAAGATCGAATCGCGATCTGCGTCTGGCAGTTTCGACAGAATACAGACCACTTCGAATTATTTTATTCGATTAAGCTAACGTGCCTATCACCTTGAGGTTGGCTACGCCGAGATTAGTTTTCAGCAAGTAGATATCCACACAAGTGGACGTTGTTGGAGCATACGTAATCCTAAAATGTAGCATCCTTCTACAGATGGCGTTTACCGCGCCATTTGTAGTATTTTCTAAAACGTACTGTTAAGACAGCAGGTAAAAGTTGGTCTGTGTTCTGTCGGAGCTGCCTGCGAAGCGCTGATGAGATCCAAAAAGATCGAATCGCGATCTGCGTCTGGCAGTTTCGACAGAATACAGACCACTTCGAATTATTTTATTCGATTAAGCTAACGTGCCTATCACGTTGAGGTTGGCTACGCCGGGATTCGTTTTCAGCAAGTAGATATCCACACAAGTGGACCTTGTTGGAGCATACGTAATCCTAAAATGTAGCATCGTGCTACAGATGGCGTTTACTGCGCCATTTGTAGTATTTTCTAAAACGTACTGTTAAGACAGCAGGTAAAAGTTGGTCTGTGTTCTGTCGGAGCTGCCTGCGAAGCGCTGATGAGATCCAAAAAGATCGAAATCGCGATCCGCGTCTGGCAGTTTCGACAGAATACAGACCACTTCGAATTATTTTAAATCTTATGAGAGTTTTATGATTTACATTGCTAATTAATTTCAATAGTATTTTAATCTTTAATAAGTCTTAATCGAAGCCGTACCATTTGTGTATAACATTTTCATAAGAATTAAATAAATATCTATAATTTATAGACATTATTTCTTCGGCAGATGTTGCGTGTAGGTACCGTGTCTTTGGTTGCTGTCTGCAGGACACTAATGAGCTGCGCTTTTGTTAGCTTTATATTGTTGCGGGGGCGGTTAACTTGGCCTCCTGTTTCTTGTTACGCGAGGGTGCTAAAACCCAAGCGGCGACGCCACAACCACAAAACGACAGAGTGCAGCGATTAAAAGCTTCAAGTCATCTGTAATGAGTACATGAAGCAAAAGAAGAAGAATGGCTTCGACAGAGTGAATAAAACCATTAGAAAGGCAAAGAGGAATTTTACATTTTCTTGTTTACCTTGCAGAAACGCCACATAAAAGCAATTAAAGGAGTTTAAACAAATGACGTAAAAATGTGAATAATAAAAGCACAAACAAAACAACGTTGCCACTGCACAACGACTACGGTTCTCAACAGGGAAATGGAAAGAGAAAGAAAGTTTCTTTTAAATTATTTTGCCCAATTTGGTACCTACAAGTAGGTAAAATATGTACAATTAGTTAAAAGACCTTTTTGGGATGACCTTTCTTTTTATTTACCAAAGTCACATAAATAAAGCAAAAGGAAAAAGAAAAAAATCCAAAATATCTGTGTATCTACAATTTAGCATTTAAGAATTAATTTCACTACGAAGCTACGTATGCAGGTGTAGAAAACGACAATTTTATAGTATTAATACGATTGGATTTTTCTGCGGACAGTTTACAAGGTCTCCCGCTTTGAGCTTCGCGAGACCACGAGGTCGTAACCGCTTATAGATGCGCTCGAAGGTAATTATTGGTTTCTGAAAAGATTTATAGTAGTTTTGAAGATAAACATAAAGAGTACAATTTTTGAACCATAAAATCTCAAAGAAATGAAATTTTAGGGGATTGTAAAACGGCAAGGGGAAACAGTAATCTGTCGGTTTTAACGAGGCTGTTCGCCGATTGCGTTACTTTCCACAAAACTTCATTAAAAATGCCGTAAATGTCGCAGCGCATTTAATCACAATCTTTAAACTTAACTTTATGTTCCACTCGTATTTTAACTCCTGATTTGTGGACCAAAAAATGTAAGTACAAACCCACCCACAACGATCTGTGAGAATACATAATCGCACACCTGTAGACTGCTTAGTGCACGTACACCATCTGTGGACAATAAAACTTTAAACCTCACCAAATTGCATACCACAATGCAAATAATGGAAATATTATGTACACTACCGTTGCTTCTATGCTCATCTTGCAATTTACACCTTCAGTTTAGTTTCAGTTGCTTTAGTACTCCATTTTTTTTATTACGTATTTACATTGATTTCGAATGAAAATATTCACCTTTCTACAAATTGATAATCACTATCACTATATAGTATAAAACAAAGTCGCTTCCCGCTGTCTGTCCCTATGTATGCTTAAATCTTTAAAACTACGCAACGGATTTTAATGCGGTTTTTTTTAATAGATAGAGTGATTCAAGAGGAAGGTTTATATGTATAATACTTGCATAATGTAGTAGAGAAACACTGATAATTTTAGAGGTTTCTAATGTTTCTAATTTTTTTGCGCTTACATTTCAAACGCTGGCTAAACCCTACGAGATAGATGAAAATAATGTAGCACAGTTTTTATCTCTCTTAGGGATAACCCACAATAACCATTCTTTATCCTTTACTTTTTATGAGAAATAATGGCTTATTTACGAAGTGATTTTAAGCAATACAGCATTAATCCTTATCCAATTAAGTACTTTAAAACACATTGTGCTATTAATATTGATCAATATGACCCTTTACAGCATGTAATTTAAATGAATGTTTTCGAAGATATTACAAATTTAAAATGCAGGGACATGAGGTTGCGGCGGTACCGGCCAGGGGGCCGGTTTGTATTATCTAAAGACAAAAAAGCTGTAAAAAATATTAAGTATCAGCATTGCACCCTTGCGAAGCTGGGGCGCGTCGCTAGTATGTAATAAAAGGGAGGTAAAAGTACTGTTAGAACTCACACAAACATTTTGCGAGACCAAAATCCGGAAGATGTCGGCAATTTTCAATTATTAGAACTCAAATAAATCAAGATGGATAACTGTAAATATGTACACCTAGATCGGATTACTGTTCGCAAATAATTAGGAATGTGGGATATTCTAGTTTTCGGGAATTACAAGGATAGAAAGAAGTGGAGATGCTGTTTCAACCATCTTCGGGCTAATGATCCTATAATGACGATGATGATTTAATTTTAGCAGCAACAGCTCGATAAAAATTTGCTTAATTGTTGATTTTTAGCAGTAAGCACTTAAAATTTGCGGTTATTTTATTAAATAATACAGATTTGCATGATTGACATATCCCACATTAGTCCAATTTTACTTGCTTGAAATTTTTGGAAAAACAATGTTGAAATTTAAATTAGTGTATTATTATAATTTACAGACCTCACATTCTATATAATGTTTAAGTCAGTATGATTTGGAGTGTCCAATTTCATTAATAATCACTTTAATCATCGGCTTCAATATTTTTGTTTTTCTAATTTAACATGAGTTTAAGTAAATTTATTAGAAATCTAAAATGTCACGAAGACAAAATCGACAAATCTGGTTTGCATACTTTGCATAAACATTTCGTCGCCTCCTGAACTTAAGTAAGCAAATAGCCTGTATCAAGTCGCCTTTACTGCTGTACATATATTAAGTTTTATTACAAAACTACTGAGCCATTAAGCAGTAATCTTTGATTTTAATTGGCTACGTAAGTCTTTTCGGAATCTCTTCGGTCTTCTTTATAAACATTATTTCAACGCTTCGGTCAAACTTCAACATATTGCACATAAAAAACATGACATGCATGCTTCACGGAAATTTACAGCATTTGTAAAAGTTTCAGGAATCTACTTTCGAAATTTGCATTTCTATCAAAATTATATCTTAAGCTAACCGACCTCCTCCTATTACCCGTTTAAAGCCCATAAGTATTCCTAATGGAAAATACAAAACCCGCTAGTCTAACCTTTGTAATGCATCAAGGAGAAAAGCTTAGATTACGATTGGTTAAATCATCTCTTCTATTTCCACAAAAAGCGTAACGGACAGTTTAATTACCTGTACAATTACCATTTATTTATTTTTACCATCAGTTCTCTCCACCTCTTTCTCCTTCCGACAGATTTTTACTTTCCACCCTCTGCATCTCCACTAAATACATTTGCATGCTGTTTTACAAGGCTACCTCTTCAACCTCTCAGTTGTTCTTCCATTTTCCAAGTAAACGATCCATCCTTTTACATTTACCAACTTTTCAGCGAAACACCAAAATATGTTACATCAGTTCGACGGATCGTTAACCTTGTAGGTCGGTTGGTCGTGGTTGCTGTAGTACTACCTCTCGTAGTTTAGTGGTCAGAACATTGGTGCGTAAACCCAAAGGCCCCGGGTTCGATTCCCGGCGGGGGTGTGACAACAGCAACAATTTTTCCTTCATTAATTTGAGGTAGGGTGTAGTGGGTAAAAAATTCAGAAATTGAATTTTCAGTATAATATTTCATACCAAAATATGTGTTGTGAATAAAACAATGCGAGGGTAGACTTGTGAGGTTAAGATGCGTCTAATTTCAATGCCATCGCCTGTTATGCCAAACATTGCGTGGGCAATTTGCGGGGTTTAATAATAATAATAATAATAATAATAATAATTAGAACCGTTAGCTCCCTAAATTTTAAGAACAGAAAATTGGTTTCCATTTCCCAAAAGATGTGAGTGAGGTTCTTTGGCATTAGCCCGTCTTTACTTGCTTAAAGTTACCAGTGCAAACTGAGAAGACCAGGATAATAATAATAATATGGCAAACTCCGTACTCCAGTTCAAAGTCAGCGTGAGCTTTAAAAAAGGACACCGGTAAACGGACAGGATGCGGACGGATGGACTAGAAGCGGTGCAACGAAGCGATATGACCAAGTTGGCACCGCAGGGCGATCCAAACAAGTGCAGAGCGCAACACTCACAGCCTACTCGACCACACAAGGTCGCTAATTGTGCTTTATGACGTAGCGCAAAACACGGCTTGCTCAATTAACAAATTTGCTCCGCGAATGACACGATTATCGAACGGATACTAACGACTTCTAATTATTTTTCACAACCGTGGCCGTTCGCGATCACGTAAACGAATGTAACGATAAATTCCCTTGGAAAACTATTAAGTACACCTTTATTACTTATTAAATTTTATTTTTATTGCTCATTTTACTTAGGTGCAGCAATTGGGTAGAACTGAACTTTTCATTTTTGAAAGCATTCTGCATTGTTCTACGTTTTTTAAAGACCAGAACAAAAAAAGGGAACTTAATCTAAAGGCTATTACATGGACAGGTTTCTATTGATAATCAAAATATAGATGTTAGTATCTAGCTTTTGAATTTGGCTCTATAATTTGTTACAACTCCTGTAAATTGTTATTACTTGAATTTATAATTTTGACTCATTAATCTTGTAGGGAAAAAATTAGACTTTATCCGAATAAACCTGACGTAAAATCGCTTAACTGTAGTGTTTGTGTTTGTCAGTACTAGAATCGTTTAGTTGCAGGGAAATGATATGGCAACTCCTTCTTAATTTGCTTTAGATATATAGAGTCGATAAAAATGGTAGATTCATGTAATCCAAGTATTGAAAATATGAAAGTAAAGTTTGGTGTAGAAAATTTAATGGGACATCCTCCATCCAATGAAATTACTGGTTACCAGAATTTAGTCGATGTACTCTTGCCCGTCCTGAACTATCCCTAAAAGAAATTCTAGTCAGCTGGAGCTAGGGACACATCGTACATCAATAACTCTTATTCAAATATATTTAGGTGAAGAAGAATGACATCTCCTTGATTAGGTACCCTCCTCCGTGTATTAATAACGATTGGAATAAAAAATTGTTAGAAGCGACCCCTCTGAGCAATTTTATGTATCGCATTTAAGAAATTGTATATGACTTGGTCGTCAAAAGTATTAGCATTTCGCGTTCATAAAACGCGTAGGTACGATTTAACTAGAAGAAGCATTCGAGAAGGGCGATATTGCGTTATTTAAGATACTGCCATGTTGATAAGCGCGAATCCGCTGCGGTACCGAGAGAGCATAGTTACAAGTCGAAAGCCGGAGACCAATAAGTCGTTTTAGGCACAACACATCCAGACACAAACCACTCGCGAACGACAACCATAATGAACATAGCAATTTATTCGTTCCGCAACCACTAACTTACGCGTTTAACTACGAACCGGGGACACGTGTCGTCTAGGCTGGCTCTGGTTCGCTTCCCCTGTCGTCCGCCTCCTCCCCCGCAACCTTCTTTTCTTACTATGGCCCTGCTGCACTTTGACAACTACATGCCTTCGTTAAATATGCAAGAATGCAAATTTACTCGCGACCAAGTTTCATCGCCGCGTCAGCCGTAGTAGGCCTCTCTTCGCCGAACCTGGCCCACCGGCATAGCGATGGTACCGCGATCCGTATACCCAATGGTCACTCATTCTTTCACCACTTTTTAATCCCTTAACGACCCACTTGGACCGCTCGCATTAATTAGACATACTTACTGAAGAAATTTAAAAATCAGCACCAATAAATCAACATCATCAGTAGCATATCCTTCTCACATTCGATTTCCTTTAATAACACGATTTTTTTGTGGTCAAAAACTTTAAAACTGAGAGATAACATACATTTCCAGATCATTATTTTCTTTAGCAGACATCCTGACTAGAGATCGGCCGGGTACCCAGTTTGGATACGGTACCATTTTTTTAGGATCCGGTCGAGTACCGGATAATGATACCGGAATACACCACCATGGCCGAACTGTTACAATTTTTGTCGCTTGTTGATTTAACAGATTTTGATTAGCGTTAACTTATTATCTTATTAGTATTATTGTGCCATCCTGCAGACTTTTAGAGTTTATAAACATTAAAAGCTCCCTTCAATGGTTTCAACTCAACCCTTTCGACGAAAATCCGCCAACCAAGAAATATTTTCGTTGTTTTTTTGGTGTTTAACAACTTTTTGAAAGGGACTTAAATTGGTTTGGGACGTTAGTGATTGTGGCATTTAATTGAAAACCTGCCAGAACGAAAACATGAACTATTAACCGTAGTGATTTTGCCTGGTACCCGGCCGAGTACCTACACGGTTATCTAATACCCGGCAAAATCAGTATCCCATCAATATCTAAACTTGACCATGAAATTTTTTTAAATAAATAAGTGGAAAGCGTAAAAGATCTGGAAGTGAAAAACGAGCGCTCTGGTTAGTTTATGTCACTATATTTTATGTTCTGGTTATTTTTGAGGAAAGGAAATTAATTATTACAGATTATCCAGCATTCGATCTCGGTAGAAAATATTAATTACGAAACCAATTATAATTAGTGATCATTAAACGTAAAATACAAACTACTTCCTTTAGTTTAAGAGTTGCTAATTAGTAAGGACTCGTGTTTCAGCAAAATTTCCGTGTAAAGTACAATTACTATAACTGTAAGTAAATGTACGACTATGACAGAAGTTATTTTACGTTTAAAAGTGGTAAAAAATCCATCAAAATATGTTGTAAATGCAAACTGCGATATATATACATTGAGCTATTTGACATTGATGCATAGCGAAAGAAGGTCAGAGGTGAGATACTCTTAATGTGTCAAAAGCTCGTGCATCTTCTCTCGTAATTATGCTAATATCGCGTGCGGAAATTCCATATAAAATGTCTGTTATAAAGCATTACTATATGTTAAAACGATTACCGCGTTGGATTTTACAATTTCTTTGTTAACGTTTGCAGTTCTCTTCTGTAGAAACAAGTTAATCTAAATCAATCAAAGTTTTGTACAAGGAAAACGAAGCTCAATTACCCCGTTTAGATAAGGCATCAATTGAAACTGTCCATCAATGAACAATTTGCTTTCTAATTAGCAACAATAGTAGACCTAAATGTACCAGTGAAATTGAATCAAGTATTAAAACATAAATGCATTCTGGGAGAGAACCAAATAGTCTTACTACTAGATACCTATGACATCGACATCGACATCAACAAAGAGAAAGAAAGATGTTTGGAAAGTATTACTTTCAGTTGTAACAATTCCTGGACTTTAGTTATGAAATGAAGTGGGTATAATAAAAAACTGCACTGTTGTCTTCAACAACAACTATCAATTAGTTATTATAATATTTTGTGAACGCCCCTATATCTGGAAAATACCACAAATGGCATGGTGAACGCCATCTGTACTACGATGCTACATTTTAGGATTACGTATGCTCCAACAAGGACCATTTAAAAATATGGATATCTACTTGCTGAAACGAATCCCGGCGTAGCTCATCTCAACGTGATAGGCACGTTACCATAATCGAATAAAATAATTCCAAGTGGTCTGTATTCTGTCGAAACTGCCAGACGAGGATAGCGATTTCGATATTTTTGGATCTCATCAGCGCGTCGCAGGCAGCTCCGACAGAACACAGACCAACGATATCCATATTTTTAAATGGACCTTGTTGGAGCATACGTAATCCTAAAATGTAGCATCGTACTACAGATGGCGTTCACCATGCCATTTGTTGTATTTTCTAAAACGCGCTGTTAAGACAGCAGGTAAAGGTTGGTCTGTGTTCTGTCGGAGCTGCCTGCGACGCGCTGATGAGATCCAAAAAGATCGAAATCGCGATCCGCGTCTGACAGTTTCGACAGAATACAGACCACTTCGAATTAATTTATTCGCCCCTATATCTCTTCGATCAGTTTTGAGTCCTGCAATCATTTCAAAGTAGACTGCATGCATTTTTAGTTTATCTGGGAGAATTAAGAGTAAAACTTTGCAAAGGGGTGACCAGAATTTTTCAAAGTAATTGAAATTTGATTAATTCATTCAAACACACGTTCAATTAAAGTTAATTTCAATAATTATAATAATCACTTGGTGGAGTGGAGCAAATGAAATGATCGAAACTCAATTGGTTTCTAAGGTAGTTCAAAGTAAAGAATAAGTAGATAACGAAGAAGGTGGAAGACGGCAAGCAGTAAGGTAATAACAGTATATGAAGCTCTGGGCATCCAATCTTTAGCAGATGAGCGAGGATGTTTGTCATAGCGGCTCCTCCCAGCGACCAGATCGCAAATTGCCGCGACCGGGACGCCCATTATTACCGTACGTGAGCTGCTCTCCTTTGGGGGGATGTCTGCATCTGATACGTATCAGTTCTGCAACCGTTGCTGCCGCTGTTAATTAAACAAAAATGACAGCCAAGTGATTTAGTACAAATAATTGTTGGGTTAGTTGGGGCGGCCGGATAGCCGCCGATCTCAAATATCCGCATTCTACTCCTGCAACCATCTTTGCATTTGGCTCTGTTTGGATAACATAATTATCGGCCACCCATCGGCGGTTTCTAGTATTGCAGCAGGATGCCAACAAGAAAGAGGGTACTTACATAGCATCTGGTCATCCTCATTATTTTGATACATGGTCTCCATATAAATCTTACTTAAAATGTGTGACTTAAGTATTCAATTACATTTCATGTAGGTACTTCAAAAAGCACAGGCTTAAACTTTGTATAGAGCTTTTCAAAAATTTAGAATTATGTATATTAAGTCGGGACGACATTGAGAAATTTTATCATTCGTTTGCGTTGCCATCACTGCTGGTCGTTCGTAAATATTCGCGGTATCGCTGCAGAATGACCCATATGAACGAATTACCCACCACATTCCACCAATTCGCGAGGTTTTATTAGATGTAGGTATATATCAGTGAAAACATTTTGTTTAAAATGGTGTTTTGTAGTGATTGCAAGTGTTTTCAAAACTAGTGAATTCCTGTTTTCTATCCTTTTTTTCTTATTGTTGCTGTATGATTTTATTGATTTAGACCAGTTTCTCTCGTCGAAATATAGAAGACTGCTGAAAATTATTTTCAACAAGCCCACATACGAAAAAAAAACTAAAAACTTTTGGGTGTTTCATTCCCACCAGCCAGTAATGCTGGTGGGCGGGCAGTCCCTCCGGACTATGCCGGAAGATAGGGCGGAAGGCCCTCTTCAGCCTGCTTTCAGGAATCGTGAGAACGGGTGGGTGGTGGTTCGGGTGAGAAAGATGAGACGGACGAAATGAAGATAGAAGAATATTACTGCCTCAGCATTTGCCTAAGTGATCCAAGGAAACCACAGAAAAACTTGGACCAAGGCAGACGGACTAGGAATCGAACCGGCGTCCTCCCGAATGCTAAGCTATGGTCTAGACCTCTAGGCCATGCCGCTCGGTGCCCACGTACGAACATCTACCGCTATATAATCTAGGTCTTATCTACGTCTACCCCTCCTAACTACCGTTTCTGCCTCTAATATGTCTCTGATTAGACCTTCATGCCTGAGAAGGTGTCCTACCTATTTCTTATTCACTTCCACAGAGTCCTCTGTTGTCTTATTCTTTCTAATACCTCTTCATTACTAACCTTTTCTATCCACGGTATCCTCATCATTCAACAGTAATACCACATTTCGAACGCTTCTAACTTTTTCTTTTGCGCCGCGTCCGCCGTCCAGGTTTCGCATCCGTGCTCCGCCGTCCAGACATACACCTTTAACAATCTTCTTCGAATTTCTAAATTAAGCGTTTGGGAGCATAGAAGTGACTTCTTTTTATTGAAGGCGATTCGACCCTGCGCTATCCTTTGCTTTATATCCCTACCACTTCTTCCGTCCTAACTTATCTGACTTCCTAGATACCTAAAATCAGTCCCTTCTTCTAATCTTTCGCCTCCTATCTTTATACTCGCTCTTCGTACTTTTCCTTCCCTTACATACCAGTATTTTTGTACAACGTAGCAATACATATATTTATTTGTAATCAACGGTGCCCTTGGTCGAGTGTTTTTAACACTCCCTATATCTACAAAGACACACCTTAATCACAGATTCATCCTCATGATAATTAATTATACGTTCATTGATAACATCCGGTTCCTATGAAACCATAATTTATACTTATGTAAGGCACTTAAATATAATATTTTTATCGATTGTAATAATAATAACAAAACGGACATCAGACTAATACTTTAATATACGGCAAAGTAATTCAATTGTTCAACTTTCTCTATCGGAATGAAGATAGTCATCTGATAAATATAAGAATAATGCGGCAGTAAAGTTTATTATTCTTAAATGCACAATAGTACGTACCTACAGTCAGGCGGTATAAAAATGAAACACTTAGCAATAAGTTACGACATTTCACAACAATTTAGCTTTATGGTAACTGAAGTGAAAGTTGAAAAGGTAGATACATTTTTTTTTTTTTCAAGTTACTGCTCCTCAGTCTTCCTAGATATTCAATTATAAGCTTTTGAAGCGTTTTCGATGACAAATTTTTACTTTTTACACACATGCAAATCAGTAGAAAACGACAGAAAACTTAGTCATACTTAAGAGAAATGCGATATTTTACAGACAAATGATAACTATGATTGAAACTGTAAGTAATAAATAGGTGTAGTAGAATCTCGCTAATCCAACCGTCAATATTCCGGCGTTTTTTCTCACTTTGTTAATATATTAATCACATTTCAATCTGACAATCCGATACACATTGCGGCAAAAGATTGGTTTTCCCTCCGTAAGAACACCAATATGGTCGTTTATCCGACGTTTCGTCAACTACTGTGGTTGGCATCCTCATGGGAAGTAGCAAACTGAATCTCAATACACGCACAGCCAAGGACTTGCTGCACTTCCTGTGGATGTCAACCACAGTATGTGCCGAACCGTTAGATAAATGATACCGTTTGTATTCTCATCGAAGGAGAGATAATCTTGGACCAGGGAAATCAAGTGTTATTTAGATAACGCCGGTCATACAAACCCTAACTCTTTTTATTTTCTAAAGCTCATTTCATAGACAGTAAATCAACATAAAAAAATAGATATTCTGGTAAATATTACAATTATCTATACGCGAAAAACAATGGTACATTTCTATAGATGTTACAGGCCTGACGCTGGAAGCTGGCGGAAATTTTAAAAAGGCGTGGATGCGCGGTGGCAAAAGTAGGCAGTTTTAGGTATAACGATTGCAGCCCTCTTTCTTCAGTATTCCTATCAGGGGCGTAGATTAAATATTTAAAAGCAGGGATCAGTGAGTAAGTAATAGACATACAAACAGAAGAACTAATTGTTGATGTTGGTGACAGTGATAGAGATTCCGATGATGACAGTGAATGTGAAAAGTAATTATAAAACAAAAGCAATAGGTTAATTTTTTATCGGTTCCAAGTGACTTACCCAAATAGGTCATAAATGGGCAAGTACCTGCGCGACCGCTCGCCAGCTTCCTTCGTCCGACCTGTACATTTCTATAGATGTTACATACCTTGCATCAAATGTGACAATAGTTTTAAAGATATTAGTCGCATATTTGGAGTATTTTATTGAAAGTTCTTAATATCTTCGTCTCATGTTCATTTATTTCTAAACTATTTATATAAATACCTGCTGAGAAAGACAGTCATTTGTGAATAAGGTATAAACACAAAAGTGCGCGACTGCTGATTTCCGATAGCAGCCTTCACATACGTATGTGGGACGTGCCTCTTTGCCTACATACAACAATCTTTTATAAAAAAAAAACCGATCGCACTCAAAGATAACGCGCAAGCTCAAGTTAATTGAATCAATTACTCTTCGTGCTTGTGTGAGATTTCGAATATATAACAACGAATTAACCCACTTTAATGCGTATTTCTTTTTTTGCGTTTTGCCTTTGTGTGAACCGAAATCAAAAATTTTAAGTCGCGTTCGTAGCGTAACGGATTATTAAAAAGAAAGTGGCGGTGGTTACACTAACAAATGGTGTATGTATATGTGAGGCCCAGATTCGTAAATTTCACTGTCGGTTTGTAATAAAACAGTCGAGTACAAAATTCTAAAGATATTACGCATATAAATTAAAAATTTTAAGCAGCAAAGGGCCATACGATACACTGCCCATTCTCTCAAATTAGGAACAGTTCAGTTTGGTCGATAAGATCTAATAAATTCGAAGTCGCGATTCTAGTATGGTAGAGGTACTTTATAATCTCATGGGCCACGTCCATAGATTACGCAGCGACTAGACTAAACTTCGTCCGTTCGTTGATTTCTACTTCTCACTAAAAACATTAGCCGTAGAGCCGTCATGCTTTACATGATTAGCAGTCGAGTCAATGTTTGTGGATGTTGTTCTCGCACATTTCGCGGCCCAGGACATTTTAAAGTACCTTTACCTTCAATAAATTACTGACCGAGTAGTTAATGACTTAATGTTCTTAAATAAATTACCTGCACTATTTCTCATCATTAGCGTTAGTCCATCTTTGTATATTGGTATTTCTTACCTGAAACAAAATAAAAAATTGTTAGTGAAGTTTTAAAAACAGAGGAGACTGGGGGTAAAACAGTTTCATTAAAATAAAGGTGTAATGTCTTTAAAATGACTTAATATTTATAATCAATTGAAAGTATTGAAAAAACGATAAGAATTTTTCGTATAAATGCATGTAGAGTATCATTTTGGACTAAAATTGTCTTTATGTATACTGGCAAAACTGATAATTATTATACGACTATTTATATAATAAGTTAACAATAAAATAAATAGAAAAGATATTTTTAGGTAGCACTTCACGTATTTCTTATCAAAATCATTGATTTAAAGATTAACAGGTAGGTATCTACATATACTACAAAAGCTGTGGGCAGATCTTCATAAAACGATGAAACGGTTGTAATGGAGCATAGTTCAACAACGAATGACCTCTTAAACCAGTAATGTAAATAAATTGATTTGAACCTGCGGGATGTTCAGTTATAGACTTCTGCCACACGATCGATGGAGCACGCGCCATGTCACCTCGATTATTGTAGGCATTAAAAGATATGACAACGTTATCATTTACTTATATTAGGTACGAAGTCATGCAGTATAATCAGAGCTGTAATAGTAGTGGTGAATTCGAGTGACAACGCGTCAAAACATCATCCTCAACCTCGAAATGACGATAGCGAGAAAGAGAGAGAGAGAGCAGCAACATGTTAAAGAGCAGCGGTGTTTATTTCAACCTAGAAATTATGCTACACGTCTAATTAGTGCTAATTTAACGTATAAGGGAAATTCTTTTGCTTCTTTATTAATTATTAGCCTTTGTATCCCAGTCGCTCAAGCATGGAATTAACATCATCGCGTGAAGGTGTTGTTTTAAACTGACACCTGAGGCAGATGCATACAAAGAACTGCAAAAACAAATCACATTGTATGTAATTATGACGGCAGAAGAGAAATTAAGCACCACCTAATCGTATTGCATTTGTATATATGTTTGTACAACTTTGCAACATTATACTGAAGTCATGTTACAGTGACACGGTAAAATAATACGATTTCCATTTATAATTTTTTGAAGACAATTCATGAAAGGTCATTAATTTCATAATCAACACCTTCGGTCTTAAAGAGGTAAGACTTATCAAGTTTTCTGCAAACAAAAAAGAAAGATTTGACCTGATAAAAATTGAAACTCATAATTTTTGAGTTTCAATTATTGGGAAAACATTGTTAATACTTTAGAACTGCTAATGCCTGTCAAACATTGTAGTGGTTAGTTGCCACGTAGTCGATTATCGTCCCTACGTTTCAGCACATATGTAAGTGTTTTCTTCAAAGGTAATGTTGAAACTAAAGTAGACCCGATTGATAATAATCAAGACTACTTCAGCTTCGGAAGTACTTCTGAAGAAGACACCGACATGTACATATGTACCTATGTCGAAACGTCAAGTACGAATAATCGACATGGCAATCAGTTTGGAAACCAACAAGGTATAGTATAGACGTACCTAGTCTTTCAGCGTCTCTGAAGGCGTCTCTCACAGTCTTGCACAGTCTCTCAGTTATTGCCTAGGTGTTTTCATGGATCTCTCACAGTCTCTGTATGAGAGGCTCGAACGATAATATTGTTAATTCAGAGATTCGAGTCTCTCACAGAGAGACTGAATGAATAAAACTGAAAAATTGAGAGACTCGAGTCTCTCGTAGAAAGACTGGGATCTCGGAAATATGTTGAACTTAAAAAATTCTAACCATGTCTATCGAAACACCACTTATTGAGAGATTCGAGTCTCTCGTTCAGAGACGCTAAACAGTTTTTTTGACAGCCTCTCTCAGCGACACCAGAGAGACTCGATGAGAGACGGAGACTCGAGTCTCGCTTTCAGAGACTCTGAGAGACTAAACATTTTTACGTACGTTTAAAATATTGGTATTTCAGGATGAAATATTGAAAGTGTCCGGTAATACTAGCTTTTTAACTGCATGCTAAATACCATTTCCATGCCGTTCCAAATACCATTGTCCATAACTATCTACTTGTAATAAAAAAAAGGAATAGGAAGGAACAGCCTAGAGGGATAATAAACGTTAATGTAGGGCGTATTATCGGAAGATTTAGAAGTGAAAGTTTTGTAAGAAGATATAACTGACATGTGAAAGTTATCCTGGAGATTAATACTTAGCCTCGTACAAAGTATGTACGGCGGTAGTTTATAAAAAAATCGTATATACCGAGATGCGCATACCTAGTCGCCGAAAGAAGAAAAAACCGAAGTAAACCTGTCACTGTCTGTATCAGTTTTACTCTTGAATGAGCAGACAATAGAAGAAAGGAATATTTCTTTCTTGTCATGTTATCAGTTTATCGGACCCAGATGTATGGGAATTAATGATTGTATCTACACATCGCACTTGTACGATAATATAAAATACCGAGATATAAATAAATTAATAATTAGACCTGTAATTAGTAAGTAGTAACAATTTTGAAACAAATGCTACCTTTTAAAGATCTATATTCAGTTTCAATCAATGAGCTTTGTGAAAGATTGAGCGATACTTTTTTGAATATATCGACGTACGAGATGCCTAAAAACAATTCCATTGAAAACTCCTAATGGCTTTTATTATGGGACATAAAGTCTGCTGCCGGTCGACAAAAATGATTTCATTACAGAGCATGCTTCAACGAAATAGGGCCATAAAGATAGGCCAGTATCTCTCATATTTATCGCGTTTACGTTCAATAATCTTAATTGCGAACGTATCACAGCGCACTGGACGTACATAATATAATGTAATACGTGACGATATCGCCTAATAACGATGAGAAATCGTAGAGGGCGTGGATGCAAGCTCTCGTTCACCGATATACTTTCAAAACGTAACAAAGCTTCGTAAACGTTTATTATATTTATTACACGAACGCAGAGGTTATGATCGTCTTACGAAAATGCCTACCGTGTACTTTAAACATTGTTATTCTTTATGATGACAAGTGACAATGTATGTTACTAGAGTAAGGAAAAAGTTAAAACGCATGCATAGAGTACACCGAGTTGATTGTGAACTGTTGACTTTATATTAAGAGCAATTTTTCCAATATTTGAATCATTGATAGTGGAGACTGCAATGATTTCTCGTAATGCATCATCCAAGTTTTTAAAAGTTATGAGAATGCTATTAATAATGATGAACCAAACATAACTCGTTTTCATGCTTCGTTATTCATCGGTTTGAAACCGCCCTCCGTATTTGAAACATTCCCCTTTCTGTTCGACAGATCAGTAGTTTACTGTTACTTTTGGTCATCATATTCATTATTTATAAGGTTGGTAGTCCTACAAACTGGTTAGACAGGCACCTCTACTTTCTCCTATCCTCAACTAATCTTCGCATTTTCCTAACACTAGAATATGCTACATCCTTAATAACTGCTTAACTATGAATCTAATCTAGGTCTACCTCTACTCCTCTTAATTCCTGTTTCTGCTTCTAATATATCTTTAACTAAAGCCCTTCATGCTGAGAAGCGCTCCCTTTTCTTTTACTCTTAAAATAAATAAATAATGTCTACCTTTACTACATAGGTATTGTTCTTAGCCTCCTGCGATCCAAAATTCTCGGCGCCATCCAGGCTTCTTTCTTCAATTTTTGAATTCTCATTGCACATGATGCATAAAATTTTTGTCTAGTCAATGTTTATATCGCAATGTACTACTGACAGAGTCCTTTATAATTCAGTTGGATATTCAGACAACCTTCAGTCGTCCGTGGGTGTACAAAGTGATCCACAATCTTTTACTAGTCAGAAGAAGCCTTTTCTGTATTGAGTACTTGTCGCTCACATTATGGGGCAAGTCGATGTTGTAAATTCGAAAAAGATATATGTACTTACTATTGCAATGTTTGGAAATTTAAATGCCTGTTTTTAATAGTTTTGCAAATTGTAGAAAAGTAAATGAGTAAAAAAAATCTGGATTGAGCCGCGTCGAATCATGTCCGTTACATTCCGAAAAAATTAGCAATTAGCGTTAATTTGTAATCAGTAAGCATGTTAAACCTTAGTAATAGCATAAAAAAGCCAATTATTTAGGTGCCCCGTTGCCGCAGTTTCCCGATAAATTTGAATATTTATCGCCGTTAACATTCCTTGCCGCTGCTGTAATAAATTAGACGGATTTTTGTGTTTTTCTGGCCTTACAGTAGACGAGGAGTTGTGGATCTCGCACGACTCGATCCGACCAAACGAGATGTGGGCGAAAAGGCGATGACATTCTCAGTTATAGACATACACACCGCTAGAATCCAAAGTCATTCATCTTAATAGTTCGGTGGCAGTTTGTCGTTCTGTCCAAGACACTACAGATCGAATCTTCGTTACAGTTACGTTACATGTACCGTAAAACAATAATGGGTGTAAGGTACATGTCATTAAACATACATTACCGACCGTTTTAATCACAGTTTTCAATTGAAATTAATTGTTTGATTTAACCACCGCAGCTTCTTCAATTTTGAGTTTACAAATTCTAAAAAGATTAAGTGAAGGAAATGCTAGAATTAACACAAAATATTTAAACAAACAATTGATTGAATTTCATTGCCTTGACTTTATATCAAAAAATCAATATACTTTTCAATCTATAATCGATACAGTTTCACATAGTGAATAAGAATTAGAAAATGATTGAGAGAAATATATGTAGAAATGTTTTGTCAACTATCGACTGGCTTTCGAAAGATTCGCACCGCCCAGTCAGAGCCCACTATTTCTCTCGATATTAGCGCGGATAATTTATGGAGAGACATCATCTTCTAGGAAGTTAATTAAACAGCGTATATCATAAATCATATTCGAAGATGAATATTCAAATGTGATGATTTACAGAAATGGAAAAATCTTTCTACGGTACGCATTTCCCCATTAATAAATGTCCACATAAGTAGGCACTTACATAAAATTATGCAAAGAAATTAAAATAATATTTGACCCATTTACACATCCGTGTTGAAAATTTTATTTATAAGCCTTTTACCAAGCGAAACGATTCGATTCGATTCTTATCGGATTTGTTCTTATTTTGTTTTTTATGGTTTTAAAAAATTTATGTACATCGCAACACCTTCTCTAATGCTTCTCGCTTATCTTGTCCAATTGCTTTTATTAGGTTTCGATGTTTTCTGGATAAACTATGTCGTACGAGCGACCGATCAATAATATTTGACAGCTATTAATTGATTTTACTGGTCGTTGAGATAAAGGCGACATTTCGTTAGGCGTCCTGCATGTTTCTGAGCCTGTTGTAACACAACCAATCCAGTCAAAAATATCCTGCGTTTGTGGTCCATATGTGGAAACATTATTGGACGGAGAATATAGATAGTGAGAAAAACAAACTAAAATCAACTTTTAAATACCTAGTTCATATCATCAACTAAATATTAAATGTCGAAATAAATTAGCAGATCTCATACGCCAACATATTCGGCATAGATCACTTTTTAGTTTGAAACGGTGGATTCATCATATGAGACTAACAAATACAACAGATATAATAACAAGAATTTATAAATACACTTTTTGTCATGTTAGCGCGGAAAGCTCGTTTTGCATGCTATGAAATAGGGATGAAATGGCCTCTTTTCAGCCGTGTTTTAGTTGGGAGGAAATGAAAATAGTCTTTTGAGCGCATGCGCTCAAGCTTATGAGCATGCGCAGAAATCAGTTGTTCAAGCACATGTCCTTCTAACCTCTAAATCATTTACTCTTATTTCGCCAAATATCAATTTAATGACGAGCTTTTCGCACAAACATGACAAAAAATAGTATACGTACCTCTGTCTGAAAAGTAGATACTGTTTGCAACTCACACGTAGTCAGACCTCGATACGTAATGTACTATTCTGTTTCTAGCTTGTGGACTTAATATAATTCAAAAAAGTACCCTTAACAATGAGAAGAGAAGCCAGACATTCTTTTTTATAAAACCTTGAAATAAGAACAGTATAAGGTAGTTTATCAGATTAAAGAATAATGATAAAAAACTAATCGTTTGGTTTACGTACGCGAATTCAATTAAGCGTAGCGACAGGTCGATAATTAAATAAAATTAAAAAAAAAGCTTAATACACAATAAGCTGCTCCATCGGCTTAAAAAATTGGCTACAATCGATTAAACCACTCTCCACCTATCCGCGGATTCGGCTAATCACGTAAATTATTTGACTCGCGACGGAATATGACAGAAAGTAAATTTGAATCGCGAAGTAGTGTGGTGTTAGCAGTGGACCGTCCCATAAATACCAAATTATCTGACATTTTCGTCACAAGTCCGATTCTAATCCACCAAATTATTAGTTTACCGACAAATGTAAATGGTCCCTCTCGAATTTATCACGGGGATTTGCTCTGCTCCACAGGCGAATGCACACAGCAAAGGAAACCGACTACTCAATTGCGCTGCACGGGGAAGATTTGGCCGTTTATATCCGGCCCAGTCTTTAGCTTAAACGTAGACCGACAGACTGAAATTCCTCTTCTAAAATTACCCTCGTTCAAAAGAAAAAAAAACAATTGGAAAGGTTTCAAGGTTCTCTTTGCGGCTGCAGAACAACTACCATCAAACCACTTGCATTTACAAAGAACCGGTGAATGAATGGAATTACGTATTATGGAATATTCTTGTAATTATATGTACTCGAAAAATTAAGTAAAAGTTATTACAACTGTCAGTTCAGGAATAAATATAAAGCAATATGTATAATAAAAATAAGTACTAAGTTAGTCTAAATTACATGATTAATCGTACAGGAATTGCAAAAATTAGATTTCGTTCTAGGCGGTGTTTGTGATAAGCAAAAAACGTGAAATGAACAGGGGAAAATTTGAAGAAACTCTTGCAGGTTATGTATAAAAAGTGTTCATCAAAAACGATTCATTCCCATCATCTAGTTATTTACGTAGTACAAAGCTAAGAGTAGGGCAAAACGCCTTCTTAATCTTCCTTCCCAAAGATTATCTGTGGAATACTAATGCTTCAGCATTTGCCTAAACTACTTTCCTTGGCATTTGGGCCTTGTGGGTACAATATCTATCAGCAGACAGCAGGTAAAAATTGGTCTGTGTTTTGTGGAAGCTGCCTGCGACGCGCTGATGAGATCCAAAAAGATCGAAATCGCGATCCGCGTCTGGCAGTCTCGACAGAATACAGACCACTTCGAATTATTTTATTCGATTATGGTAAAGTGCCTATCACGTTGAAGTTAGCTACGCCGGGATTCGTTTTCAACAACTACATATACATATATTTAAATGAACTCTGTTGGAGCATACGTAATCCTAAAATGTAGCATTGTACTACAGATGGCGTTTACCGCGCCATTTGTGGTATTTTCTAAAACGCGCTGTTAAGACAGCAGGTAAAAGTTGGTCTGTGTTCTGTCGGAGCTGCCTGCGACGCGCTGATGAGATCCAAAAAGATCGAAATCGCGATCCGCGTCTGGCAGTTTCGACAGAATACAGACCACTTCGAATTATTTTATTCGATTATGGTAAAGTGCCTATCACGTTGAAGTTAGCTACGCCGGGATTCGTTTTCAACAACTACATATACATATATTTAAATGAACTCTGTTGGAGCATACGTAATCCTAAAATGTAGCATTGTACTACAGATGGCGTTTACCGCGCCATTTGTGGTATTTTATAATATCTATCATATAAATTCGTCGCTGTTTTTGACCACTTTATTGAACAATTTGCGATATCGTTTAAGTAACTACAATCTTTTTTATTGGATTGCAGGTGTAATTTAACAACGAGAGGTAAAGATAATACAAGGGAATAATGCGGCTTAATTAGGATTTTTATGTAGATTTTGGCACTGGCATGCTGACCGTCGAAAATCATAACAGAAAATTTGATATTCCTGTTAAAAGGAATCGCTTGTCCGCGATTATAAACGAAAGTAACCATTCAAAAAGTGCATAATAAAGTGAACCCTAATAATAAGCTGGCATCGGTGAAGAGAGTGAGTGGTAGGCCATATGCCCGGGCCACTTATCTTTTATTATATCGCGAAAACCTTTTAAAATTAATTGCATGCAGGACAGCCGTTATTTTATAACAAAATTAAAAATATAATACGTAATATAGGAAGATGGCGATCTTTCAAAAAGTACCAGCTATCGTGCTATGGCTAACAGAAAATTGCAGGGTAATAACACGTTCGCCATCTACATTCCCCTGCATAAAACTTTTCATTTTCATCATAAACAATCTTTCTTTTATGAACTCACATTAATTATCACTTACCAGCAGATATACCTACACCTACATGCATAAATACAATGAAATTCATTTCTACCACCTAGGTAACTATGTACCTAATGAACCGAAAAAACATTTCGGATTTTATTTGAACCTATGTAAGTAATTCAAGTTAAACAAAAATATCTTTTGATAAATTCAAATTTTAATCATTTACTTTTCAATTTGATAATTATTTATTCCATAAGAGTCAATAACAAAACGTATTTAATCTTAATTAAGAATAATTGAATATCAAATAGGAAAAACTATAATACAGTAGAACCTTGATAACATAAACCTCGATAATGTAATAACCTGTATAAATTCATAAAATATTATGTTCCCTTCCCCTCGGAGTCCAAACCCCCTATTACTTGCAATAAAAACCCTCTATAACTTAAACGAATAATTTGGGCATCGCACCTCATTAAGCAGTGAAAAGTAGTTTGAATTGGGAGAAAGTCTTCTATGTAAAAGACGAAGAATTCCTGAATGTCTCAATTTATAAAAATGCTTGTTTATATGGTTTAAACAGTGTAGAAATATGTAAAAACATTAGTGTTATTTGACCTATACGAAAGTCACCGGAAATCCATAATTGTAAAGCTTAAACTTAAACCCTTAGTAATTAAAAACCTTAATAACTCAAATTATTTTACGTTTCCCTTGGTTTTTATCTTATTGAAGTTCTATTGTACTGCGTTTAAAACTGAAATCTAAAATTCGCATGCCGTTTGCTTTATCCTTTCGTAGTTTCTGTAGGAGCTTTCCATTTTCCAAGATATTTAAATATAAATCTAAGAATATTTATTTTCATATTACTGCAATTCCTTATACAACTACTTCAGTAGTGCTATTAAGACATTGCTACTGAGAAAATAAAGAGTATCAAACTAACCTTACAGTAACGCAGCAATATCCACACTTTTCAAACATAACACTCACGAAAACGAGGTACCGGAACGCGCATTACTGAATATTTTACCGTGAATAGTTTTCAGTAATAAAACAGCACATTTAATATGTTATAAAGCTCTCAATATAACTAGACAATGAATCATTCTCCTGCAAACAGAACACAGACGTTCGCGCATACTCAATAGTGTATAACATTCACTAGGTTTGATGAGAATTTAGCTATTACACGGAAAGTAATATAACTTTTGAATAAATATATCTGATTTCCGAAGTTTGTAGGATGAATATAGGTTGCAACATTAATAAACACACTATATGAACATAACACACGCTGTTTTGGTCTTTTTTCTATACTATTAACTACAATTTTCCACGATTAGTTACTGAGCATTTTTGGACCGGCGTACAACTCCCGACGTTCTGGCTTCGTGATGTTGCAACAGCCTGACGCAATTCTCGCAAAGCCGTCTTAGATCAAACAATAAACGTTTAAAGAAGCTCAACATGAGTTGTAAAGGTATTTGTTTCTTGTTTTTAAAATAAAAAGTTGCAATAAAATTTGCCTTTTTAAAAATTTTGTTGTCCATCCAATCGTCTGTATGTCAGAAATTACCACTTCAGTAATTATTAACACTATCGATTTGAAATTTGCTTCATTTATAGAACCTGCTTGCCGACATTTGCTTCAAATAAAATATTTTTGTCTACATAGCAAGAGGGGTGGCAAAATTTGTCGAAAATTACATCATGAATGAATGGGCCTTGTCTAGAAATTCTTAAACAATTCTTTAAGTTTAATTCCAAAACACACAATTCTTTAATATAAGAACAAAGGCTTTCACGGCCGAAATCCATAGTAGAATGAAGATTCGGGCTATAAGGCCGTGGTTTAAGTGAACTGCGTTGACAACGTAGCACTACCACTGAGGATGAAGCTGACGAAACGTCTGGACAGAATAGTTCACTTAGACCACGGCCCTATAGCCCGAATCTTCATTCTACTACACAATTCTTCCTTTCTGATCAAGTATTTGTTAGAGATATGCGATTTTGTTTCCCTTAACCCTGGAATTTCACAAGCTAAAAAATCTAAATGTTTACAGAATACCTAAGTCGTACCTATCTACTTATATGTATCTTAAAATCCATGTAGGTATTATATCAACAATTAACTTTTCAATTTCGGGCTTTTGTATTGGTCGTTTTGTCACGAAGATACGAATTTTCCCTATCCCGCATCGAATGGAGCGAAGGTGTGTTCTACTTTGAGCGGCTCGGGATAATTCATCACGCTAATTACTTGCATCCTCTACATTAAAACTAAATGCACCATAAATGCCCGAAGATTTCTCGGAACCGTTGTACGAAGCGAGAAGAAAGAAATAAGTAACGCATGATGGAAAAAGGGCATTATTGTCGAGGTTTCAAAACGACATCTACCACGTAAGGACTTTTAAACGTGGCAAGAAATTAAGGTGGTCATTAAAACCATACGTGCAAAATATTTATTGCGATTATTACGAAATCGATGTGTCTTGTCACTTTCTCTCAAAATATCCTATACACTCTGGCGGGTTTTAAGATGGTTATTTAAACATAGCTCGGAATTTTAAGAAGAAGTTTACTGATATAAGATTTTAGTCAAAAAAGTCTTATCACAGTCTTCAGAATTAAAATAACAGATAAATAGGCTAGAGCAGAAGGTCCGTTTCAGTCTGCTTTTAGGAAAATCGCAGGGATGAGTCGGTAGTGGTTGGGAAGAAGAAGATGAGACGGGCGAAACCAAGATAGAAGAGAGTAGGGTTTTTAGATATGCCTAATTAGAATGAGAAAACTGTTACGTGTCAGCGAAGAATTCCACAAAAATAGAGGTAGTTTAGATGCATGGTTGTTTGTATCTGTCTCTCCGTAAGGGCGAATCCTCGACACGGCCGATTTCGATGAAACTTTACAGATATGAAGAGAAGGGTTGTCGGGAGAGATCTAGATCTATGCTAAATTGTATATTTATTTTAACAACTGTATTTATAACAAATGATTATGGTGTAGAATAGTTTTAAAAAGAATAGGGAGTATAAAAATTCTGGATGGAAAAGGGATCAAGGTAAGGATATAGGTATCTAAGTTTGGAAGAAAATATAAGTAGAATGAGGCTGGGTGGAATAGTCATCGGAAGGAAAAAGTATGGATGATGTCTTATGCAGATGATATTCTTTTGCTATAGCAACAGGTTATGGTGTAAAAAAGAGAGATGAATAAAATAATGGAACTTGTATAGACAAGGGGTAGGAAAAACAAAGAAGTACTGAAAATAAAATGGTAAAATAGGGCAACAGAAAAAGCGAAGAAATGTAACTACCTAGAATATATGATGGGAGAAAGTATCAAGGACGATGTACATATACCTAATCGAACAGCAAAGGCAAATGTAATAATAGGAAACATCAGGAAGAGGAGAAAAATTTTGCAAAAACTATTGGGAATGAAAGACGATCGCTATTCAATACAGTAGTAATGAGTGTTATCTTCTGTGGGGTCAAAATCTGGGGTGGAAAAGATAATCAAGTCAAGTAAAAAGTACATAAAGTGAATGTCAAAAGAGGAGAAGACTTATTTGTTGAAAGAGAAAAAGAGAAAATTTAGAATATGTAAGAAGATAAAATAACAATTACAATAAGGCATCGAAATTAAAGTAGGGTGTGAAATACAAATAAATATTTAGGAGCGGCTCAATTAAAGAAAATTTTAAAAAAGAGAACAGGGGGGCAAAAGGGAGAAAGAGTATAATTTTGTTTTTTGTATTATTTAATTTTAAAAATTTAGGTGAAGGTTTAAGAATTAAAAAGGATTTGTTTAGTTTCCTTGATAGACGCTTATGATTTTAAAGTATTTTTATTTGTTTTTTTGTAAACATATAACTTTTGTTTTAATAAATGCTACCCAGTTTTATGCGGACGATGACGCAGGTAAACATAAATTTTATTTCAACAAACCCCCATGGTAAAGTTCAACGATTTAAAACGTTATCCTTATTGTATATATATATATGTATTTCAATATCTACTATAACTGATGGAATATTTTACGAGTTTTTGGGTGTCTCAAAATGGCGCCATTAATTCTCAACGTACGTACCCATATGCCAACGAGTCATTTGATCCCACCGGGTGACCGTCTTATCGAGGGTCATTAATACGCCCCGTTGACGGCCAGTTTAATTAAGTAATGTTTACATTGGTTATAATAAGGTCATTTATGGTTTTAATATATACAATTACTGAGCATTTTACAATTAATAAAAATCCGCCAGCCATAAACTTCCGACTTTATTTCAGCGGTCGCATGGGATCAATGTGTAAAAATCGTACCGCATTTAATTGCAGTGGGTTATTAAACGTGTCGATTCGATATCAAAAATAATAACGAACGTGGTGTGTGTTATGCCGGGCAGTTTAATCAAAAGTAAACATTAATTTGTTCTGTTGCATTCACTTTCACACTTTTACTTCAGGCTATATTGCATTGCATCGTACCTGCACTCACATGCATATTGATATCTACTTGTGTAGGTATACACAACACTGCACAATACAATCATCAAATACATGCATATATATATATATATACAAATACGTCGTTTATGTAGGTATGTTTGTTTGCTAAGAGTCGATTTTCTCTTGTGGCAAACTCAATACGAATATATCATTATATGGAAATCAGCTACTGAATACTTCTTACAGATCTATCTATCGCTAATAGTGGAAGAAAACTGAATTAAATATCTGGACATGAAATTGGGAGAAATTTTGAGAATTTATCTATCATCCGATTCCAAAACTTTTTCTTTTCAACAGTCATCATCATCATCGTCATAAGATCGTTAGTCCTAAAACACGCACCTCCACTATTTCCTATCCTGACCTTGAAATTACCACAAATGGCGCGGTAAACGCCATCTGTAGTACGATGCTACATTTTAGGATTACGTATGCTCCAACAAGGTCCATTTAAATATATGGATATCTACTTGCTGAAACGAATCCCGGCGTAGCTAACCT
>NW_020442466.1:1176464-1180933 GCF_000699045.2 Agrilus planipennis
AATATTTTCAATTGTATATATTTTACAGCAGTTATTTGGGAATTGTAGTTTGCCGACCATCTAAGTTCAAAGATTTTATTAACCATTGTGTCTAGTTTCCATTGTAATATTCAGTTTCATCTATTCAAACACGAACACCCCAATAAAGTTCAATTGGGTTTTCGCTTGGGTTATGTTTCCCAGAAATCGAGGCAAACTGCAAATTTCTAAAGATGCGTTGCACGTGTGTCGGTACCCCAAGTACCGGTTAATGCCCTTCTGGTACTCCCTCTATTTTTCTACCCCTCTGTATCTCTGTCTTCATTTCCTAACAAATCACGATCTTCTACTTTTTCTCTAACCAATCAACCTTTTCCAATTTGAATTTAATTCCACCCCCAAACTATTTCCTCCACTTTTCTATTTTTTCTAATTTCAGGAGTTCAATCATTCTTTCAGATAGTTGCAATTTGGCCTTCAGTTCAATCATTCGCTCTTTTCGTTCGTGTTAGATTTTCATTCATTCCAATTATACAGTCCACTCTCTAAATAAGTTAAGTTTTTTGTTGTTAAGTTGTTTTGTTAGTGTTTGTTAATCCTTAGTTAAGTGTTTTAAATATATAGTTAAAACCAAGTGCAGTTTCGTATCAACAAGTTACATTTGCGTAATCCCTAAAACTGGCCCCTAATAATACAAATAAAAGTCGTCAAACTACGGCGACAACAAATAAAATAATTCGAAATGGTCTGTATCCTGTCGAAACTGCCAGACGCGGATCGCGATTTCGATCTTTCTGGATCTCATTAGCGTGTCGCAGGCAGCTCCGACAGAACACAGACCACTTCGAATTATTTAATCCTAACCTAATATACGCATTTCCCCAAAAACTAGAACATCCCAAATCCTTGACTATTTGCGAACGGTAATTTAATCTAGTTCTACCTCTACTGCTCTTAACTTCTATTTCTGCTTTTAATATGTCTCTACTTAGCCCTTCATGCCTGAGAAGTTGTCCTACCAACCATAGAGTCCTCTGTTCTCCTATTCTTTCAAATCCCTCTTCATTTCTAACCGTCTTTATCCCCAGCATCCTCATCATTCGCCTGTAACACCAACAATTAACCGTTCGCAAGCATAGAAGTAACTTCTTTTTGTTGAAGACGACTCGACCGTGCGCCATCCTCTGCTTTATATAAATTTTTTATTGTTACGTATGCACTAAACTTTTTATTTTTCCGATAATGCCAATTGAATAAATATCCCTAATAACTGATCGTGAGTTAGCAAATTTCCTGGACGTTAATATAAAAAAATCCAACTCAATTCTACCTGAATGCTCGCATGTGGTGTTTATAATATTAAACAATATGCTGCAAGCCAACACTGCATGTAATTTGATAGGTGGCAATGAAACGGGGAGTGAAGAAGATTCATTTGGAAATTTGCCTCGTGCAAGCGACACATATGCTGAGCACTCATCTCTTTCTCTACAGGTAATGCCGGAGATAGTTAAACGCCTGTTGTTGAGTGTCAGAACGACGCGTCATTTGTCAGATTGCCTTTTCGCGTTTAATTTTTCCGACGCCGACGGCTGCGTCCATTTGTCATGCTGAAAATGCTAATAATCGAAAGGAGAACGAGGTGACGGTGGTGGTAGTGGTGTATACTTACAGAAATACTAATAATAATACTAAACATATCAGTTATCTTACTCGTTCGTTGTGTGTTGCGGTGATACAAAACAATGACGAAATAGCCACAATAATGTGTGTACATATGGCGGCTGACGTTATTTATCTTCTCCCGGTATCCTGGACGTTTTCAAATGGATTTTGTTCGTATCTTAGCGGCATTGCCAGAAGTTACATATTTTCCCACCATTTGCTTCTTATTATTTCGCCTAACAATTATGTTATCGGGAAACTTTCTTGCATGATATTTGAAACCGAGAAAAATGAAAACGTTATCTGGAAAAATTTAGCTCTTTTCTTTGAGATAGAGAACTGGAAAACGAAATATATGGACTTTTACCGAACGTTTCATCATCATCATTATAAAGGTCGTCAGACTAGTTGGATACCTCCATTTTGATCTTCGCATTTCCTTAAAACTAAAGCATTCCACATCCTTAACTATTTATGAACAGTAATATAATCTAAGTCTACCTCTACTCCTCTTAACTTCTTTTTTGGCTTTTAATATGTCTCCAATTAGCCTTTCATGCCTGAGAAGATGTCCTACCCAACCTTTCTCGCCCATTTCTTATTGATTTCCATAGCGCTGTCTGTTGTACGTTTTAATATCTCTTCATTTCTAATCTTTTCTATACATGGTATCCTCGCGACCACAAAAGTGACTTCTTTTTGTTAAAAGCGACTCAACCCTACGCTATTCTTTGCTTTATATCTTTAATACTCCTTCCATCTTAAATTATCTTACTTCATAGATACTGAAAATCCTTTTTTATTGAAGGTTAATCTTTAACTCCTGCTTGCTAGTTAATATTGCTATATCATCTTTAATGATGTTTAGCAATGACTTATTCCCTTGCTTCTCCACATTATCTCTCTTTTCTGGTATACCACTCTCGCGATCGTTTTCTGGCAACGCTGGTCGGTATGGCGAGTTGACCATATTCCTTGCTAGTTCGCATCGCTTGGTCGTAGGTACCTACACTATCCCAACCATAAATAAATATATCTATGTTCCTGTCGACGGGGAGATAAAATGAGTAAAGGCCGTCGAGTAGGTAAATCAAAAATAAACCACGCGAATGTAAAACACCGAGCGAGGAGACACGATAAATAACCATAGTTGCCGTAAGTGTAGTGTGTTATACCTGTGCTTGTATTATACCCACATTTATTTACCGACAGACAGATGAAATATGGATTGCCAAACGCACAATCACACACGGTTTAATTGTTTTTAATTTACTGCCCGGTCCCGATGTGTGTTATTAATTTTGGAATCGATATCTGGCCAGATTAAAATTTTCGACGGGGGTAAGCCTCACGGCCTGCCGCTGTCCACGGCACCTACGCACCAATTGGACCCTAGCGTCCTGTCCGTTGTATATACCAAACAAAAATCTAGAAGTACCTACCTCTTCTTATTAATTCCTCAGAAATAAACTGAAGTATAGGTAGATGAACACATATACCACGATATCTGTTAAATTTGTAGTTAATTCGACCATGTTGCCAAGCTTCCACAGGATCACCAAGTACAGGTGGAACTTTCCAATCTTTACGAATATCTACTGAAGGTAAATTTAACGACTACCACAAAAAAAGACTTATAAGGAGGCGATTCTAAAACAATATACTAATCCTATCCCATCTTAATTATTTATATCACCATTACGTTTTGAAATTATAATAATAATTTGATACAGTAATAGGTAGGTACGTCAATTGTATTTTGGAATAAAGTTTCTTTTCGTAGATAACTAACAAAAGCAGCGTTACCAGATACATTTCTTTTTATACTATTGGTTTTTTACCGAAATTTCCCTATAGTTCCTCGGAGATTCTTATGACGAAAACAGGATAATAAAACATGAAAACATTCATTTGGGACAAAAAGAAACATCTGCACCAGATAGTTATTTTGCAGGGTACTTGATAACCGGGTACTCGACGCCATTATCTCCTACCTGGCCGGATCCTAAACAATATGCTGAACCCGCCGGTTACCGGATCCAAACCGGGTACCCGGCCCATCTCTATTGATAAATATATAATGTAATTTTCAAAGTGGAAATAACCTTTAAACAACAAGAATTTGGCATAAAATGTAAATTGTATTATAAATTAACTAAAAATCCGCTTTTCCTTTTTAAATAAACCAAATGGAAGTTATAATTGCGAGCATACTAAAACTAATCAATTATATTCAAGAAATGCTGACTGGTTTTAGTTATAAACGAAAATTCTGTATGAGTTTTGATGAGGCCCAGTTACTGCTGAGTCGCATTCGAAAAAGAGAGGGTAAAGGAAAAAAATTGGAGGCTGAGAGGACGGGTCGGAAGAACCTGTACTTTTCTAGATTACCCGCTGCGGAGGCCAAGATCCTCCGATTGAAATTATCATGTCAATTCGTAGGTGGTGGAAATTATAAGTCGAAGCCGGTTATTAGGCTCGAAATACCATCAGATACAGGAAGTAAAACGGCCTGGCTTCGACCTCGCGATCGTTTGACCAGCGAACCTTAAAACATTCTGCCAACAGACACACGCACGCACACGTAGACCCACAAACTTACACCCACGTAAAGCATAAACACATAAAACTGTACGAGGGTGGATTGATAAGTTTCCGGCCTGACCAAGAAAAACGAGGTTTTTAAAAATTTTTTTTTTTTATTTCTCAACATAATCTCCTCCAAGGCTGATACATTTCTCATAGCGGTGTTCCAGTCTATTAATGCCATCTCTATAGACTGATTCGTCAAGCTCCTCAAAATAACCATTTACAGCTTCGATTAC
>NW_020442466.1:1182457-1257547 GCF_000699045.2 Agrilus planipennis
CTACCTCTACCCCTCCTAACTCCTGTTTCTGCCTCTAATATGTCTCTGACTAGACCTTCATGCCTGAGAAGGTGTCCTACCAATCTATCTTTATTGACTTCCATAGAGTCCTCTGTTCTCCTATTCTTTCCAATTCCTCTTCATTTCTAACCTTTTCTACCCACGATATCCTCATCATCCGCCTATAACACCACATTTCGAACGCTTCTAACCTAACAACATCCCATATCTCTAATTATTTGTGAACTGTACCTAACCTAATTTATGTCTACCTCTCCTCTCTTATCTCCTATATCTGCTTTAAATATGGCTTTAACTAGCCCTTAACGCCTAAGAAGGCACCTTACTAACCCTATCGCCTATTTCTTATTAACTTCCATAGCGCTCCACGTTCTCCTTCATTGAGGATTGATTCCACAATTATTAAAACACGGATTCATTAGCAATCCGTTGGTAATCAGCAAGTTAATTTATTGCAAAGTTAAAGTATAACATTTTAAAACAGAAACAAATAACGCATACTGTCACCACTCTATATTGTTTTTATAGACAAAACTAATCCCAAAAGCTCTTAGAACCTTATCGATCGGATTACTAAGATCCCTGTGGTGAGTATATACAATGATAAATTTTTGACATGTTTAAGGATAAGTGTTTTCAATACTACAATAGAAATTTTACGATTACATTGGATGTAATAAAAGTTGATTCATATTTTCCGAAATAAAATAAAATGATGTCAAATAAAAGTTAGACCGGGTAACGTTATATATCTATCCTAAACGTCCTACCTAAATGACTTTCCTACGTCTACCATTAACATTCGGTTTCATAATCTTGGATTAAATAGCTAAGACCGCACGGATACATAGATTACCTATTCGTGGTAGTTAGTACTTTATCTTGTTCAACAATTTGTAGCGGTATTTGACAGGATTATGTAGACCATTTGATTGTAGTCGTAACTCAGGATATCTGTTAATGGGATTTACACTCGCTCAGTTTATCCACTAATCGTAAGTGAGTATTTAAGAGCGGTATCAATTACTTACAGTTACTTAAAAGTAAAAGTTCAAACCTAACAGCATCAGATTTCGTACAGCGTTACGTATACTTCAGTTAATTAATAAAATGATTACTCCAAAAGAAACTATAATTAGAACGAAATTATGAGATGCAAGAAGTAATTGCAGAAATCCGAAGATCCAGAAATTTATTGATAGATAAAATGGTTTAATGTATCTACTAAATACCAGAAGCAGATCTACTTAAACCAAATGAATTCCCTGGATCATTGGTCAAAAGAAATCGCTCTATTTTATACATTACTAGTGACCCGCCCCAGCTTCGCACGGGTGCAATGCTGATACTAAATATATTTTTGTTTTGTTTAGATTATTATCGAAAAGGGGAAATCTTCAAAAGATACCCCCTGAACATACTAAATATACTAGAGAATGTCTTTATATACAACATTCACAGTCGTTTTGTCGTTAGACAATACAAACCGGCCTCCCGACCGGTACCGCCGCAACCGCCATGTCCCTGCATTTTAAATCTGTAATATCTTCGAAAATATTAATTTGAATTACATGTTGTAAAGGGCCATATTGATCTATATTAAATGCACAATGTATTTAAGGTACTTAATTGGATAAGAATTAATGCTGTATTGCCTAAATAAGTCATTATTTCTCATAAAAAGTAAAGGATAAAAATGGTTATTGTGGGTTACCCCTAAGAGATAGACATATACCATCCCGGACTTTTTTGTAGACCCTTTTACGATGTACAATATTGTAGTACATTATTTTGATCTATCTCATAGGGTTCAGCCACTGTTTGCAATGTAAGCGCAAAAAATATGTTTATCTACGACATCACATTGGAAACCTCTAAAATTATCAGTGTTTCCCTACGATATTATGCATGTATTATACACATAAACCTTTCTCTTGAATTACTCTACCTTTTAAAAAAAAACGCATCAAAATCCGTTGCGTAGTTTTAAAGATTTAAGTATACAGAGGGACAGACAGCGGGAAAGCGACTTTGTTTTAGACTATGTAGAGGTTCAACTGGACCGAACCGAGTAGGTCTGCGCACTCCTTCAAAAATCTTCACTACTACCATCTACATCAACTTGCTAGTATTAAGTCGCGAACTTACACGGGTTAGTGAGTTGCATTTAACCCAAGTCCTTCCTTCGAAATTGAATGATTCAAGACCGTTTGATAGCTCTATATGTAAGTTAAGCAATTCTTTAACAGCACCTTATCAGTAGCCGTTTGGGACCACATGTAAGTGATCACAAGTGTCTCTTTCGAAAAACAATCGTTCTTTTAATAGTATTACTTTTTAGTCAAAGCTAATGAAAAAAACTATCGAAAAGATATAGATAATAAACTCTAGTGAAAAAGGCATTTAATTTGTTGTGACATAAGCACAAACGGGTTCTAGTTATTAGTTAGCGCCGTAAAATCTAACCGGAAATTTTAATAGCTGTTATTATAAAACTGTAGGCAGGTATTCAAAGTCTTTAAGGCCAGGAATACAGGAATAAATAAAATAGTCGAAGAGGACAGGTGACGTACGTATATTGCATGCATAGGTATAAGACAAGGTTGATACTAAATACAATATCCATGAGTATTAGATTTCTTGTCCCAATTCAGTAGCGTTTTAAAAACTCCAATTTTATTGCCGCTTTATTAAGAAAAGTAATCGTTAATAATACAAACTGTCAGTTGTGGACGATAATTAAAGTTGATTTACCTGATGGCATTAAAATGAGTACATTAACGGCATGCTAGAAGTCGAAAGACCATGTAACTATCTATTCTTGGATGATGGGTATCCCACGTTGTGCTATACGAAATTTAAGCCCTTGAAAATTGACTTTTTTTAACTTAGAAATCATAAATTTTACCGTATTCTACATTTCCATCATCAGCCGAAATGATTAGTAAGTACAGTTAACATGGGAGTATTTTTTGCAATTAAGTATAGAAAAAAAGAGAATACCACATTACTGTATGCATGAACAGGTGGGGAGTGAGGAATGGGGATTAGGGGTAACATCGAAGACGCGATCAACATCATTAAAGACACTACAACTGTAGGGATTGATGTGCAAGGGCTAAAAATTAGTATGCTTAGAGTTGCAAATGATATAGCAGTATTAGCATCTAGCAAGGAGGACTTAGAGATAGCTTTAAATAAAATGGAAGTGCTACTGACAGATCACTACTGTATGAAAATAAATAAAAGTAAAACTAAAATACTAGTATGCAAGGGAAGAAAAAGTAGGGAAAGAGCGAATATAAAGATAGGAGACGAAAAATTAGAAGAAGTGACTGATTATAGATACCTAGGAAGTCAGATAAGTCAGGATGGAAGGAGTAGTAGGGATATAAAGCAGAGGAAAGCGCAGGTACGAATCGCCTTCAATAAAGAGAAGTCACTTCTATGATCGTGAACGATTAATTTAGAAATTCGAAAAAGGTTAAAGGTGTATGTTTGGAGCACGACGTTGTACGGGTGCGAAACATGGACAGTTGCGCGGCGGAAAAGAAAAGGTTAGAAGCGTTCGAAATGTGGTGTTATAGGCGGATGATGAGGATAACGTGGGTAGAACAGGTTAGAAATGAAGAGGTATTGGAAAGAATAGGAGAACAGAGGACTCTGTGGAAGTCAATAAAAAATAGGCGAGATAGGTTGGTCTCAGGCATGAAGGTCTAGTCAGAGACATATTAGAGGCAGAAGCAGGAGTTAGGAGGGGTAGAGGTAGACCTAGATTAGATAACTGTTGGCAAATAGTTAAGGATGTGGACTGTTCTAGTTTTAGAGAATGCGAAGTTTAGCTCAGGATAGGAAAGAGTGGAGGTACTTGTCCAACCAGTATTAGGACTGACGATCTTATGATGAGTAGTAATGTTGATATATTTTGGGAAATAAATAAAAATGTTTTTATATGGTTTTATCAATTCCAGAAGATTTAAACTTCAGTCTATTAAATGCTGCCATAGCTGCAGCAGTGCTAAACATTTGAAAATTGTGCCTATCTACAATTTTAACTTTCTAAAGTTACTTTTGCTTCATTGCTTACAAAAAAAAATGTTTTTAAGTTCCTGATAACATTCCCATTCAAGCAAATTACCTTCTCAAAGTTTTTTGAACGTTAATCGTTCGTCAGTTAATATTCTTATAATTTATTGCACTGTTTTTTAGGATATATGTATTTATAATCCAACAATTCCTTTCATACATGCCGAAAAACAAGCAATTCCAGTGGTAATTAGGTAATTTTAAAGCACTTTTCTCGTCAAACAGGTTATGTTTACTTAAAGAAGTCACTTTTTCCAGTATACAGTCGACCTCTTTGTTTTAACACACGAAATCTAGTGCCATCATTCGGTTGCTATTGGCCCGAGGCTCGCTTAAATTTTTTTCTTCTTGTTATTTTTAATGAAAGAACATTTGTATGGAGCAAAGGGAAAGAATAAAGCGAGCCATTCTTCTTCTTCGAACGTATATCTCGGGATGTTTGTTCTTTATATTACACCAAAATATCGGTTGAAATCTCGAGTTCACACATTCAGCTCTTAGTTAAATAAACGGGAAGCCCGAGCCCGGCGATTTTTCTCCTTAAACAGACGACGACGACGACGGCCTGAGCCGAAGGACGATGGAATGTTAAAACAGAACCCCCTTGGATTTAGTACCTGTTTACTCATCCTACCTGTTAATTAATAGAGCACACCGATGTCGTTTCTTTACTAAACGCAAACAGTCTGTACTGCTACTGCACTAATAGCTTTAAAAAGTCAAACAATTTGAAACAAAAACTTTTTAAGTCAGCTTTTACGTACCTAATAAGTGGGTGCCTATGTACTATGTCTTTCTAATAGATACTATCGCATTTGGATGGTTTGAGTCAATCAGAATTTTGAAACAAAATACATACTAGCTAAATACCCATGTTACAGTAGAATTGCTAAAATTCGCTGCCAACCATTTCATGCACAACATTTTTACTACATTTTTGCTTTATTGGTGTTAAATGTTTGTTTGGTATCGTGATGATGTAGTACAATAATTTTAAAATTTTGTCTTTTTTTTTGTTTTGAAGTGAAACTTTTTGGGCTAGATGGAAGTAAAATCTCAAGACCATGAAACGACACGTTTTGCAACGTTTTGTCTCGCAACGCGATAGGCTATGAAAATAAAAACGCGCGCATGCGCATATCGGTATCACTGTCAACTGTTACTGACCGACATCTCATATATTATTATAGTATACTGTATATTCACTATACTATAGTGCTAAATTAAAGTTTTGGTTATATCTGTGCCAAAACTATAACCATCCGCCCATTGGGTTCCGTGATGCAACAAAGTTATTGTGAATTTTCCAAAAACTACGTACTGGCTAACTTCTAGCCGCACTGCTAACTTCATGATGTCGAATTCTCAATGCGCGCACAACTTCCGTTGTCTTTGAAATAATCAACTGTGGGAAAAGAACAGACTTTTCTGGAAAATGTGTATTTTTTTAATTACCAATTACACATATTCCGATCATTAGACTAATTCGGATATTTGATTCTAATTAAATGTTGTAAATTCCTTCGTTGTAATTTCCAACATTGCGAAATAATAATCATTAACAAATATTGCCCCTCGAAGGAACGACTGTTAATTAAAAGTTAATTGCGGTCTGAAATTAGTTTTCCACTCGGGCAATAGAAAAACGAATCGTATCGTACGAGTGGGTAAGTTGGCACTTACCCGGTAAGTAAAGTAACTAAGTCCGTCGTTCAGTACTTCACGGTCCGATCCGCTATCCGCGCTCTCGTTGCGGTGTGAAAATGTTTTGCCGTAAAACAACAAAGCAAAATATTGCATGAAGTCTCGCCGACTTTCAATTATTTCTTACATTTCATTTGTTTCGCCTGCTAGCAGAAATTAACCGCTGCGGAGCAGCGCGGGGACGGCAATGTCACACTGTGTATGTATTTATCCCGGGAACTAAGCTGTTCTACCTGGTCGATTTTATAAAGTACTTTTTTTTAACAGACTTCACTAAATTAACGTCAAATACGAACACAATATCAATTAAAACGATGGTATTTTTACTTAGAAATAAGTTTGTTAAAATTTACAGTATTATAAAATAAATAGACACGCAAAAAAACAAAACATGGTTTATAGCGGGCTGTAGACAATAGATTTACGATAATTAATCCTAGACTTTGGAAAGATTGTATATTTCTCACAAGGAGCATCTCTCATATTATATTACTAACGAATTTTATGTACCTAAGCATAGATATGTACATGTACGCAAAAAGTTTACTGGTAATACATTCTCAATTCGTCTTCTTCCTCTTTTAACAACGATATGTCAGTATAAGCCTCGAGTTGGTGACGAATTAGCATAAAACTTTACCTAAAAAATTAATTGTCATAAAAATAATTAAGAAGGTTTAACAACTTTTACCGCGTTCGGTTTAAAATGCTAAATTTATAAAAATCATTAACATTAATTTACTATTTATTTTTTAATTACCCTATTATCTTCAGATACTGTCTTAAATTAGTGACCTCTCCTTAAACTTGTCGGAATTATGCTTAAAACAAAAACCCGAACTAAGGAATTTTAATGCTTTTGTTAACATAATAATTACCTTTAATTTGGCAATTTCTATATATCCTATGACTAATTGTTGTTGTACTAATTAGGACTATCTTTTTACTAGAAATATATTTTTGTAAGTTTGCAAAACTCTTTTACCTATACGTCTAATTGAGAGTGTTAATTAAAAACAGTTGGTTATTTTTTACGTCGGCTTCACTGCCAGTACCAATATTCCTTAAAATTATTAACACCAGTTAATAAGCAGCTTTTGTTCTTGTAAAATGTTTGTTTTAAAGTGTTAATTGACGGTCAATGCATTCATTCAGTTTAACATTAAAAGCACAAAATATAATGAGCAAACAATAGTCTTTAATTAACTCTAAGAGTTTTTTCGAAAACGTGGAGTCATTGGCCGAGGCAAAATTTAAAATAAATAAAAACAGCTTCTGTAAAAATAACTAAATGCTAATCTGCAATAAAACTACAGGTGATCTGAATAAATACTGGAAATCTCAAAGGGATGCGACAAAACAAAAATGACTGAAAACTTCCCATTTAACATTTTTGCTCTAATTTATCACGAAAATGTTTTATATCGTTATTAATTTGAAAATTTCCGGTTAAGGATGTTTGGGAGGTATGTCAGAATGCTACGAGACAAATAAAAATTTGGAAGAACGTTCCTCATTCAATTCTAAAACTCCTGTAAAAATTACAAATCGATTCACTAAACCGTTAAAAAGTTATTGAAATTTTAAAAAATTGTAATTTTACACGTCATTTTATGGAGATTCGTTAACCGAACAGATTAAATTTATTTTTATTAACAGAAAAAAAGCTACCAGAAATTTCAAACTTTTATAATAAGTAACTTGAACTCTGGAGAATCACTTTAGCGTAAGGTTATTCAAATTCACTAAATGGTTATCGAGGAAAAAATGAAAAATTAGCTGAAAATCTCGTTTTTACTTGATAATATAATGATAATATTTATAATTGTCTGAAATAAATGCATTTTTAAAGTTTTAATTATTATTTAAATATATTAAAAAGTTTTACGCCCATTATTAATAGAGATTGAAACTAAATACTTTTTTGTTTCGAAGTTGAAATCAAGGCATATTCACTGCCAAAAGTCAGTTAAAAATTTTCTCTATTAGGTATTCGTTATTTCTTATTTTATTCAAAGTTTTTGGTCAAATTCCAAATTTTCTCTCAAACCGTATACTTTTTTTTTAGTATAAGTAGATAGTATTTATTTACCTCATGATACGATGCAAAACCTAATTAATGACGAATTTCTAATTTTATGTACTCTTGTCTCCGATTGTACCTCCCAAACATCCTTAAATGAGGTTAGGTAGTAGATACTGCATTGCGTCAATTGAGGGTTACGTATTGTTGGTAGGATGCCTAATTGGGCAGTGAATAAAAGAATTCACTAGACCCCTAGTCAGATGCCTAATGCGATTCTTTATCGAATAACGGAAGGAGTATTTAGCAGGAAATTTGGTCAGACGTTGAATTACCTTCTGATTGAAAGTAGGTTCGGTACCGGATCGGACGATCACCAACAGATCTTTAACCCTGTAGGGTACTATAGTTAATATTTACATTATTAATATAAAGCTATACAAATTTGTAAATTTTCAATGTTTCTATATAATTAAACTTGAGTTTCCAAAGATTCATATTTTCTTGTCCAAATTACTGTCAACCTAATGGAGATGCTTAGATTATCAACCTTTGAAACGGCTAAACCACTTTTGATGGAACATTACAGACAAAAGAAGGAGGTTGACAGAAGTGATCTAGTGCCTTTTTTCTCATCCGACCGATGTCGCGGGATAAAGCCTTGTTTATAATAAATACATAATTAGTAATGGAAACCCGCTCCCGTTATTAGACATGTTGTACTCAGTTCTTACTTTTTCTATGTAACGTTGACATGTTAGTTCATTGTACAGTGACACATGTCGCTCTATGTTTTCGACCTACAATTACGTTATGGAATGTGCAATTAGGGAATTCAGTGTGAAGGAAAATCTGACCTGGTATTAAATTGCCATGGCTGCGTCCGGTTCTCTCTACACGCGGTAATAAAGTACACCAGTAAAAAAAAAAGATAAATGTATATAATTAGAACGCTCCGCTACGGTTTATAACCTTTTAATGTGCCTTTAAATTCGAAAAGCCATAAAAAAAGCTTTATTCTATTCAAACATACCCCTTCTAACGTCTCTCGAAACACAATAAACTTTTATGGTTTTCTGTTGTTTCGTACACAACACTTAAACCATTCCCGTCACTTTTAACTCAAACATCACTAACAACCGAGAGAATGTAAAATATATTTTGTTGCTAGCCTTAAATTTATAAACTGCAACAGCTAGATAATTGACGCCAGTGGTTTTTTTAATCCGAAATAAAAAATATTACAGATAACCACAAGAAAACTCTTTATAGAATTTAAAAGGAAACCATTTTTATAATTATCAAAAAAAAAAAACCGGTCAAAGATGTATGCTTTGCAATTAGTTTCAGGGTAAAATACATTTTATTTCAAATCAAGAATGTCTTATTTACAGGGCACAGATAATTACATGGTGTTTTAATGAATATTATTCATAACAGCTTGATTTGATAGAACTCATAAAAATATGGAAGTATAAAAGCTACATCAAACATTCTCAAATACCAGTTAGCATCTGGCATAGGCTATATACTATTGATATTACATCAACTCACTTTTGTGGAACAACTCTGATTTGGTCGGTAACTTGTCGAAATTACAAAAGCGTTCTAATGAGAATTAATAAGTTCAAAACAGCGATTCACGTCCGGCAGTTTTGATGAATTTACTACTATCAAAAATATATTCTTGGTTAGCATTTTGTTGAAATGGTTAGACGTGCATTTCTATTTCAAACTATTTGGACGCCGTAGGCAGTCCGACACAATCCTTATTAAACTTATTAAAATAAATAAACACAAGTAACTTAGTGAAATCTACAAAATGTGTAATTTTATAAACTTTTCGCCTATTCCTTCAGAACCAAAGCAAACAGTTGCACATTTTTAGACAAACCAAAAGAAGAAACATTTAGGAACTCTACTGTAGCGTCAGTGTGACGAGAGGATTCATAAATGAGTGGAGTAATTTTACCTGCGCGCACCTTCGATACGGTACGTAATGGGTCGGCGGCGATTCTCGTCCATCCGTCCGTCCATCGAGCGATGCGATGGGTAATATTCTCTTTACTTTCGTCCGTCCGCGCCGCGCGTTGCGGTTCTCGTTCAAATTATAGGATTCGGACCCCGGCCTACTACTCCACTCGTTAACTGCAATGACGGAATATACTGCAAAATTACATTTTTGCCGAAACAATCGCCTTCTACGAATGGAAGACCATTTTTATTGGTCTGAGTGTTGGCAAAAGTTGTTGCTGTTGTTAGCAACAACGGTACGCCGCGGCTATCGACCACGACGGAAAAAAAAATGCGTTTAAAAAAACTATTCACAGATCATTGGGCAAAATGTTCCACAAAACAATAGAAAAATTATTCTTGCATATACTGTTTCTGTCATTCCAAATAAAGTCCGACATTTCGACTTTTATTTTTATTATTAGGTAGATGAAATATTAGCCTATTCAACTGTAGAAAAAGCAAACGTCGAATGTAATGCTTTTCCTTATGTACTGCTGTACCACATTTTTTAATGAATAAACTCTTGGTTTTAAGAACTTTAATTCATTAGCGCAAAAACGGAATATTTACAAAATAAGTACAATGTAAAACTATCGTGAAACTAACTAACAACTAAACTAATTGAACGAAGAAATATATACAATGAAAGTACTAAAATGAAAAAATGTTTAAGGACTTGATTGGGTTGAAAGTGTGATGAATGATTTGAGCTGACTGACTGCCCTTTGCCTGAATTAACTGTTTATATAAATGTGGAAGTAAATAGCTTGAAAGTAGATACATAATTTACTGATAAATATGTAATGTATTTGTAACATAATAGATATAGCGAACGAGACGATTGAAACTACCTTAATTTGGGAAAGCCAGATGAGGGTTGCGAATTGAATTGTAAAATGACCCAAATGGTCGAATTTGCAAACTAAAATAAAATTTTATATCTAACTATACTTGTTGTAAAAGCCTTCGATAGAACCGAACACCAACAACATCAAAATGTAGTGTTTATAGGTGAAAGGTAAATAGAATCATCTTGACACAATTATAGTCTGAAAACAGATACTTAGGATTTTTCACAAAAATAATAATGAGAAACATTTTACGCCTATATATATATGACATCGAATTCCAGCTTCTTCTGATAGAAATTTTGTAGGTAGGTGCCTGTAGTCATTGAATCACAACTGTAACTGTTGTGTGTTCTGGTCGACTTGTCGATGCGTTTTTGTGTAATTACAAGAAAAGTACCGAACAGAGAATCTGCCCAGACGAGCCGATCAATCCTATGTCTTATACAAATTAGAAATGACCGCGACATGCCTCTCTTTCCTCAAAACTAGAAAGGTACCGCCGTACCTACCTGATTGATTGAACTTGATAGAAAAACGTTTCTGTTGTTAATTCAAAATGTACCAATTGTTCTTTGGTAGCAATAGTCTGTTACTCAATGAAATAGACGCATTCTATAGATCAGGCTTCGAACTTCGAAACAAATACTCATGCATAGATTTAACAAATAAATTATGTATTGATGCCAAAATTCGACGCTGGTAAACTCTGTTGTATTTGTTCTGAAATAGATAGCCTTATCAACACTCACTTAGTGCCGATAGTACCCACGATTAGACGACTCCTAGAACGTTTCTGTTGTTAATTCAAAATGTACCAATTATTCTTTGTTAGGAATAGTCTATTACTCAATGAAATGGTTACATGGCTTAAAAATTAGATAGATGCCCTTTATTTAATTTTTCTGCATATTATAAAGAGGTAAATTTTGTTTGTTTTGTTGTTCGCAACAATTTCTAGAACTAAACTCAATACTCAAACTTCGAAGCAAGTACTCATGCATAGATGCGAACCTTGACCGAAATTTAACAGATATATTATGGATTAATGTCTAAATTCAACGATGAGAAACTGTGTTGTATTTGTTTTGAAATAATAGATCGCCTCATCAACACTCGCTTAGAAAAAGAAGGGATTTCAAGTGTTCCCGTGTTTTTGTCGGCTAATTCAAGATTAATTGGAGATCATGTTTTCCGTTTGCGCCGAGAAGGTATGCAAACGGTCTCAACGGGTTGGTTAGTTGGGTACCGGCGGCGTATTTTCCGACCAGCAGACATTCGCATATTGCACAGTCACGATTCACACTATGTATACGGTTGCAATTTAAATGGAAAAGGTGCTTAGCATCCTTCTTCTCGGCAACGGTAACACGAACACATTTCCTTCCACGCACAAGCACACGTTACCGAGGCAATATGTCAAGATGAATTTCTTCTTTCAGCGTCATCTCTCTCTCTCGTGGCGTATTCGACCTTAAGCAAATCAGAACTAATCGTGCATGTTTATCAACCATTTGCCGTATACTCATGAAATCCACCGGGATTGTGGAATGTGAAACTCACTATTTATGCACATTTCAATATATACATGCAGGTGTGTGTGTGTGTAACTTTTCACAAACATGGAATTAGCAAAAGGATTTTGTCTAATGATGATTAAACCGTTTTGATAATGTTAAACTCTGAAAGGATGAAAGCACCAACTAAATTAATGACGAGTACTAAAATTTATCCTGTTGTAAACCACGCCAACCTCATTTGTTCAGAACTATGACCATTTCACCACACCATGGCTCCTTAGATGGAAGAACACTCTCAGTGCCTACCCATCTGAAGAAACTACAATGTAGTGAAACAGTTATAGTGGTTAATTAAATTATTAGTAACTAAAATTAGTAGATCTATAATTTCACATTTAAGATTCAAGATTGTCTCTTCATTTAATATTGTGAATACAACAGGCGATAAAGCTTTTCCATTACTAATAAAAGTTGAAATGAACAATACTGCAAACAAGTACAGGTGTCACTGTTTCTTCATTGTTGTTTATAAAACTGTTACCTAATGGTAAGTAAGTACGTTGCGCCAATAACATATTGCATTTGTCAATTATGTTCAATCACATTCCGATAGTATACTGCGATCAATTAGTGTGCGGAAGAAATTGCACACGCAGACTTTATGATGGTGACCCTGAACTACTTACTTATAGTGAGATATTTTTGCCATTATTTTCGTAACAATTACATAATCGGTCAAAGTCGACGACGTATCATAAGCTATTATCAGGCACGAACGCAGGGGAGGATTTTTGGGGATTCTAAATCCCTCGAAATGTATGAAAACTTTGCACATTTTTTATATTTTACATTTTCATAATTACGTGTAACTTTGTAAATAGTTTGTTGATAGAATGAGTCTACAGTGTTATATACCGCTTCCATTTTATTTAAAGCTAACTCTAACTCTTCCTTGCTTGATGCTAATACTGCTAAATCATCTGCAAGTCTAAGCATAGTAATGTTTTGCCCCTGTATATCTATCCCTACAGTTGCACTATCTTTAATGATGTTGATCGCGTTTTCGATGTATAGATTAAAAAGTAGCGGTAGTGTACATCCCTGTCTGATTCCCTTCCTAATATTTATTTCTCTAAGTTGCAGCCCCATCTCTATAACTGCCTGTTGCTCTTTATACAAACTTAGTATCACTCTTCTATCTTTGTAACTCATCCCTACATTTTTAAGTATATTTAGCATGTTAAATATGTGGCGTCAAATAAAATATTTGTACTTAAACATCATTTATTTGCTCAATTTTCAAATTTTGCATTCACTCCTCACTAATGACTGGTTTTTTACCTCAATTACCTTTATGTGTAGGCATTTCATATCGGTCAGTATTTATCCATTTACAATATTCTTTCTATTTACCAACAATCCTGTCCTATTGAAGAATTAATTTTACATTCTAGTCGCAATGAAATTTCTTTGTATTTTTTATGTAATTATAATAACTATAAGTACAAAATATATGAGAAGTTTTTTTCATGATTTAGACGTGTTCTGCAATTCTAATAAGTTTTTTATAGATATATAATATATAAACGTGTGGCAAGAAGAAACAAAAGCTATTTATTATAGCAGCACATTCTTCTAAATGGATATACTGATTTGTAAAAATGTATATTGAATATTAAAGCGGGTTAGTGTCCTAGTTTTTAATACGAAAACGGATTTCTGTCGACTGTAATAAGACTTTGAAAAAATGTGTTAGTCAATGTGAAGTGAAGTCTTAATTTTAACCCGAAGCTTATTGTTTATCTGATATAACCTACCACATCACGTAAATAAATGAGAAGAATAAAAAAGTATTATGTACAATAGCGTAATCTACAGTTTTATTTCATCGTCGGATGGACTTTTCCACAATTTTAGTCGAGTTCTTTTTTGTAACGACCAGCATCATGGTTTTTGATGACGTTGTTACTGATAAACGGTAAAAGATAAGAAGACGTTACCACGTTTACTACAGAAGGTACCGCGACATATGGTATACGCTCTTTTCTCCTTTTCATGTATTATGGGTGTAAGATAGCGCGTCTATTGCGAATGTGCCTTTTACCTAAGCCAGGAGATGTACGTTTCACAGCATTCAACGGTTATCCATCTATGTGCAATGAAATACTATTTATTTTCAAACAAAATAGAACTGGAGTTGGAACTTTAAAAAATGTAATCACTGTTTCAAATGGTGTGTAATTTTTCTATTTTCAAAAATTTAAAATTTTCGAAGAAGCCTAATAAATGTAAAATTGAACCTCGAGTTTTAAAAATAATGATCCATTTGAGAATCGATCAATTAAACTGATCTAAACTAAATAATATAATCATTCCTCAAAATCAAATATAATCATATGGAGCTATGATTCCTTTACAAACTGCAAGGAGACCTGAAACTCTTGAAAACAGTGATTTTGCTGCAAGATAATGCCCGGACACAACACAACATCGGACTAGAATACGAAACAGGTACTTGAATGGGAAACGTTACCTCATCCGCCGTATTTTCCGGGCGAGGCTCTTAGTGATTATCATCTGTTTCTTTTGATGATATTTCGAAAAGGAACAAATTTTTTATCGTGGAATCGATTTATTGCTAGAAAAGTGGAAAATTGTTGTAGCCAATGATACACAAAATTTTGAATGAAATTGCTTACCCCGTTGCTTGTAATTAAACACAGTTAATATTGTAAGCAAGAATAGCGGAAGAAATTAATTCCATTCAAACGTAAGTTGGCTTCCTAAATCTTAAACACTGAAATTTTCATTAATTTAAGTTGCATAGTATGTTCGCAAAATAGCAAAAAAGTATGCGTGAATTGGCAAGAGCAGACCAAGCCTTGTGCCCGTATCCGCAGTTTCGAAACTTACGTACCTTTTCGCAAATCACGCGCAACAAACGCCACGGCCGTGGGCCTATCGTTTATACTTATCGGTCGGCGTTACGTAAAAGCACCTGCGACTGGCTGACTTTATATTAATTACGCCGAAGATGCCGGATTGCTGGCATTTGCATGTCTCTTGCGAAACGGTAGAGAACAAATTGTCAAACGGTGTAATCGAATGCGGCATCGACTCCGTAGGCAATCTCTCTCTCTTTTACTCTATACGCAATACACCGATACCTGTAGTAGGTACGTGCATATGTAAATTGCTCCAGTTATCCAATAATAATAATAAGAGATCTCGATAAGCAAAACTTCACCACCGAAGTCCACTACTAGATTAAAGAGAACTAACCGGTCTCAGGCTGTCTATGTGTACGCTAGTATACTTGCAAGCAAATTAACGTAATCGTGCAAATGAGAATCGAATTGAAAAAGTCATGTAATTGATACAGATGAAAGACATCAATGAACCAGAAGTCTGTCACATGGTTGATATGGAGAACAAGTGATTTCTGTTAATCACTAAATGCTGTGGTATTACATTGCAATTATTGACGTTTATAATTAACGCATTTGCCTTTGAGAGGTTTTGTGGAGATTTACTGAATATTGTATGGATTTAACAAAATTACGGTAGGATAAGGCAACATTCAAGAAGTCGTGTACTTTCTTTTATGCATATCTTAGGTATATCGGTTAAGATCTAGACATTTGGACAGTTTGTATAATATCCAGTGTCCAGCTGGTTTACAAACTAACCAAGTAAGCAATTTAACAGTAGCATCGTGGTGTTAGAATTGTATGATGTGCTATGTAGCAAGTCTGTTTTCGTTCCAGTTGCGCATTACGTCAGTTTTGGAGCAGATAACGCATTTTTCCTATGCAACGCAATACTTGATAGAATAATGATAATAAATAAATAAACAAAATAAACGAGAAGCAGGAACGAATCAATGAACAATTGTATCTCAACGTAAGACCAAATGCCCTATCGTTTTATCTTGCATCTAGGTACAAATAGCCTACCTCGTCCCTATCATAAAATTCGTTGTGGTTTGGTCTTTGATCACTGGTTTGATGATGAACAATTTACTGTTGTTATGATTAAATACAGAAAGGTTGTTTTATGCAGAATTTCGTTTATTTTTATTAGGACAAGAAGCGCTCCAACTGGCATAATCCCTGTGACCCTTCCACGAAAAACCAGGGTTCCGCGGAACACCTTTTGGGCATTACTGAACTAGTTGAATAGAATAGTTGATACAATTTGCGTGGTCAAAAGGCATTTGCCTAGGCAAATGTTATTTGGCTGAAATGACCATTTGTCTAAAACATACACGTATCGACACGTGGCTGCAGCAGTTTCACTCGTTGATTCGTGCACAACGAAAGCTTACCGCCTGGAGTTATTTTAGGCGAGGCAATTTTATTTATTCCATTAACAAGTTACAATCGTATATTCATTTAATTATGTCCATTAACGCGTATTTACATTCGCGGTGTGTCGACATAATAATTTTTGCCTGTGTCCAGTTTTCGAGAAAGCACCTGAGTCAGCCGCGGGCCAGGAATAACTCGAACTTTTTTTTCTTTTCGAAAAACATCCCAACTAGGCAACTATTCGCGCAGGTACACACGCATGTGTATGTTTTCTGTGACATTAAAGTGACCCGCGGTTTCTACGGTAATTTACGACAGTTTCGCTTCCTACAAAGAGAAGAGAGAGATACAGTAAGTATAGGTTACTTATTTGCGTTTTAACTTCATATATACATACGCATTTCGGTAGGTATGTACGTACATGCATGTGCAAACACACACGTGCTGCACCTTTATCGAAAAGTGAAAGTAAATTGTTAAATTATAGTTCGTCCACCGATTTTCAGAGGCAAGAATGTTATTTGATAGAAATTAAATGTGCAAGATACAACGGTTTATTGCCGCGTCGGACAATATTTTCACTGTTTACAACAGCCGATTCTCAATAAGTTAGTTTTCTATGGACTTACATGGAATCAAACGAGTAAACACCTGTAATGTGGACATTTACTAGATGTTGCTACTTTACTTGAAACTGCAGGAAACGCTAGTGACAGCCTGCATTGCTTTCCATAATTTGACACACGAAGTTCAGTTACCATTTTCGAATTTATTATGTTTGCTTAATTTTAAAACGTAAGGTTAACTTTAGTTATCAAAGAATATTTGACGTACGGGAATCACTATGAGCCCTTTTTATTATGAGTTAAAGAAAACTAACAAATTTATATCATATCACACTGACATGCATAAAAATGGAAATAGAATCTCTAAAGGAGTTAGGCTATCACAGCTGGTTTTATCTGAAAAACATTCATGCTTGGCGGCTGTAGTCTAGGATTCATTCTCCTTCGGTGAGAACACCGATAGGAATGTTTATTCGACATTTCTCCAACTATTGGCATCCTCAGGGAGTTTGACGAGGACATAAAGTCCATCAGCATGGTTGTTCTTGAGTCTTAATACAATCAGAGCTATTGACTGTGAGCATTGAACAACTACAAGATAAATTTTCTTCCATTCATCCCTCTTCGATCAGTAGATATTAAGTTATGAAAAGGCAAAGCAGCAAGAATTATGAAGTACTTTTTGAATAGATTTTTCAACTGAACAGAATTATTTGTGTCCATATTCTTATGGTGTAATGACCTTATCTCCAATCATCTCAAACTGTAACCACTTTATTTGGGTTTTTAAACGACCTCATCATGAATATAAGTTGCCGAAATGCTATACCACTCCTTCTGATTTGCTAATAAGCAGCAGCATGCAGCCTTCATAAATGAATACTTCGAGAAAATATTCTGATTAGGCTCTCGAAGAGTAACCAATACTAAATTGCGTACACATAATACATGTGTCCATGAAATTAATATTCATCACTTTCTATGGTTATTCATAAGATGAGTACTTAGGTCCCTATAGCGCTTCTGTATATAATGGCAACTCTCCTACATAACATACTATTACACAATTCCTCGACGAAGATAAAACTGTTGCGCCGTCGAAGATTGCTATTGGGCAAATGGCAAGATAACATATCTAAAAATTTTTCAGAGAACTATTAGCAAAAGATTCCGATACTGCCATTCAAAACGGCACAATAATAATACTAACAACATTATTAAAACCAACTACCCATACATAAGTTGCTTAGATTTCATGCGAAACCTTTCACCTGTAGGTACTTTGCCTACAAAAGCCAGTAATAAATAATAAATACTTGATTAACATGGCAAAACGCTTAACCCACATCTTGTACCGCTGTTGGAATGCCCGTGTAAAGGCAACGCCAACAACACACGATCATTCCATGACAGGAATATTTTTGGTTTTCATGAAGCTTGAGGTGTGCAAGCACATGGTTCGATATTATGGCGGCTAAAACTAGCCGACCTTATATGGAGGTGTTGTTGCGATCTTAGGCTTGTCTACAAAGACAAATAATATCGTTTCAAATGCAAACATTCGCGACGACGACGGAAAAAATTATTTTACTGTAAGGCAACTCGTGTGTTCCCCGGAGAATATGACAGAAATATCATTGGAACTGTTACTCATTATTAACTGTAGTCTTTTACCCGTGCCTTTGCTCTCTTGGACAAAGGGTTTTGCGCTTTATAAAGTAACAAACATTCAGTGTTATTTATCCTATAGCCTACAGGGACAACTCATTATGTTAGTAGAGTATACATATTCATGTTCTTTATGGCTTTTGTACCAACTTTAGTTAGCATTTAGGGGTTGGACCTTACTTAGTTTTTGCAGCAAACATTACTCTGTTTTACATGAAACTGTTGATAATCTTCTTAAAGATTGTTGAGGAGTTTTGGAAATAATTGTAATCATATCAAAAGGCTACCTTAGACAAAAATTTTAAGTCTCTCTCCAATCTCCCAGAGTCTTTCAGCGTCTCTGAGAGCGTCTCTCACAGTCTTTTACAGTCTCTCAGTTATTGCCTAGGTATTTTTATGAATCTCTCACACTCTCTGTATGAGAGACTCGAACGATAAAATTGTTAATGCAGAGACTCGAGTCTCTCGTAGAAAGACTGGGACCTCTGAAATATGTTGAACTTACAAAATTTTAACCATGTCTGTCGAGACACCACTTATTGAGAGATTCGAGTCTCTCGTTTAGAGACTGGATCTGAAATGAGGATCTCTCTATGAGCGACTCGAGTCTCTCGTTCAGAGACGCTAAACAGTTTTTTTGACAGTCTCTCAGCGACGCCAGAGAAGCTCGATGAGAGACGGAGACTCGACTCTCGCTTTCAGAGACTCTGAGAGACTGAACATTTTTATCTCGGGATATAAGGCATGCACAGCCAACGTATCTAAAATGTGTTCAATTTTCGTTGCTGTTGAACTTCAGTAAAGCTTGTTAAATTGTAGACTCTCACCTTTATTTCCAAAAGAATTCCTATACAGTGTAGGGTGTGCAACATGTTTAGGAATTGTTTGAATTAAAATTGGCTTCTATTAGATCTAAAATATGGTAAGTAAATAAAGTGAAAGTATCTAATAGAACGCCTAAATTCAACTTTATGATACACATCTCTTTGTACAGTTTCTGTATAATGATTTTATTGTCTGATGTAGCGTGCTTAGTTGAGAAACTAGCTAACTACCAACTAGCGATGGTTTGTTTAGAAAGTGTCTCACAATCGGTAAGTATGGTACAAAAAAGCTCAAAAGTAAGTAACCAGAGAGCCGTACCCAGAGACAAGAATTCCCTTTCCTTCCCTTCTTATTCGTATCAATAAGGCAAATCGCGTAATAAAACAGTGACCAATGGCGTTTACCACATAAAATTATCTTTTCCACGCTCGATGGACTTTTTGTCCGTTCAAACACTTAATCACCTGCTCGGTCGTATATACAAAAGTCATGAGCAACTGAGGTGACCTTTTATGGTGTTTTATAACACGACCCGGCTAGTAACCAGGCAAACACCATGTGCCTCTCGATCTACACCTAAATAATGCCCGCATTCTTCCTTACTATCTGACGATTTACTATTACGGTGTAACTAATGGCGTTACACGCAATTACCGTAATAAATGTGTGTAATTACTAAGTTTTGTGTTGAAATATTACACTTACAGGATCGGTACACTTGAATATTTACTATTTTGCGACTTCTAAATTATCTAACTACTTAATAAACAACTCAACAAGTGTTGAAGACACATCTTCATTTGAATTGCGTATATATACTTCGATTAGTTTCTGTAGCGATGACCTTCAGTTTGATCGGCGCAAAGTAGAAAAGAACAGCACTAGGCCAGAAAAGGAAGGAGACAACTCACGATCAAACTCTTAACCGGTGAGGAGCGTATAATCCGTACAGTACTGCACGGAAAAATTGACCATTTTATCCACTACAATTGCATTACTCAAATGTGCTGTTATTGGTACCATTTACTACTGAAAATATCAACGAGATGTTTATTTATATTTGAAGACATATTAAAGACTTTAACGCTTGCTTTCGACTCGCACTACTATTCATGATTGAACATAACTTTTGGCAGGTACTGTATGAAAAAGTATGTTTAAGGAACAAGAGTCGAGAGTATAATGAGCTTTTTTCTCCCTATCTACGATTTTGCCAGCGCGCATCCAAGACATCGGAAGGGGCACATCGCTACAGAAAGTAAATGAAGTATACCTACTTAAATTTCAATTATTTTGACCTCGACCCTACTGCTACTAGGTACTAACTAATACTACAAAGTAAATACAATTTGGACCAAATGGTTCTGCAGTTAAAAGCAAGTGCAATTTGGTCATGGCCAAATAATCGGAGAAGTTATTAATTATCTGATAAGTTGTGATTGAATATACAACATTTATTTTTCGGCATTTACTTTTTCTTTTCGCAGTGAGCCAGCTATTCTATTCCTTTATATTACAGCATGAATGCAGAACAGGAGTAGCAGTAATTTAATCGTAACATAATATAATTTGCATCACTTAAGTAGACGGTACAGTGTACAACAAAGCAATTTAGTTGCAAAATAGAATAGGTACTTTCGATCGCCGTGACACGATTCTCTGTAACCTGTGTGCTACTACCTATTTATTAGTTTTTAAAAAATTAAGACCTCCAAATGAAAAAAAATTGGGCCATGTAGTTGCATTCTCGCGGCATACAATCAATGAAATATTGCTGGTTGCGCAAACCTAGTGGGCTAGGCGGAAACTAATCAAATGAAGACAAATTAATGATAGTTTAGTACTTTCGGTAGGTAACTACATAATTTCTTAGAGCAAAGAATTTCCTGATGTAGAATTCGTGGGTAAGAAAAAGGTCTGAATTTTAATAATAATGAGAGAATATAAGTTGGCCTGTGCTACGACGTGCTGACGAGACCCAATAAAGTAGAAATGGCGATCGGTGCCTGACGATTTCGACGCCGAAGAAGTATGTATAACTTCTAACGCGAGAACCACCCTTTTTATTTTAATTTTTTTAATGTTTACAACATTATTTTAGTTCCTAAATTGTACCCATAATTTTAATCCAGAGTTTTAAAAAGAAACATGGATGAAATGGGATTAAATTGAAGAAAAGAAGAAACGGAGGATGAGGATGAAACAGAAGACAGTTTATTTGCAGAAAAGCCATATATATAGCAACATCATATACAGATATACACATATACGCGAATAGCTGTCCTGATGGCTGTATCATAAACATATCGGCTTTCAATTTGTAAACGGCATAGCACAGTTCTCGCATTTCACGGCTGCTCATTTTATTATTGACATGTGTATACGGCGATTATCGGAACGAGTTTGTCAGCGGGCATGTCTTTGTTATGCGAATATGTCGCGAGCGACCGCTACGTGAAAGAATCAAGGAGGCTAATAAGTTCGGTCTGCTGACGCGTCGGCCCGTACGGCCGCTCCGGTCCCGGAGCGATGAAAATTAATGACGAAACGCATAACCGGTACAGCATTTAATAGACGCCGATTTTTTCTCAATCATTTTCTCTGCTTGGAAACCTAAATCAAGGGATGACATTTAAAACAACACGGGTATATGTGAATCGTACTGGTTGGAGAATTTGCTCTTGGAACACGATCACAGACAAGGATTACCATGCAAAGACATTGACAAAAATTTCGAAAGAAAAACGAGTCATAATCCTCGTGGTATTTAGTGCGGAAAATAAATAAAGTAGCAAAGAATGCCAGAAAAGCTCCATGAATATCATCTTCATCATCATCATCCTCATAACCTCCATTCCTTCCTTTCCTGAGTTAATGTTCGAATTTCTTTAAAACTAGAACATCGTACATCCTCAACTATTTGCGAATAGTAATCTAATCTAGGTCTATGTCTACTTCTCTTAGGTCCTTGTTATGCTTCTAATATATGTCACTAACTAGCCCTTCATGCTTGAGGAGGTGTCCTATTTAGGAAAAGAAAGAAAAATGTACACAAACCAGCTCAAACTTGAGAAGACCCGTGTAAGTTTATTAAAAGTAAACTTTACACCATTTTATGTTTGAAAAAGACCTGCAATTATGAATACATTTTATTATTATTATGTTATTGGGTTAAGTAATTCCACTCCGCTACATTATTCAATCTGAGCGAATTATGTACTATGAGATGATAGGTACAAATAAAGAGACGTGTATGGCATTATTGAAAAGTTGTTCCTGCCAGTTTAGTGTTTATAAGCGTCTGTTAGGAAGAATCAACAGACAAAAGAGACTTCATGAACAAAAATCCGAAAAGAGGCAGGTCGAATGGCTGAGCTGGCTGTTGTACTTGGATATAGCGATTCACGTTGCCCAGAGCGGGTGTTCTTTTATAAAAGAAAGAGCGCACCTACATTGTAGGCACCTCTTCTACCTATTGCCCAGATGTGAGCAAAACTAACCTCGTTGAGAACCTGCTTGCTCCCCTTTTTCTTAATCAGCCTTATTCCGATTGTGTGCTCCGGTCGCTTCCGCTGCATTCATATTTCAGTTGAGCGAAACGTTCTTTGATTGCCTGCGAAATTGCCTCGTTCCCCGGCGGTGCAATTATTTTTCATACAATCAGGCGATTTAACGGTAGAATCTCATGTTTACATAAATCCGAACCGTTCCGACAGATTTAGTTGTGCACCCAACCATTCACTTTAAATTGTTGCGTCAGGAATGTTAATTTAATGCTAAATCCACAGGTATATCATATCAAACATCAGAATATCCACATAATGAATAATACATCGTTGCTACATCAAATTATGCGTCCGTATGGAACTTGAAGGAAAACTGTAACTGATCCGCTGCAGCGACAGACTTCACGTGCTTTTCTTCTATGCCCAGTATTATAAAGAAATTATAACCAATTTCAACAGTTTGCAAATATTCTGTTGTATCCTCATCATAAGGTCGTCAGTCCTTATTGGTTGAACATGCACCTCCACTCTTTTCTATCCTGATCTAATCATCGCATTTCCCTAAAACTAGAACAGCTCAAATCCTTAACAGTTATCTAATCTACCCTCCTAATTCCCGTTTCTGACTCTAATATGTCTCTGACTAGACCTTCATGCTTAAGACGGTGTCCTACCGACCTATCTCGCCTATTTCTTATTGACTTCCGTAAGGTCCTCTGTTCTCCTATTCTTTCTAATACCTCTTCATTTCTAACCTTCTCTATCCATGGTATCCTCATCATTCGCCTATAACACCACATTTCGAACGCTTCTAACCTTTTCTTTTCCGTCGCGGCTCCTGTCCATGTTTTGCACCCGTACAGCGCCGCGCTCCAAACATACCTTTAACAACCTTTTTAAATTTTCTAAATTAATCGTTCGTGAGCATAGAAATGACTTCTTCCTAGATACCTAAAATCGCCACTGAAGGTGACTCGACGCTGCACTATCCCCTGCTTTATATCCCTACTTCTCCTTCCGTCCTGACTTATCTGATTTCCTAGATAACCTAAAATCTGCCACTTCTTCTAATTTTTCGACTCCTATCTTTACATTCGCTCTTTCCCTACTTTTTCTTCCCTTGCATGCCAGTATTTTTGTTTTACTTTTATTTATTTTCATACAGTACTGTCTTGTCAGTAGTCAAATCCATTTTATTTGAAGCTATCTTTAACTCCTCCTTATCAGATGCTAATACTGCTACATCAAAATCTAAGCATACTAATCTTTTGCCCCTGTACATCTATCCCTAAAGTTGTACTGTCTTTAATGATGTTTATCGCGTCTTCGATGTATAGATTAAAAAGTAGCGGTGACAGTGCGTATCCCTGTCTGACCCCCTTCCTAATATTTACTTCTCTAACTGGCCTGTTGCTCTTTATACAAACTAAGCATCACTCTTCCATCTTTGTAAATCATGTAATTATGCAGAGTGCTAAATTCCATTAAAATTGGTTGTGGGGTCAAGGATACGAATGTTACAACGTACGCAGAGATCTTCTCCGTTCTGTTCCTTATTCTTCTTTCTAGGGAAGAGATAGATACAAGTCGAGAAATGTTGGGAATGGCTATCTAGAAAGACAAATCCGATCCGAGCGGGGCATTAAAGTGTTTCGCTGAATAGGAGATACGCCCATTTAGCGAAATGGTTTATTATGCGAGCAGCGGGATTGCAACCTCCTGTACAGGAAACATATAGAAGATATTTAGTAGATAGACATCTCTTCGGTATTGTACACGGCGAAAACAAAGCGCCGTTCGTTCCGTGGGGCTCCGCGTGGCGTGGGAGGAGGCGTCCCAGGCTGTGTCATCTCCCCATGTCAGGACGCGATCTCATTCATGGAAAACGAACGTGCACCAAGATGCATAACTGAATACATTCCCATAAATTTTTATACGTTGCATCTAAACGCTGTGCTCCATCCATCTGACCGCACCGTAGACACATCATCGTGCATTATTTGACTCATACCGACCATATTGTATATTTCACTGCAGCATTCGTAATTATCTCATATCCTTTTAGAACACTATATCCGGACAGAATCAATATATTTATCTTCTTTTTTGTTATAGTCATGTCATTGTTTCTGCTAAATAATTTCAACGAAAAATTAGTGTTTAAAAAATATAAAAAGAATTTTTCTCGGATCCTGCGATAAACTTAGAACATATAAGAGTAAGGTCAATATGAATGAAGGAAGCGAATCTTTTTAATAAAATAATGTGGTATTTACAGAAGATTGACATTGACATAATCGGCTGCGGGACCAGGTTCATGTTCAGGTTCAGGTTCAGTATTTAGTCGTTAGTGCACTAGTTCCAGTCTGCTGCAAGATAAACTGCAACGTTTGATGAAAGCGAGATTGATTTGACCCAGATCGTAAATATAACGAGATTTTCTAGGCGAAGCTAGCCATCCATCGTACGGCCAACTTCAAAATAACCACCTGCAACTGGAGGCCGGAGCTAGTAAGCAGCGAGTACCTGTTCCAATGACGTATACTTATCACTATCGCGGCCGATCTGATAACGTTCTCTTAACCCTCGCTGTCATCGTTGGAAGACTTTATTCAACAACACACCATTCCGTTAGGCACGATCATGCTTGACTAGGTCGCACATTTACACATACACGAGGAAATTTCAGGAAATCAAAATACTGGATGAATTTCTTCTCACTGCATGCATCCATTATTTATTTATTTTGAGCAATTTTATAGGAAAGCGTTTCAAAAAACAGAATAATCTCCTTCAGTAAACTGATATGATGATATGCATATAGGTGAATGGTTAAGCAGAATTTATAATAATGTATTAAGTAAGCTTCCAGGAAATGGTGTCGATCAATGAGTCGGAACGCTCTGATTTGCCTTCGTATATTCTCAACAGTAAATGTCTAGTTTATGGGTGGTTTTCGAGATATGTGGAAGCAACGAAATGTTTTATGGAAAACGGTAAAGAACTGGAATTAATAGACGAAGCCATAAAACTTAATACAGCAGCACTCAAAGTTATCAACGCGCCTCGACTGTGTCAAACAAGTGGGGTTTGTAAATAAATTCATTCGAGCAAGTGCTGAAATATTGAAACAAACTCGTTAGACTCGGCCTGCGTTGTTCGAATCGTAACCTTTAACAAAAGCGATAAAAAGTTTACAACTTGTTTGCTACCATAAAAGTGAACGTGCTGATTTATGCTGCGGATAGTTAATACACCGTAATGAAAGCTATTGTTTTTCCAAAAATATTTTCAAACCACTTTCAACATCTAATAAGGTAATTAACAGCTCGGAAAAGAACAAACTCGTTGACTATGCTTCACACATTTTCCATTAGTATGCATATGTTGCGAAATCTACATCATATTCGTTGATAAATCTATAAAATGGTTCACATGACAATTTGGTAAGTTACAATTGTTTCTTTACCGTTTGCGTGCATTACTATCCAACAACTGAAGTTTTGGAAACAGATAGTTTTTGGGACCAGTGAAAAGTACCTACCTACTTGTAGTTGTGTTATTAGTTAAAGTCGGAATGAACGTTGGAAAGAAAACATAAATATTCGATTCCTGTCAGATCGAATATGACGACAATGGAGAAAGGAAATAGCTATCAGGTAAGTAGGTACATACAACTGCAGTTCAAGAGTGCCACAAGTGTTTTTGTTCGGAAGTCGAAACCAAACTGTTCATGCGGAGGTGTCTTTTCTCGTTTGTATGACGAATCCCGGCGAGTCAACATAAAGTGAAAGGCCCATTATATTTAAAGTGTTCGTGAAACAGCAACAACACAAACAAGGCACTCCCCGAGTCATCTTTGATTTAAGAATGACAGTTTATTATGAGAATGTTCCATGTAGAACACGCTGTCATCATCGTGCTTTGTGTATTCAATTGTACAAAAATCTATTTTCTATCTATCAAATTAGGTTTGTATACATTCAATTTATGTTGTTACAACGAACATCATCAACGTTATTTAAATTTTTATGATATAAAAAAGTAGGTCATACAGATCTTGTATGTAAACTTCACCGTTGTATTGGGTGAATCTAGAGGTCTGCACAAAATATGGTTAGACCAGCGGAACGTGGAATAAAAGTGCTTCATAAGGATTGTAGAAAAAAGAATCAAATTTTATAGAAAAACACTTCGTTCTAATCGTAAACGTAAGATAGTAAAATAAACACAAAAAGATGTAATCCAAAGGAAATTGATTAATTAAAAAAAAAATTATCGTGTTGTATAACTTGATAATAATTATGTATTTATTTAAATAATATTTCGGTTAAGCTCTAATCCCAAGTCCTAAAAAAAAGTATAAATTCAAAAATTCCGATTAATTAATAACTGCTCATAATGAAACTGACTATTTGAATAAACATGGAAGTAGTTACAATAAATAAACCGATTACCTACACAGTTTCGAAATAATGTTAATAAAAGCCAGTCTCAAGACGACAGAAATGCAATATGGCCCTTAGGATTGTCGTGAAATACCAACCTTATGGTATACATATTGTATTGTAGATTGCAAATCATATACAATATAATTCATGAAGTCTTTCCAAGCACACGTATCTATCTATATATTTTACGCCCATAGAAATGCATAATATACAAAATAATTCTAATATGCAACAGAACGTGACAATTTAAAGGCATATAAAATAGATATAATGTTTAAAATGTTCTTTTGGTTGGTGGCTATATGTATTACGTGACGTCGACTTTCCATTTTGTAATCACATTATAAAGAGTAGCATAAAATCTGTGAAAATGAAAAAAGGGGAAGAAAAAGCAAATGATTGGGAACAACATGACGTAATCTAGGAAAAGTCAAATAACTATTTAGACTGATAGACGCACCATCATTTGTTAACACTCAAAAGTGGCGAAATCCGTTTAAAAAAGGAACAAAAAGGATAATGCGGATGACCAAAGCTTAAGTGAACTTGCGTTTTTGGACGAAAAAGTGAATCAAAATGAGAAAGATGTTCAGGAAGTTTTCCGAATTGAAGTTAAACTGTTAGCAAAATTGACCAATCTATCTTGAAATCACGAGAGATTGTGTGTAGACCAATTATTCATCCACATACGCCACTACTTCTCTTTCATACTGGTAACCTATAAAATGCGAACTTCACCCACGTCAGTATTGACCATATTGTTTCGTACAGTCTATGTTGATGACGCACACGCAACCTCTCGATAATACAATAATACTATTCTTTATAGCCATCTTTTCCAAATGACAGTAAACGTATTTTATAATCTCTTGGGCTACGGAATGTGCAAGGGGGGAGGGGACCTCCTTGTACAACCAAGGACGAAGATCCAAATTAACAGTGACGACCAAAGTTTTTAAAAGGTAGAAATGCAGAAGTCGAAGACGGGCGGAGTTTTATCACTGCGCAGTCCAGGGTCATGGCCCATGAAATTGTGAATTACCTCTACAAGATAAGTACCGGAAATATTCACAAACAAGTGTGAGTTGAGTAGTACTCAGTACTGTGTCTTTTTCATCACGCTGATACCGAGAATATATATCGTAAGTATTGTTGAAATTGTTTATTGAAATAATTGAGTTCCGAACGAGTGAAGATGGGGCACGCCTTTTCCTTGTCCACGACAAGTTTACATTATTCAGGTTTTTTACACGAAAACAGCTTAATTAAGAAAAAAAAAAAGAAAAAAGAAACGTCGTCATGTACCGATAAGTGATTTTATATTCAAATGAATCAATTAGGGACCTAGAAAAATCGTCGCAATTTTCATCTTAATTGTACCCAACAGCGCGCGAGATGGAATTAAATTGTGATAAATAGTAATTAACCTCGTATTGCCCCCGATTCTGGTCAACAAGTTCGATGGCAACCTTGCGAGTATCACCGGTGGAAATCATAACAAATTGAATCGTCAGCGTGTAAATCCAAAATTCACAAAAAACTTAATTATAACAAGATGCTGGCTTAATTAGCTAACCGGGGTAATTAAAAACGTGACATTCGAAAAGGTAACTAACTGATATCAAGGTCAGTTAGTTTCTAAACGTTTTTGATGACCGTTTTCCGTTGCTTTGCTACGTTCAAGAGCGCATTTGTTTGTACGTGTCTTATAGACTAATTAAACGAATGTGGGTGTTTAACATATCCTTATGTACAATCATCAATAATTAATCAGAATAAGCCAATTTACCACCCGTAACTTTCAATTACCGTGACCACTGATTTCCATTTTTTTCATGCAAAAACGATCGATTTTATCTTATTATTAAATCGAAACATATCGTGACGATTAGTTTTTATCTTTCACATCAAAGTGAGCATCGGACTAACTCTTCTTTTTCTATAAAAATCCACTGATTCAAAGGACCAATAACCTCACTGGCGAATTAATTACTGTTGTCATGTTGGATACCCAAACGCGCAAACAGACTAACTTTGAAGAGCGTTGAATCATTGTCTGATATTTTTTAAAATAATTGTAATCATTGGAAGGAAACAGAAAGAAGATTCCATATACACCACCAATAGGGAAGATTGTAGGAATGAGGGGAACCATACATATGACCTATTTACACACAAATTTCGTTTGAGGTTAAGTCGGTTAAGCAATTTATTATTAAGGAATCCACTTTTTGTTCTTCTTCTGCAATGCATTGCACGTAGAAATAAAACCAGCTTATGTCAAAATTGAAAAGGAGATGCATGTCATGGTGTCATACAAGGGCAGACCTTGTAAAAAGGTTAGTGAAACTACCTCGATATGCGTAATTTTTGATGAAAATTTTCAATGATTTTCTGTTATAGTCACAGTAATAATACTGTAAATAATTATGTACTTCTTCTATTGTTTTCTGAGAAAATTCATCAGAAAAAGGAGAGTTAAACTTAATTTTACTGTCATCATCATCATAACGTCGTCGGATCTAAGACTGGTTGGACACATACCGCCACTCTTTCCTATCCTGAGCTAATCTAATTTTACTGTAATATCTATAAATTAACAGCCACAATAAGCTTAATATAATTTTAATGACTCAAATAGAGTGAATAAGTCAACACTTATACACACATTTTGGATATTTTCATCCAATATGGTGGTATTTAAGTAAAACTGTTAGTTTTAAGAAATCAGCACATGGCGCGATCTAGCGGACTAGATCATGACTTATAGGATTCGAGAGAGCAAGAATATTCCACGAGTAATTTTTCACTTCCCTTCCATCTTCATATTATTCGTTTCATCTGTCTCTCCCCAGCCATCATCCACCCACCTAATTCCACGACTTCTAAGAGAAGACTGAAGAGGACACACATGGATCATAACTCCTAACCCCTCTGTCCTTCTAGATTTCTGCAAACCCCTCGCAGCTTCTAATAGATATTAACATGACTACCAATGACAATGTGCTGCAAATTAGTTTTGAATAGTTTCAATTAGCGTAATGCAACAAGTAATTACCATCACGAAACGCGTGAATTGTTTACGTATGCTAACCTAACTAAGTCAATTCTAACGGTAGCAGCGTTTATTAGAATGAGATCAGCGGTATGTAATAATTTTGAATAAATTTACATTCACGTTAATTACTAATTGCGCACACCTTAACTCTTGTGAAACATAGTTCCTCGTAATTTTCAATAAGAAATTTAAGGCAACCTTTACATTATGCAACATGTAAATAATGAACATGTACTACGACTGTTAATTTGCATACGTATCATATGGATAAGCATGCTAACAATTGATTCCCACATGTTTCCGCAATTATGCAGTTACTTTTACTATTAGGATGTCTAACATTTTATGTTATTTGTAGAACATAAACTCAAATAGATTTGTTTTCGGCAAAGAGTACAAAAACCGTCAGTACATCACTGTGAAATATAATTCACTTTGACATGAGTACACTGTATCACACTGGATACATTAATTTTTGTTTAGTGAACGTTTAAATAATTTACATAAAAAATATCGTGTTGGACAATATTATTTTCGTGATAAACACGATCGACACACTAATCACTACATAGCATAAAACAAAGTCGCTTTCCGATGTCTGTTCCTATGTATGCTTAGATCTTTAAAACTACGCAACAGATTTTGATGCGGTTTTTTTTTAATAGATAGAGTGATTCAAGAGGAAGGTTTATATGTATAATACATGCATAATATAGTAGAGAAACACTGATAATTTTAGAGGTTTCTAATGTGATGTCGTAATTAAGCACATTTTTTTGCACTTACATTGCAAACGCTGGCTGAACCCTACGAGATAGATCAAAATAATATACTACAGTTTTGTACATCATAAAAAGGTCTACAAAAAAGATGGTATATGTCTATCTCTTAGGGATAACCCACAAATGACTTATTTACGAAGCGATTTTAAGCAATACAGAATTAATCTTTATCCAATTAAGTACCTTAAATACTTTGAGCATTTAATATAGATCAATATGGCTCTGTACGGCATGTAATTTAAATGAATATTTTCGAAGATATTACAGATTTAAAATGCAGGGACACAGCGGTTGCAGCGGTACCGGCCGGTTTATATTGTCTAATGACAAAAAAACTGTGAATGTTGTATATAAAGACATTCTGTAGTATATTTAGTAGTTCAAGGGGTGTCTTTTGAATATTTCCCCTTCTCGATAATAATCTAAACAAAACAAAAATATATTTAATATCGGCATTGCACCCGTGCGAAGCTGGGGCGGGTCGCTAGTAAGAAATAAAAGAAGAGAGAAGAAGGACTTATTTTTATAAAAAAAAAGGAGTGTTGAAAAACCAATTAGTGAAAAAGGCAAGGGATTGAAGAAAGGCACAAATCGCAAGAGTGACGACCGAGTCTTAGATTACTTCGAATGCGGGCTTATTAAAATTAAAACTAAAGCAATCGTTTAATTTATATATAGGGAGGGGATCCGGGACCTTGAAGGGGCTACGGGAGTAACGGCGGATCCATGCGAGGAGACAGTTTCGAAACCAATTTGAATTTCTACCTCGCGTCTCCGCGAAGTAATCCAAAGATTAACGGGCGTATAACAAAATGATTCGAGGAGGCTTAAGAAGCCCAAGTGCCCTCCTGTCACCATATATTGTTATTTGTACGTGCTGCAACGGCATAAATAAACGTTTGGCTACCGAGAGATATTCAAAAATACAGTCCGGGCAAAATAAGCGTATATGTTAATATAATTGTTGTGCATTTGAAACCGGAATACCGCGCATCTACAGCCGAGGTCGCAGAATAAATGCTCTTAATTATTTTCTGAGGATTTACATAATTTTATCGCCGCTATCGCGCAACCATGTACGCTTGTCATTAAATTGAACGCGATTTCGCTGAAAAACTCATTTACTAGAAGTCGCAACACTTAACCTAGCAGGCAAATTAACAATAGAAGCAACCTTGAAGTTTTCAAATTGATATGTTACTTGCGAACCTTCTCCGACCAAAGATTATGTAGATCAGACACTAAAGATAAATACCTTTATTTAGAAGGTAAAGAAAACAGCAAGCTGTTTACAAATCCTTTGCAAGAAAGCGTGCAATTTATCGTAGAATACATTATTTAACCAAGTTATTGCAGGAATGGATTCAAAAAAAAAATATAGTAAGGCTTTATAAAAAAGGAGTATTCTCGTCCGCCATTTTGGATCCATGGGAAAACATCGAATATTCTATGATTTACGTCTAAATTGTGCATCTATTTAATATTAAGTTTAGTATTGTTAATAGATTATTTTAGCTCTACTTTTTGTGAATTTGACTAGAATTTATAAGGGGCATGCCCCATCTAGAGTGCATGTCTCATGTGGCTAATAAAGGGCATGCCGATATATAGGGATTTCCCGGTAGATTCCTCACGAAAATCCCACCAAAAAAAGTGGTGATACTAAAATGAGGATTGCCTTATGGGTTTTTCAGACGCATCAAGCTGAACAACAGTAAAACAATTGCAATTTAAAGTATTCCTGACTACAAAAGAGCTCAATAACACAATTTTACTTAAGAATAAACAAAATTCATAAATATGTGATATATCTATATATTCCTCCAAATGGAGATATGGATTGTATTGAAATTTGTGGAAAACTATTACGTATCCATGCGATGCTAAATATTTAGAAATGTACCCTTAGTTTCTGCAAAAAAATGAAAATATTACTACCTGTAAAATCATAGATGTTGACAAAAAAATGGTTTATCTTAATGCTAGTAACGAAAGTAAAGAAATAGTATGTGTTATACTGTTGCTACATATGTACAAGTGAACAGTTTTTCATTGATAAAATATATCTCTCATTCTTCCTTGCCCTACTCACTTAGGGACCCTACCTGCATCCCCCTCAAAAATCTAGTTGGAATGGATCCAGAATGGTCGACGAGTATATCTAACTATTCTAGAGCTCAACCGATATGTTTTGAAAATGTCTAAGCGTATAACATACAGTACAGTATTTGAAGATGTTACTGTTATGTTGAAGATTCTAGTACTAAAACTATTGTCTTGTTAAGTTTTTGAAATAAAACCATAAAAATCTCGCAACTAATATCTACTTGGAGAAGCGGTTTACTTAGATAGATTTACTAACGATCCTAGAAGTAGACAGTTTTATGTCATCTATTCTACATATATAACTAGTAATAAGATCGTTTATTAACTGGAGTACAGGTATGGTAGTTGTGCCTAGAAGTCATTATCTGCACGATATTGAATCGTTTTAGCAGAATAGCATTATTACTCTACATATAAAAGCCTCCAGGCACTGCAGACAACATCAAGGAATTTTAAAACGTAAACAATATTAACAAGAACGGATTAACTTCTTTATCAAGAATTTATATAAACTACCAGATGTCGATTGCGATTTCGATCTTATCTATAACTAACATTTCTCAGATAAAAAATCGGTTGTCTGTAAAGTAGGTTTACTGACGATAGTTGAACGTGACAACGTCATAAGAAAATCCTAATGGAATGGTTTCATTTTTCAAAAGAAAATTTTAATTTTATTTGTTTGATAGATATTTTGTATGGATATAGAGAAGGAGGTAAATGGAAATGTATTATTGTATAGCAGCTGTCCACGCGGACGCATCGCTCACTCAAGTAGGAGAGAGACAGATGTCGAACGCTGCCGAACGCGGAGGCCGATTGTGCCTCTTTGTCGCTCATTCCGCGCTCTCGCTTGCACTTCAAGCCTTAAATGGAACGCCTCAGAGCGAGATAACGCCGCATGAGTCATGTTTTTTCGTGCGTGCAGCCGGGCTCCATCGAATTATAAGACGTTGTCACGTCAAAAAAAGTTGGATATAAATATGTAAAGTTAGGTTTCAAAATTCCCATTTTATTCTAGTTTAATTTTTCCATGGTATCCAACGTAAAAGTCCTTCTTTTAGCTAATAAGTTATTCAGTTTTTCTTTTCCCAATTATTAAGTCATCTTGAGGTTCTAGCAATTGCGTCCACTTAAATTAAAAATTCTACTAGGAGGAGAACACAATTTTAGGTATAAACATCTAATAAAATCCATTAGTTAATCTCGCCAACATGTTGATTGAAAATTATTAATAATCGCTCGAAGCAAAAAATCCTTTTAGCCGGAAAAAATCTGGACAGGTGATTTTTCACGTGTTCAGTTTTGGGCCCGAAATTAACATTAATGAACGAAATTTGCATTAAAATAACCGAGAGTGCACCGCCGACGCGCTTAATATTATTATAAATACGCCTAATGAGTTCATTTGGCTAACTAATCCGGGATAATTAATTCCGATAGTTGGTAGGTACATCGACCCCGTAGCCGTAGCATACGGCAAATCTTGAAATATAAATTACTGATAACCGGCGTTTTATAATGCACCAGGGTTGTCGCATATGAGATCATAAATGTCTCGTTATAGTTCCGTTCATAATTGTGTATGTACTCACCCCGGCGACCTTAAAGAATGAACGACATCTCACCTGTAACAAAGAAAATTTATTACTACTTCCACTGGATAGTACACACAAAGGCAAATACGATATTGTACATCTTAAACAGCTTCCTGATTGTCAGGCAACAATATGACTTGAATTTATGGTTTTAAATGAGACACCACCTGCAATTCTAACAGAAAACGCTAAAAGCAAACAAGAAAATTACGAAATAATATTTAGAATTACTTGTTCCTCCTTCAAACGCAACTAAATTATTTAAATATTCAACACAGAACGTTTTTATTGTTACTAAATTACCGCATACTGTAATGCTTACCTTCTAAGTACTTGTTTATTTACATTGTAAAAAGTTGAAAGCTTTAATGTGCAATTATTGTTTACTTTATGCTAAAGAAACGAAATATGCTAAGATTTAGCCAGAAAATAAGGAAATGAGTTATTCTTCCGATAATTTTCAAGTACCTACAATCTGTAGATGTAATTCTGAGTTAATTTTGATTTCTCAAAGGACTAAGTCTTCTAATATCGTATTCTTTGTAAAGGAAACGGAGATAATTAACATCAGCTAATAGATATTACTTTCAACTACTTTAGTTAAGTGCTGTTTCATACGGATGTGTATGGAACACGCGCGTCACGGGTCTCATAGGGTTGTGTAAGAGCTATGCACACATACGCGTTTCTTCGGCGCGCTGTTGAAGCATTAACGCGACCTTCCAGCGTAGTGACGCGTTTAGGACGCGAGCAGAGGCAGCGACCATTGGTTTTGTAGGTGCATTCACATGAAGCATTCGATGAAAATAACGTTGACGTTTTCTTTTAGTTTGTCTTCAGTTTATGCATGTAGATGACAGCAACGCAGTGAGAGTTTCTTCTATTACTCATCATTGCTTTACCCACTTTGAGTTCACCTAACATGCCATTGAAGATGTATACAAAAAAATTTCCTGGTCGTGAAAGGGGAAGATCGCAGTGTTATTGACAACGAAACGAGATTCTATTCCGTTGCTTAGTCAACCAAACGAGTCCTACTGAAAATCCTTGCGGACCGACGAGCGTTTACAGATTTACACGCACCCTCGTCTCTATATGAAGTTCAGTACGGTACATGATTTTGAAAAATAGTAAAGGTAAAGAAGTGTTATCTATTGGAAAGGCTAAAAGCATTTCTAAAATACACTTTGCAGGATGTTATTTTTGTGGATGTTTGAAATGCTGTTAAAGACGTTCATTTAGTACGTATCGAATAAATGGTTAACAATTCATTTGATATCGCATGACTTAGTTTTCTCAATTATTATTAGCCGAGTACCTAATTTACTGACGTGGTACAGTTAGTTTAAGTGTTTCAAACTAGAAAATAAGTCATTATACGGACTGTTACGGTTAACTGTAACAAAAATGCCAAGTTCCGCGCACGTATAACAATTTCGCGAAACGGTCAAGTATCACGGAAGATCTCCTAGGATTGCTAGGTGTACCTTTTTATCCTGCCTGACCGTTTCATTACATACCTAAGCATGGGGTCGAGTTTTATGTAATACAGAAATTACGAAGCAGCGCTAATTGTTGGGATAAACAACTGATCAACCGTGTGAGAAGCGAGCAACGTATCTGCTCATACTGCTTAATGTATGTTAATACCTACATACTAGGTCTGTTCAAAAAGTATCGCGAATTTTGTTTTTTCAAAAATTATTTGTTCAGTTTCGGGAACAAGAAAAAGTCACAGGGGGCCAGATGGCTACACTATTATTAGTGTGTTTTTGGCCAAAAATTCGGGGACAAGCAAGGATCTGTGAGCAGGCGCGTTATCATGATGCAAAAGCCAATTTTTGTTCTTCCACATATCCAGGCGTTTCTGGCGGATTGCTTAGCGCAAATTGCGCATAACTTGCAGGTAGTATTCCTTATTGACCGTTCTACATCCCTGCAATCGAAGAAAACTGTAAACAAAACCTTCACTTTCGACTTAACTTGGCGCGCCTTTTTCGGTCTTGGCTCGTGTGACAGCTTCCATTAGGATGATTGAGCTTTGACCACATCATAACTATAAACATATGATTCGTCATCAGTTATAACCCTTTGGAGCAAATTTGAGTCGTCGCAGACAGAGTCCAACAGTTCCTTAGCAATGATAATGCGATGCTGTTGATGCCATAAAAACCTATTGAATCTGCCAGCTTCGCGGTGCTCAAAAAAAGCGATTTGTTAGAAGTAGGAATTTTTCATATTAAGGTATTCAAATTCTTCTTAATAATATGAGTTGAATATTCAAATAACCCGAAATTTGAGTATTTTTAAACGTTCAAACATACATAACATATTTTAATATCCAAATATTTAATTGAACACTCAAATATTCAAATGTTTCAATATCTGAAATGTTGATTCATGATTTGACTTAATAAGTATTAGGGAATTAAAACTGAAGAACCACATAAAAACATTTAATGAGGTAATTTCCCAAGCACAAAACCTCAAATTTGCATTTAAATATGTGTTTGAGTGTTTAGATATTTGAAATATTGAATAGTCAAACATTTGTGAATATTTACATATTTGAACATTTGAATTTCAATTTTTTTTAATTATGGATTATTTGTTTAAAAATGTACAAATAACACTTCTATCAAGAATTACGTACAAATAATGTTAAAGTGTTTTCACATTTTCTTTTCCATATATTATTGCAACGTTAATTTATGACAACTCATGTATCTAATTATTAGCAATATAATTGGCAAATCTCCTTCATCAAGATCTAGTGCCTAACTACAGATTAATAAGTAAATGTAGTTTAATTATAATTTTGCATTTTTCTACATTTGCAACTTTCACTAAATAATTTATTATTTAATCGAGAAAATGAACAAAAGGATCAATCAACAAGAATTATTTTTACTTTCGGCTTTTAGATTATTATTTTATTATTAGAGGTGTATTTGTAATTTGTCGCTTAGGTGGCTGAAAATTAACAAAACTCATCGTGTGACCCTTAATGTTTCAAGCACAGTAGAATCCGCTTATAATGACATCGAAGGGAAAAGACAAACACGTCATACTAAGCGGGCGTCATACAAAGCATAGTCTTAGAAAATAAACAACTTTCTATTTTCGTTAGTTATTTAGTTTAATAGAGAGAAAAACTACAATTTGTATATATTTCTTAACAAAAAAAGAAAAAGAACGGCGAATTGTAAATATCAATATACATAAGAAGGGTCAGAAAAATATGCGAAATTGTTATTATTAATCATTTGGGTTACTATAGTCGAATATGATTTCTTGAGAATCAGTCATAATAAACGATATGTCATTTTAAACGGAGTCATTATATCCAAACTTTCCTATAGAGAATTTAATATGAAAATCAAACTTAACAATGCAATTACCTCATATTAAGCGGTTAGTCGATATAGGCGAAGTCATAATAAACGAATTCCACTGTATACACAATTTACAACTTCGTGCGTGTCTCGTCAGGTAACTGTAATTTTTGCATATTGCTAATAAATACGCTTATTTATGTCAACTCATTTAATTAATTATACGTATTATAATTGGCAAATCCTTCATCAAGATGCAGTACTAGATAAGTAAGTAAATGCAGTTTGATTACAATTTTGTATTTTTTGTAAAGTTTGCAACTTTCACTAAATAATAATTAACTGCACTCATATAGCTGGATTTAGTCGAGCAAATTAATGAGATAATGCATCAATTCTGTGTGCGTTTAATTGCCTCTTACTTAACTTTTGTGCCAGAAAGGAACACATATTCGACATGAAAACGATGGACGGGGTTTAATTAAAAGACACACATACACCTGTAGACAAGCACATACAGACAATTAAATTCAATAAGCGACAACTAATTTTCTGCACATGTTTACCAGATTCCTACGTTCCATTAATTAGATTGAAAATAGTTGTATTTGTGTCCGCGACCGTTCTTCGCATTTTCTCTCTCAATAGACTATAAATAGGTACAGTTAAGAAACCTTCCGAATCGTAAAAATCGTTTCGAGCAACAGTTAAACACCTGAGTTATTTGCGACTTCTTCAAATAACTACGATTACTTAGTTTTTAAAAGGCAACCGGTACATAAAACTCAGCGTGATCCCATTAGCGATACGGTCGATTGTATTGCGCAAAAGAACGAGAATATTAAACGCGGAAAAATGAATTACGTTCGATCTGGGTCAATGCATAATTGACTTTTACATTAATATTATTGCTACTCTGCCACTTGAGACCGTTTTCTACAACTAATTTAATTAATCTATTAGTCAACGGCTAAGTCATACAAATGGATAATATAACCGACACAAACTACCGCTCATGGTGACAACGTAACAAAATAGCATAATGAAAAATTAATTATATTTATATGCACCCATGGGTACAAATTGTCTATTCGGTAGGTACGATTCCAACAAATTTTAGTTCATTTGCAGAATTATGCAATATCTTATGCCGTTCAATAGTGTCTGTGTTTCTTTTTGAATAATCTATTCATCCTTTGTATAATTATGGTAATTACAATTAATGGTAATGGAAACATTATAAAGTAGAACGTAGGAGATACAAATTACTTTCTGTGAGTTCAAGTTTAAGTATACAGTTGTAGCGAATTGAGAGCCGAACAAAAATTCTACTTGGAATAGAGAAATTTATACAATTTCGTACAATAATAAATTCAACCATTTTTTCATGTATACTATGAAAAAATACAAGTCCAATAAATGCAATTTAAAGCTTTTACAGGGTGTTACGCCTTGTTCAAACAAAAAAATTTGAGATTTGGACTGTTTCAGAACGGTCTTCAGAGAATCAAGAGTTATTTTCAGATATACATAGATTAACTTGAATGATGTTTAGGAGAATATGTGTCTATAACATCAGACGTAGAGGAGTAAGTTATCTCCAGTTGAACAGATCATAAGTATTCAGTATTTTCCGAAAATGGAAATGTCCTTTTTGAAAGAGGTAACGGTTTAACTAATATTTATCATTACAGGGTCCTCAATTCTAAGATTGGCTGGCACCCACTGTTTTCTATCCTGAACTAATTTTTGCATTTCCCTAAAATTAGAAAATCCCACATCCTTAACTATTTGTGTACAGCAACTTCTGCCTTTGCTTCTAATATGCATCTAATTATAACTTAATTTTTTAATATTTTTGTAACTTTTCTGTATTTCACTTTAAAGTTAGAAATAAAACACTAAAATCAAATACATAAATTTTAATAAAAACCACTGCTATGAAGAAGAAACAAATTGGGGGTGAACTTCCTATTTGATTCTTGAATAATAAAAACGACACTACTTGAACAAACAGGAAATAGTGCTTTATTTCCATGTGAAATATAGAGAAGTTACAAAAATAATAAAAAATTAAATTATATGGAGTTTCACAAAGTATCAATAATCAATATCAATTATATGTCTCTAATTAGTCCATCATGTGCCAGAGAATGTGTTCTACCAACTTATCTCGTCTATTTCTTAATAAAAAACAGAAAAAATTACCTGGAATATACACCTTCAACAATCTTTTAGAATTTCTAAATTAACCATTCGAGAAAATAGAAGTTAGTTTTTTTTTTGTTAAAAGCGACTCCACCCTGCGCTATCCTTTACTGGGTACTCCTTCCATCCTAAATTATCTGACTTCCAGGATACCGAAAATTAGCGATTAATAACAACTAATATTAATATAATAAAAATAAAGGTATGTTTGTCGAGTACAGTTAAATTCTTTTCTGCTTCTAGAAAGTGAAATTTTCATCAGTCTAATCAAAATTTAGTGAAGAAGTTAATGATACAGAAGTGGACGCGCTTAGGTATAAAGCGGGGTGTCGAAGAATAATAAAACGTTTCAGATGGCGATTTGAGTTACCTGCATCCTCCACGTTCTCTGCAATCCTCTCGATTGCATCGAAAATAATTAAACGAGCGTTCCCGAAATCGCAGTGTGTCGGTTGCCGGTCGCAATAATTCGGCCGTTTTCCGAAGTGTCGCAGTCCGTGTCTTAAAGAGGTGCAATTAAAAAACCCAGCCGACAATTAATTAGTATAAAATCGGATTTGGTAGGTTTTTATAGATCCGCTTGCCAGGAAAGTCGTCCTCAGTTACGCTAATAGCGTCCGACGTTTCTTTAAAGACACGTTTAAGCGATTGGACGCATTAAATTTAAAAATGCGTAATATTTTACGGGAACACATGTTCAGTAGTTGCAACGCTAAGCACTTTTGCCTGTTTCTACTCCATAAAGAATTTCATTACTTTTCGAAGACGAGAAACAATTACACAAGTCGCGACCGTCTTCACTATCGTTTAAGGTCTTTTTGCAGCAACTCGACTCGTTCAAAAGAATAATGAAGCGATGGTGTTGCCAGTAAGTGAAACAACCAACAACGACTTCTTAAACAACTCGACTTTTTACCTCTTTCTTCGCATTTCATTAGTCACTCATAACCAGCAATCGACGTCCTTTTTAATTAAAAACTCATTGCGAATAGTGCATCTTGTCCATTATTCAATTAGTAACGACCAAAACCGTCAATGACTTTAGAAAAAATACAAAACATGCGTAAAATGCCCAAAAAGCCGATCAATTGACCTTTAATTTACTATTGCTTTGCAAGACTTCATCCGACTTTATTAAAAGGTTTAAAGTAAATAATTTATCGTAAAATTGATTTGCCATATTGAAATAATAAATAGAATTATGAAAGATCAATATCAGAAATGTGATTTATTTGAAATACTTGTATTTAAAATGCAAATACAAAACAAAAAATACCTATTTTTATCTTTTAAATACTTTTTTGAGAAAAACATTTTATAGTTTATCTAAAGTACTTTTCCAAACGCATTTTCTATTTGTAAAATGCAAAATACATTTTTCCGTTAATAACATTGCTAGTATCATCGATCAAATGATGAATGAATGTTGCTCACATTGGCCATTGAAGGTATAAGAAGCTTATAAAGTGGACAAAGACACATTCCATGAATGTCTTCTAATTCTTTAACTGAAGAGAGCCCACAAAATTCTAAACTCCTTGAAAATGAATAATCTAAAATATTGGATCGATATTGTTTTCCGGGTTCAATATCATGGTTCATGGAATTTTGAAATTCCAAATTGATATCAGCTTCAGCCAAATCACCACTTGTCCTACCTTTAGTAAGGAACTACAAAATTCTATGAATTACGACAAAACAGTCCGCAAAACAATATCAAATTGATATACGCCAGCTGTGTAAAACTGAAAACTACAAGATATAGTGGTGTGCTAATAAATCCGTATAATCCAAATAATCTTAGAAAACAATTCGAAAAACTTTACTTATTAGATGAAACCAACGCTAAAGAAACTTTGGATTTCATTTCTTTCTCTTACTACAATATGTACAAGATCAGAAACAAAATGGGGTTATAAACATTTTAATATAAAATAACTGATGTTGATTTTATATGAATAAGATTATTTGCAACCCTGTTTTGGTTCTGATCTGAAAAAAGTATTTTGAAAATACGTATTTTGCATTTAGCATTTAAAATATAAAAGGGAAATCTACCTTGTATTTTACAATTGAAATAGCAAATCAAAAAAGTATTTGTATCTTGTATTGAAATACTTTCAAAAAATCATTTTGCACATTTCTAATCAATATGCGGTTGTTGCCAATTAGGTAGTCGGCTGTTACTGAACTTTTAAACGAATTAGCAAGAGAACAGCGATTGTATCAATCGAAAACATCGACGTGAACATACACAAACACACCAATTTATGCGTACATGTTAACCATATACCTACACGTAATGATCGACTATCACTTGTTCTCTTACACTTTCGAATTTCGCACGGGTTTTGTAGGGCAAGTTTAAGTGGCCGTAAAGACATTAGCCTGATGGCCGGCAGAAAAATCAATCTCCTCGAAAACGCATGGACATTCGTTTAATTAAACTGGCAGTCTTATAATAAATCATACGCTGTTACGTAATCGAGACATACAAAGAGAGATTTAATCCGTTGAGAATTATGAAATACGCCTATCTAACCATCAGTTATCACTTGCTATTAGGTAATTTTATTTTTTCGCACACGTTGTTGTACCACCAGAGTCAGTGGTGTAGCTAGAAATGTGGTACTAAACCAACCACCGAGTCAAGCAATTTTTATTCAGGAATATTCATCATCATCAACATCATCATAAGGTCGTCAGTCCTAAGACTGGTAGGACATGCACTTTCACTCTTTCCTATCCTGAGTTAATCTTCGCATTTCCCTAAAGCTAGAGCAACCCATATCCTTAACTATTTGCGAACAGTAACCTAACCTCTAGCCCTCCTAACTCCTGTTTCTGCCTCTAATATGTCTCTGACTTGACCTTCATGCCTGAGAAGGTGTCCTATTAACCTATCTCGTCTATTTCTTATTGACTTCCATAGAATCCTCTGTTCTCTTACTCTTTCTAATACCTCTCATTTCTAACCTTCTCTATCCACGGTATCTTCAACATTCGCCTGTAACAGCACATTTCGAACGCTTCTAACCTTTTCTTTTCCGCCGCGTCCACTGTCCATGTTTCACACCCGTATGGAAGAAATTGATTAAAAATTAATACCCAATGAGTTGGAAATTGACCAAGTGTTGTTTTCTAGTTAAATGTGTAACACCTTCATCCATATATGTATAAAAGAATAAATTGACTGATGATGTAATGATGTATCAATTTACTGCTTAAAAGGGGTTCAGTGTTTGTTGTGTCGATCAAAGTACAGCCCAAACCGCTATCAGGAAGCTTGAAACATTGCACAATCTAATATAAAATGAATTTTAGAAATACCACCCTTACAGGTTTAAAACGGGAGTTTGTGATATAAACGAATTCCAAGCGAAAAAATTGATAAATTAATTTTGCTATACGATCAGACTCTGCATTATCGTATCACATAAATAATGTCTATCATTGTGGTTATTCTGCAATAAAATTTAATATTTCTGCTGTCTATACCAGAAGTAATTCTAATACATCAATCTGAACATTATAGTATCAAAGAAAAACAGATTAATCCACTTTAGAACCATTGCTAAATATATGCAAATTTCCATCAAGCTAAATTACCAACAATCCAAACAAGACTAAAAATTGACGCCTACATGAAGTGGCCTAAGAACTTTCTCTACCTGACTCGACGTGAGATAATGAGCAATATTGGGGCCAGCATAACTTTTAACCGACGAGACCGTAATCGTTCTAAACATAACAGGTTGTATGCACCTTCGCAATGCTAACCATCTTGCCCATCCTCGATGTTATTTTTTCGATTTTGCAACATCTTGATACTTTGTAAATTGATTTTAAAAATGTAAAAACGTATTAATAATAATTTAATANTAAACTTGATCTTAAGTGCTGCTGGTCTTGGGAAAAATAGTTATTATCTGTGCAGTAGAACTATAAAAGCAGGAAAAAAAAATACAACACGCTACTGAAGTGAAACTGCTTTAAACACACAAACATCCCGGTATGAAGGAGTTAAGGAATTGGTTTAATGGTGTTTTTGCGTTGATGATTGTCGGAATAAAAGTCGGCAGAGTGAACTTAACAAATAATTACTTTATTAACGAAAACTATACTGGACTACAGAGAATTCGAGGTTGTCGTGAATAAATTTTAGCAGAATTTCACATTTACTTTTCCTCGATGTATTTGTAAGTTCTTTATCGAAGTCAATTTGCTTCAAATAGGTCTTCCAACTTTTTGGTGGTAGATAGAAGATGACTGAATTTTTAAACGTTCTAATATTGAAGGAAATCACTTTCACTACGATTGCGATATACTTCACAGAAAATTAAATCCCAGAGGAGGAAAATGAAACTGAATAGAGCTTTAGACGTAAACATGCGAACGTATTTCAGTGGCCAAATGAGACATAAAAGGAGTCTGTTTATGCTAAATAAAATATTACACGCACGAGCTGCTGTAGAAAAAAATAAAAAAACAGTACAAGGAGTAAAAGAAAGAAAGAACGTTTTCTGGTGTCGTTTCTCGGCTCGATTAAGTAAATCTTTTACGCGTGAATCGGGCGATAACGGTCGACGCCATAATTTCCATTGTGGTATAGAGACCGATCGGTTCTTTTTAAAACTTTTAAAGTTACTCGAGTGAAGAAGAAAAGCCGGGAGTAACAAGGAAAACGATCGGCTCAAAGATTGTCGGTATCGTGTTGTTAATTGGCAATAAGAAGTGCTTCGGTAGCCGCATATGCGCCCCTGGCGATAAAATAAAGCGCCATATCGCTCATCAAAAGGCCGCGGTGCAACCTGTCTACTTACCACCACGCGGCAAATGTGAAAGGTACACACACAACACACATACATGAGATATCTCCCATGTGTCGCCCATATTTATGACGTCCACGCTCATTTCTTTCGTAATTTCATCAACGAACTTTATTATTCAATCGATCCTTTTTGTTGATCATACACAAAATATAACATACCTACACTTTACCCGCAAGTGTGTGAATATCGTTACAGTAACATGTCAGGATTTCATCATAACGACGCGTTACGTCTCTGTGTAATGACACGTTTACGCGTGAATAACCGTCCGCCGTAATTGGAGTACCGCAGGGGTTTGCTTGGGGACCGATTGTATTACGGACTGCATTTACGTAAAGCGCTCATGTTCCACCATCAGGTATCTATTAAGCGACACAAAATGTGTTAAAACCGGCAAAGAACGACTTTTATATATATCATTATCGTGGAAGCTTCTGTTCAATGTAATTCAATGCAAATACAATAAAAATAAATGTCTTATGCAATAATAATTGTAGATATACTCTGCATTAAAAAAGTGAAATCACATACTCATTACAATTAAATGAATACGGTAGTTTATAATTGAAAGAACGATTTAGTTAGAAATACTTTTGCCACGCGAACCAGTACTATTTCATATGTTAAATAACAAATATGCAGAACTGCCCTGCGAAAGTTGTTTATTTTATTCTTATTTCAAAATAAGCTTTATGAACAACTTTTTTTCCGACAGCTTCGCTTAAATGAACTGCATCTTTACTTTGAGACCCAATCCTTTATAAAATATATTGTTTTATAAAGTATTTATCGAGTAATCATCATAATATCCAAATGAGAGTTAATATTTGCTGTTATAGATAAGGCCTTACTAAGATATTTCAATTTGTTTAACTGAATTCGTTAAACGTAAACGTGTTTCAGCACTTTGAAGTCTGGAGTCCAAATTCAATTTTCGAGTTTATGGCATCACACAGGTAGACAAACGGACAGACAGTTGAGGAAACTTCTGTTTATAATATATGTATAATAAAATAAATAAATAGAGGCTGCAATTGCTAATGTTATTTGAAATTTTCGACTGCAATTTTTGATGCATTATTGCCGGAGTTAATAAAATTGCAAGTCGTCGGTTATCATGATCGAAAATATGTAGTACCTACGTATTTGCGTGACAAACCAAATCGATTCTAAACCTTTAGCCGCAGGTGAAGAATGGCTAGACGGGGAATAGCGATGAGTAATTGGTTTCAATACTGCCAGAATTCCAAAAGTCGCAATTATACGGTTTCTGAGCAGAGCATCCAGCAAAACTGGTGTCTTTGTGAGGCTTTTTCTACCTAAGTCGTTCCGACCGAAATTAGATACAACATAGAATTTGCGCCACTAATGATAGGTAGTCGGATAATAGTTTCGTTGTCTTTGCAATTATACCGTCTCTCGGTCCGGTAGTTATGGAAAAAATAATTCCAAATTGTAGTACGACCGCGAGGTTATTCGATTTCCAAAATGGAATCAGACGACCTAGAATTAACCGAACCAATTCTCGTTATTTCACCACTGGCAGTCCATCTTTATCCAGGTTATTGTAAAAATAAACAGCCACAAAACATGACCCCTGTATGAAAGACTAACTACAACTCAAGGACATACTTTACGACCTATTATTATTGATAAGACAATTAAATTAAATTGAATTTCACTTTTAATGTTTTAGGATAAGAAAATCTGAAACATTCATTGCATATTGTGCAATCCCAATATTGAGATATCTAATACGTATTTACACAAGGAAGCAGATGTGAAACGCTAAGAATCTAGTAATTCATCAGGGATTGTCTTATCAGAAATTTGATACTGATAGATGTCAAATAACAAAATAGACACACTTTCACTTGCTGTTCGCATTCGAAGTTTCACATCAGAATTAAACGCTGATTGACAAAGTGTAATCTAAGGAGCGTTTTGAAGTAACATTGTTCACTCGATATCGCACGCTAGAAGTGGGAAAATCATGAATATGAATACACTTGATTAAAAAGAAGGATATGTCGCAATACTATTGGTAAAGGACTTAGTTACATGACGCGACGTTCACGTAGCTCCCATGTGTACCTTCTATCACAGCGTAATTTTTGCATAAAATAAAACGAATCTGGGTTACAAGGTGGCGTTGAGAAACTCCGACTACAAACTAACTCCACGACAAATAGACACGTCCAATATTACGTATACGATTTTATTACTCACTCTCGTACAGTTTATAAATCACCATCCGCAGGTAGTACACACAATGTTTTGTCGCAAATCATGAGCGAATTGTCTGTAACCCACTTAAGCAAGCCACTTTATAAACGTCACTTACACTGGATATTGATGGCTTTGAAAATTAACCAATATGCTTGCCAAACTTATGCCGAAAACTTTCTCGGATACAATGACAGAAACAAAGTGGCATTGGTTTAAGATAATGATAACATGAAATATGTTCTTTTAATACCAAACAGATGGGAACATCAATACGACAACTACAAGTGTCTCATTACAATTGAGATATTGATAGAGAGAGAAAAAAAAAAAGAAAAACGGATTATACACATCTTGAAACGTCTCACAATCATTTAATTACCGACATAATCCGAGTTTAGTGTCGCGTATTACAAAACCACTAACATATGCGTATAAGCTGATAATTTATAATTGTAATGAAGTGCGATTTTCTTCCTGTTGAAACTTCTAAGTACATAATCTCAGGAGAAATCCTTGTATCCTAGAGATTTCTCGTTTTTGTTTGGCTGTCATGCCAGCTTGTTTTGCTAATTTTATTCACCTTTCTTTAGGTATCGATTAACACTTCTTCCTGCTGAACTTCTTCGTACTCACACCATTATTAACAAGAACGTTATATCTTGATGAAATCCAAATCTCATTCAGTTCTGACCGTATGTAACTTTCATTAAATTAAAAAATAATGGTAGTATAAAGTGGAAAACCAAATACTCCGAAAACATTTCCAGATAAAAAGTTGCTTCAAAACTTCGATAAACAGTAGAAGCATTCTGAAGTAATTCTTTTTGAGTTTAGGTGACACTAATTATCCTGAAGAAAACAACCAACTTGTTTTAACCATAGATTTGACTGTAGCAATGTTTTATGTATTTTTGACCTCATTGGTCCTCTTCTTTGCCTAAATATTTCACGTTCTAACATTTATTAATTTCATCGAGCTGCACGATTACAATCATCTCCTTAATTCCGTTTTGACGTATATTGCATAGTTTCTAGAACTCAATTCTGGTAAAATCTATATCAAGCTAAATATTTTGTTACAAGTTGTAAAAATAATTCAAACTTTCGTTGTTTAAATGGTTCTGTTAGGTGAGCAGGCCGTTGTCGAAAGCTTATTCAAGGTTAGGAGAGGTAATTATAAAAAATGAAAACAAAAACCACTTAAAGGACTACGTCTAAGTGTAGCGTTTTTAAGACAATGCTGGAGCTCTGGTTGTGGCGGTGGGCGAGACGAACGGGTTGGGACGGTCGGCTGGTTCCTGGGTAGCCGCATCTCGGAAACCTATTAGCTAGACTTTTACCACCATTACCTGTCAACGGCTAACTCGTCCGTAAACAATTTCACAAAACATCTCTTTATTTATACATTTTCGTCCGACAGTAAGTTCACAAATTAATAACCGACATTTACATGCCTATATGTATTTGTTTTATATTTGGTTAATTGTATTACTACATGTACGGTAATTATTCGTTTTCTATTTTTTAAATTTTTAGTTCTTAGAAAGTAAAGATAGAATTTAGATAATTTTCATTGCTAAAATTGCCCATTATCATTATAAAGTCCTGGTTGGACACGCACCTCCACTCTTTCCTATCTTGAGCTAATCTTCACATTTCCTAAAACTAGAACAACCCACATCCTTAACTATTTGCGAACAGTAATTCTAATCTAGGTCTACCTATATCCCTCCTAACTCCCGTTTCTGCCTGTAATATATCTCTGACGAGACCTTCATGCTTGAAATGGTGTCCTACAAACCTATCTCGCCTATTTCTTATTGACTTCCATGGAGTCGTCTGTTCTCCTATTCTTTCTAATACCTCTTCATTTCTAACCTTCTCTATCCACGGTATCCTCATCATTACATACATACACCTTTAACAACCTTTTTCTAATTTCTAAATTAACAAATTGAAGTACTCGACCCTGAGCTATCCTCTGCTTTATATCCCTACTTCTCCTTCCGTCCTGACTTATCTGACTTCCTAGATACCTAAAATCGACCACTTCTTCTAATTTTCCTACTTTTTCTGTCAATCTATTTTATTTAAAGCCATCTCTAACTCCTCCTTGCTAGATGTTAATACTGCTAAAATTGCCCATGGGAAAAGAAATATTGGGGAATTATAAGTGCACATAGGCAGTAAAAAAGACACAGCTAGAAAAATCGTCTCAAAAAATCTCAGACTTTAAATGATACACATCTAAGACGTGACAGGAAAGAACAAATTCGGGCTTTTATCGAGGCAAAACTATCTGGCAACAATGAGAGGCTGAGGTGGCGGCGAACGGTAGTGACACACCGCCTGCTATGTCATTATAGCTCGCTCTGCCTCCTCAAATGATACAGTCGGAACGCATTTTTTTCGTAATTATATTTAGTTCTTGTAATTTCGATTATGGATCCGTGACTGTAATAAGCCGAAAAGATGGTTCGGAAACGAGTCACGCCACAGGCACTGTTGCCAACACTCTGCGCCATCAATTTTTTGTCCTTGAAGCAGTTTTTAAAATCATTCCTCGAAAGCTTCGATCGCTCTAAGTCAACATCATTAAGTCAAAAATTATTATGTGCGAATGATAATCCGTACAATTTTTCCAACGTAACGTTCGTTTTTAAGAGAGTTTTATGTAAATCGATTAAGACGTTACGAATATTATTATCGCTAAAAATACAGGAAATTAACATGGCTTAATAAAGGATAAGCAACTTCAGCACTCAAGAGATACTTGACGTACCTGCAGCTTAAATCTCGCCTTGATAGGAAAAAGCGGTAAGTTTAAATCAAATGCTTTTAATTCCTACTCATGTAGAAAAGTAGAAAATTATAATATTGACTCTCATTTGAAGTTTATTTAATTAATTCTTACTTTTGAATAACGTTTGTTTTTGTTCTTAGTAACTTTGCTTATTCATTCTCTTCCAATAATCCTCCCTTAAGGGGGTGAGAGAGAATATATAAACAATTACTCTTCTTAAATTAGATCACTGTCAATTGCTTTTGTCTAATTGGGATTAAAAAGAAATCTAAGCCTGTAAGACCACATTTAGAACGCTTCTAACCTTTTCTTTTCCGCTGCACCCACCGTCCACGTTTCGCACCCGTACAAACCCGTCCTCTAGACATAAATCTTTAACAATCCTTTTCGAAATTCTAAATTAACTGTTTACGAACATTAATGTGACTTCTTTTTGTTAAAGGCAACTGTAGTACACCTTCTACCCTGAGGTATCTCACTTCCTAGATACCATAAATCAGCCTCTTCCTCTAATTTTTCGTAACCTAACTTTATATGTAGAAAAACAAGATAACAACCCTTCTAGAATCTAGAGTCTTGTATCATGCGACTAAACGGTGCCTATTACATTAAATGCAATCATTACGCAGAGTTATTTCTATAATTAATGCATTTATACATACATATATACCTACGACGATACATATGTGAGCAATTAGCGTGGCATCGCAACTGGAAGAGAGCAAGAACTAAACAACAATTAGAAAAATTAGTACGAACATTCATTAAACAAATAGTCAAACAACTTAATTCGAATGGACCTGAACTCAAACAGCAACAGAAGCCACTTTGATCGTTCGCAATTAATGTAGACATAAGTAATGAGCAAAATAAGTAGAGAGTTAGCGGCCGTTTTTGTTCGAATATTTTATTGCACACGCGACAGTACGTTTATTGTGCGTGTGGTACGCGCGCATGAAATTCTGCGTCTATAATTGCTAACAAAAATGTTTGCAATTATGGCCTTGTCTAGTTCTAAGCGCAATGTTATATTCATTACATTAACTGATTACAACATAACATATAAATACCTAAGATATGTGTATATGTGGATATATCTAAACGAGTGCCCCAGTATATTAAATTATGAAACGATTTTATTAAAAGGCAAAAAAAACGTTTTACACCAAGAGCTGTTATTAAGCGATATCCAATTTAAGTTTTTCAAACGTTATTCTGCTCGTCTATACGATTAATTGAAGTCTGGTAAAACGGAAATTAACTTTTAACATCAGACAACTGTTTTACGATGACTAGAGAAAAGGGAAAAGAAGGTGGAGATTTCTGCAAAATTTAGTTTACTTTTACAATACTGACTAACAATCTAATGAAGCAAAAGAAAGCAAAAGCACAAAGAAACCAACGTTCACTATTTATCCTAAAGATTAAAGAATCATAAAAAAGTAGTCAAAGAACTGCAAATGACAGATTTCCGTTCACACTAAATTCTTATGCGTAAACCTTCTGTGATTCTGCAACATTTAAGTTCATCTAAAACTCTTCCACTTGTGGGCTTGTGAATCAATTAACATTTAACCTTACACCTGACGCAAAATGCAAAATTTATAAGAATACTGAGGACCAATACGTAGAATATTTAGAGCGAAACTATGAGAAAAATCAATTTGTTTTTGCGTTGATGATTGTCGGAATAAAAGTCGGCAGAGTGAACTTAACAAATAATTACTTTATTAACGAAAACTATACTGGACTACAGAGAATTCGAGGTTGTCGTGTCGGGGTGTCAAATCACACTCTTCGAATCATACCGAACTTAAATCTAGGTACCTAAATAGAAATATCTACAAAAAGGGGCACAACCTCTTGCCTTCGGATGACTTCCCGCTGTTACATTTATGGTCATGCCGTTCGGTGTATAACTTTAGCAAGTGACAATAAATGGGTTTAAAGTAACCTAGGACATAAAGATGTCTACAGGGTGTTGAGACATGAAATAAACGTTTACAGGGCGTAAACACAATTATAGGTAGGCACTTACTTGCGAATATTTTAATCGAGTGTCACACAGATCAGATCCTTTTATTTTAATACTCTAATTAGTTTTAATAAATTAGAACCTCGAGAAATTGTATTTTTCTGCATAAAAGGCAAACTGAAACAAAAATGAAAATGAGGATTAAGATGAAGGTGGAAGAAGAGGAAGAAGAAGAAGATGAAGAGTAGTAAGTAACGAGTAAAATTTAAAAAGAAGAGACGGCGCATATTGAGTGCAGGAGAGCAATGCCGCTCTCGCATGTGAGTAGTAATGAGTAACTTAATTACTTTGTAAGGTCATTTATTTACAAGCTGTATATTCGAACTTGGGGCCTTATAATTAATGGTTGCCTTTGTTTTGATTATCCCACAAGTGTAGCTAGAAAATTGCTGATCAAGTTCTGATTGGTTTCTCGGGAGGCTGGCAGCCTCCTTCTCGTCCATCTCTGTCCGCGCGCCAGTCCGACAAGGATGTACGAAGGCCAGGCGAGGACACTCGCTCCGGCAAAAACTAATGAATACCTATATTCGCCTTGTTTTATTTTTACGCTCCTTTAATAATAATTTAAGCGTGTAGCTATTTATGTTATGAATTTTGTGAAAGAAAACGATCAAGCGGCTCGCGGCCGCAGCCCAACGCGCCGCTGCTTTTGCCATGATAAGCGTGATATCACTAGTCAACTGCTCATTCCGATGGACACATCACAACTACAGCCACACACTATAACAAGATTATTGACATGCAGTTTGCAATCTGCAAGAGCACACGATAACGAGCATGACCGTTTCTCATTTTTTGTGGGGTTAGTCATTAAAATGCAGCTGACAAGTTCCCCTCCTTAGAGTCATATCCTTTTATACAAAAGCACGTTTGCCTAATTTATCGAAATTTCCAAATATGTATGAATGAAAGTTTTATTTGATTTACAAAATACAGAGACTGAAGAGAACTTCCCTCAAGAAGGTAAATTTGTTACCGAACTATTATTCTTCTTGTTTTAGAACTCTTCCGGCCAGTAATGAACGCACTGAACATACCATCTCCTAAGATTGGCAAAACGTTTGCAGATAATAAGCAAGACGCACAGCAATGCTACCCAAAACTCAACCTGAATTATTAATATCAATTATCCATATTAAATAAAAATCAATTTTCAGATTAGAAAATTTAAGTAGCGGTTAGCATTCTGGATTAGAGATGGCTGCAATTGGTATAGACCGAATCTATAGGCTAGAAAAAGCCTTCATCCTACACTCAATTATTACGTAGAAAATTCAGATTACCGACTACGTAGTTATTACTTATTTTACTCAACTCTATTAATAGTTAATACGCATTTCGGTTAGGAAATTGAAGTATGTAATTCTGGTTAATACAGCTAACCGAAGAACTGCGTACCGATTGCAAAATTCTAGAGAAACACTAAATAAAACACAATCCGGAAGATTATTCTATACATACGACAAACAAACATTTTTACAGAAAAAAATATTAATAGTTAATAATTCTGCATGAAGACTAGAAAGAGATTATTTGTATAAATTGAAATATTAACACAAAAAAAAACTAATTATAATTAATGCTATGGTATATGAGGTTTGTGTGTATAACATTCACGTATTTGATGTGTTCGGGATGGAAGAAAACAATTGGAACAAAGTGGACGGGTCTCAATTTGCTTGGTTTGACAATAATAATACCGTCCAAATTTAAACGGGTTATAGCTAATCTTACAGTAAAATAGGTAAATAATACGGGATCCCTGCATTCCATCAACTGTACCGTTAAGTAATAAATTTATTTAAAAAAAATTGCCGACAAAGCTTCGACAAATCTGCAAATTCAAATTTTATTGTACTTATTATACAACAGTCGTAGAGCAAGCCAAGTTAATTGAGGCATTTTGTTTAAAAGAATCAACAAGTTTATCGCAGATTAGAATTTATCGCAGACTGGAATTTATTAAACAAAATTCTCTTCGTTAATGTGAAATTAAATCGATACGTTTCCGAGGCGTTGACAGTTTCAATGGTCAAAAAGCTTAATCGAAATTAAAATATCTAGATGGGCGTTTCAAATCAGAACAGACAAAATTAGGAAACGTAATGATCACTTAAAATACTTAATTAATGGTAATCAGAAGTTAAAATGACATTCTGCGCTTTCTGTGACGACAATGTCCTTATAATGTATACAAAATTTTTAGTCTTTTTCTTCTAATATCTTTTATCTATACATACATATATGAATGAATTATAAAACTTTCAAACCTAATGAACTAAGTTTCCTTAAGCATCATTCCACGTCTTCTTTTTTTCAACGTCAGGTGAAAAAGTTCATTAAATTATTTATGTAAAGTGTACACAGTCATGACTATAATTTACGTATGGATCCTAGGGCAAAACATAAACATGTACCTCTTTAAAATCAATTATGCACAGCTTTTTCAATCAATTAATTGCTCATAAATTGTAACAAAAATTGAATATTCCGTAAATTAAGTAACATTATCGTAAGGTTAATAGTAAGTCAGATATGGTAATACGAGGGTGGATTGATAAGTTTCCGGCCTGACCAAGAAAAACAAGGTTTTTAAAAATTTTTTTTTTTTATTTCTCAACATAATCTCCTCCAAGGCTGATACATTTCTCATAGCGGTGTTCCAGTCTATTAATGCCATCTCTATAGACTGATTCGTCAAGCTCCTCAAAATAACCATTTACAGCTTCGATTACTTCTTCATTGTCCGCAAATCTCTTACCGCCAAGCCATTTTTTGAGATTAGGGAACAGAAAATAGTCACTCGGGGCTAGGTCTGGAGAGTAAGGAGGGTGCGGCATCAATTCAAACTTTAGATCGTTGATTTTAGCCGTCGCAACGATTGACGTGTGCGCTGGTGCGTTATCGTGATGAAACAAGATTTTTTTCTTCGCCAGATGAGGTCGTTTAATTTTCACCTCGTGGCTCAAACGTTGCAATAAGTCTGCGTAGTATTGACCAGTGATAGTATTACCCTTTGCAAGGTAATCAATGTATATAATACCTCTTGCATCCCAAAAAACAGTAGCCATAACCTTGTTCGCCGAAAAAATTGTTTTTGCCTTCTTTGGAGTTGGTTCCCCTGGTCCAATCCACTGTTTAGACTGTTCTTTGGTTTCAGGAGTGTAGTGGTGGACCCACGTTTCGTCAACGGTTACGAATCGACGCAAAAATTCGCTTGGATTACGCTTATACAATGACAAATTTGCGGTAGAAATGTTTTTTCGAATCAATTTTTGGTCGACTGTTAGCAAACGCGGCACCCATCTTGCACAGAGCTTTTCCATATGCAAATGTTGGTGCAAAATATGTTGCACACGTTCATATGACATCTTACAGGTCTCAGCTATCTCACGCACTTTCAATCTGCGGTCTCCCAGCACTATTTGATGAATTTTTTCGATCATATCTGGAGTTGTGACCTCAACGGGGCGTCCTGAGCGAGGCCCATCAGAGGTGCTCACACGACCCTTTTTAAACTCGGAAACCCACTGCTTAACGGTTGAATATGACGGGGAGGATGTCCCCAGTGTTGAGTCCATCTCTTTTTTAATTTCCTTCGGCGTTAACCCCTTCAAATAAAAGTATTTGATGACAGCACGATTTTCCTGCTTTTCCATTTTTACGAAAACCACAGAGGCGTCTTGTTCAGCGTGCTGTCAAACCTACACTAGCAAGGAGATCGGGCTGAAACTATAGCTACAAGCTATCCAAGGATGGTACTATAGAATGTCACCTCAAGGTAGGCCTAGTGGCGTCATCTCTTGGTTAGGCCGGAAACTTATCAATCCACCCTCGTAAAGCAGAGAAACGCGCAGGGTCGATTCGACTTTAAAAACAAGTCACTTCGCGAACGATTTAGAATATAGATATTTGAAAAATATTGTTAAAGGTGTATGTTTGGAGCGCGGCGCTGTACGGGTGCGAAACAATAACGGCGTACACGGCGGAACAGAAAAGGTTAGATAGAAGCGTTCGAAGTGTGGTGTTACAGGCGAATGATGAGGATACCGTGGATAGAGAAGGTTACAAATGAAGAGGTATTAGAAAGAATGGGAGAACAGAGGACTCTATGGAAGTCAATAAGAAATAGGAGAGATAGGTTGTAAGGACACCTTCTCAGACGTGAAGGTCTAGTCAGACACATAGTAGAGGCAGAAAAAGGAGTAGAGGTAGCCCTAGATTAGATTACGGTTCGCAAATAGTTAAGATGTGGGATCTTCTAGTTTTAGGGGAATGCGAAGATTAGCTCAAGGAAAGAGTGGAGTCTTAATTAAGACTACGAGGGTGGATTGATAAGTTTCCGGCCTAACCAAGAGATGACGCCACTAGGCCTACCTTGAGGTGACATTCTATAGTACCATCCTTGGATAGCTTGTAGCTATAGTTTCAGCCCGATCTCCTTGCTAGTGTAGGTTTGACAGCACGCTGAACAAGACGCCTCTGTGGTTTTCGTAAAAATGGAAAAGCAGGAAAATCGTGCTGTCATCAAATACTTTTATTTGAAGGGGTTAACGCCGAAGGAAATTAAAAAAGAGATGGACTCAACACTGGGGACATCCTCCCCGTCATATTCAACCGTTAAGCAGTGGGTTTCCGAGTTTAAAAAGGGTCGTGTGAGCACCTCTGATGGGCCTCGCTCAGGACGCCCCGTTGAGGTCACAACTCCAGATATGATCGAAAAAATTCATCAAATAGTGCTGGGAGACCGCAGATTGAAAGTGCGTGAGATAGCTGAGACCTGTAAGATGTCATATGAACGTGTGCAACATATTTTGCACCAACATTTGCATATGGAAAAGCTCTGTGCAAGATGGGTGCCGCGTTTGCTAACAGTCGACCAAAAATTGATTCGAAAAAACATTTCTACCGCAAATTTGTCATTGTATAAGCGTAATCCAAGCGAATTTTTGCGTCGATTCGTAACCGTTGACGAAACGTGGGTCCACCACTACACTCCTGAAACCAAAGAACAGTCTAAACAGTGGATTGGACCAGGGGAACCAACTCCAAAGAAGGCAAAAACAATTTTTTCGGCGAACAAGGTTATGGCTACTGTTTTTTGGGATGCAAGAGGTATTATATACATTGATTACCTTGCAAAGGGTAATACTATCACTGGTCAATACTACGCAGACTTATTGCAACGTTTGAGCCACGAGGTGAAAATTAAACGACCTCATCTGGCGAAGAAAAAAATCTTGTTTCATCACGATAACGCACCAGCGCACACGTCAATCGTTGCGACGGCTAAAATCAACGATCTAAAGTTTGAATTGATGCCGCACCCTCCTTACTCTCCAGACCTAGCCCCGAGTGACTATTTTCTGTTCCCTAATCTCAAAAAATGGCTTGGCGGTAAGAGATTTGCGGACAATGAAGAAGTAATCGAAGCTGTAAATGGTTATTTTGAGGAGCTTGACGAATCAGTCTATAGAGATGGCATTAATAGACTGGAACACCGCTATGAGAAATGTATCAGCCTTGGAGGAGATTATGTTGAGAAATAAAAAAAAAAAAATTTTAAAAACCTTGTTTTTCTTGGTCAGGCCGGAAACTTATCAATCCACCCTCGTATAAGCATCATGATGATGATGAAACCAGAATATAATCATACGATTTTCCAGAATGTTTTATAGCTGTGAGTCCATTTAGGTAAATAAAATTAACGCACAAGGGAAAAAGGTCAAATCGCTTTTAACAAAACCAAATCATTTCTATGCTCGCGATTATTTAAATTTAGGTATTTTTCATTAAAAGTTGATCTGCTTTCACTAATTTTTGCGCCTATAGTGTCAGCTCCTGACTAATGTAAAACACAATATACCAAAGAAACTTCGTACGTTTGAGAGAACATTCTACCGGTACGTATTATCTTTGAAAATGCATCGTATAGTAGGTTCATGTTTCGTAGTGAAGTTTGCAGCGTAACGAGGGTGTTTCACTTCGTTCCCGCCATCTCGCCGCGTCGCGTCGTCTTCGCCGATCCAAACGTTTCGAATTTTATGGCGCAAGATCGAAAGCGTTTAGTGTTTACTTCACACCATTGATATGTCAATTATGGAAGCTCGTTCGAATGACCCTGTTCCTCGTCGTAACGAACTCGACTTGCTTGTATGCAGGTATCGCACGGTAATACTACTACGTACCTACGAACGTGGTACGAATTACATACATGTGTACGTAAAGTCACGAACTATGAACCATATTGCCATCGAGTTGCCCATTACCCGCGCCAACTTCCAACAGCACGATCTTGACACTTCATAGGTACTGACTCTACCCTTGACAGTTTTATTATAGAACGAAGCCACAACACGGCATAGTTTCTAATTCTTATTCGAACATATCGATTTATTTAGACATACACTAACAAACCTGGTGAAAAACAAAACCAATGGTAGTGCCTGGTTACAAATGAAGATTTATTTAAATAGGCATGTATGGGTGGTTTCAGATTCCTGGGGTCGTAGGAGACGAAGATATATTAAGATTTCTGTACTTTCTTAGACGAACTAGCTTCAAAACGCTTAGAAGGTTTTTTGTTGTGTGCACGAATCCGAGCATGAAAATTCCTGCAACTACCCTAAATGCCTCTAGCGTCGATCTATCAGAACAGAGGAGTCGCCAAAACGAATTTTGCTGGAAATGCTCGAGTCATAACCTTTTTCGTTTTTGACGGTTATGGATGTCAAAATGCAATGAACCTGCGAGCACATGCAGGAATTTTCTGGGATTAGTGCTCAGCACACTACGAAATTCCAGTATGTATACAAATTTTCGTGTGATTCGATGCTGTGTTTTCTTCCGGGCTTTTTGACCGTGGTCCGTGCTTTTCCAGACGTTTCGCCGTTCTTTGCTGACGGCATCTTCAGTGGTGACTGGGAAGGTGCTGAGTCGTAACTGATGTGATTCGTGTGATTTAAAAGTGGCCAGTATATCCCAATTTCTCTACCCTAAATATGTGATTCACCTAAACAAGTTGTTGTTCAAATCAATCTCTGCTTTAAATACACTACCACAACGAATTAACTTAGTGTTAGGGATTTCTGGAATGTAGAAGTAAAGGCAGACTAAAAAAAACTTTTTGGCCAGCAATAGTGGCCTTCTAAGAAAAACAATAACTAATAAAAACGATTAATGTTTCGCAAACCCATTTGGAAATCAAATATGGCATAAGTAAATGTTTTTCCTTAAACATGCAATTCGGGTTTGTATATTGAATACTCAATTAAATACAGTGTAGGTAAACTCTATATAACGACACTTAAGGGACTGAACATTTTTCGGCGTTATAAAGAGTGGTCGTTAAATGGAGAGAAATAAAAGATATTATTTTACTATTCTATAATAATATGCATTTATCAATACAGTACACATTTTGCACACGAACATTTTTATTCATACATTGCGTATAGCCTGTTATCTTCGTCTGATGTTTTTTGCTGCTCCAATATTTTAATTGTATTTTGTTACGCATCTTACTCATATCTTGAGATACTGCTGGATCAATTTGATTACATAAAAAGAATTTTTTTAATAGTTTCGCTGCATCAAGTGCTTGTTTGATGCTTGGTGGAGGGACAGGATCGTCTTCTTCAACAACGTACACAGCTGCAGTTTTCATCTATTTCGGCAACTTAGAAAGTACTGCTCAATGATTTATAATGCCGCATTGTTGTCGTTAAATAGAGTGAGCGTGACGCTATATAGAGTGTAATATTGTATAGAAAACAATGTAAACCAACCAAAGTCAAGCAATTTCGACGTTTTAAGGAGTTTGTCGTTAAATCGAGTGGCGTTATAGAGAGTTTACACTGTATTATGGTTATTCTTATATTTTTCGTGTTTTCAATGATGCCTTTATTTTTGTATCGTTAGAAAATTTTTATATTTTTAATAAATACAATTTCATATTCTTCTTCATAAACACAAACCTAAGCTTCTACGGCAATTAACTGACGTAAAATGGTCAAAGCTATCGTACGAACGAAGACGGAAACCATGTGCGAATTAAAATTCATCTCACATGTTGGTTACAAGTCAGCGTGGTATTTTGTGGGAAAATCAGTAAATGATAACTAAGGAGAAGGAGTTTGTGTATCTGACTTTGTCAACGTTCCATCTCTACCGTCGTGCTCGTCAAACTGCCGGGTTCTTATTGCACATGCAGATGACGCGTCAAATTTAACATTTTTCCAAAAGCGGCTACGGACGAACAACGGCAGAGAACTGCGCGCAGATCAAGCAACCGGTCGACGATGGAGATCGGGCCAAAGACAAAGAGACATCTCCTTCGCGTGATTCATGGCCGAAATTCGAAATAGACGGCAACGGACGGACGAAACAGCGGCAGGCAATGAGACATGCCGCGTTGTCAACGAAAATAAGGTAGAAAAGAGGAACAAAACGACGAAAAGAACTGAACGCTGGCGATACTGGGGACGATCACGGACGAAGCAAAGTAACGTCATAGGCTGTAGCCAATTAAAAAAAAAAAACCCAGTGGGTGCCTGCAGTAAATATTTGAAAATCCATAAAATCAAAATTAACTACAAACATTTAGAAAAAATTTAGTAGAAGCTAGACAATTTAGATATTCTAAAGTTGTAATAATTCACCCAAGAATTCTACATTCCTTGTGATATCTAAATGATAAAAAAACGTTTGTTGGAATGTTCGTTACAACTTGAAATGAATTTACAAATAATACCTTTACAAGTCGAAATTGCATCTGTTAAATCCCCTTTGCCTTGATTTGTTTATTACCTTTTTTAATCGCACAGCGAACCCTTAGGATTTTTATCCACCATTACTCATGAAGTCATGATGGTTCTCAAACCCATTCCCTTCGACGATTGCTCTTATCTTTGGTCTTCTTTGATCAAACATAGTATACGTTAATATCTTTACAGAGTTAGATTATGGTTAACCTACCCGAGATAAAAATGTTCAGTCTCTCAGAGACTCTGAAAACGAGACTCGACTCTCCGTCTTACATCGAATCTCTCTGGTGTCGCTGAGAGAGACTGTCGAGAGACTGTCAAAAAAACTGTTTAGCACCTCTGAACGAGAGACTCGAATCTCTCAATAAGTTGTGTCTCGATAGACATGATTAAAATTAAAAAAGTTCAACATATTTCAAAGATCCCAGTCTTTCTACGAGAGACTCGAGTCTCTCAATTTTTCAGCTTTATTCATTCAGTCTCTCTGTGAGAGACTCGAATCTCTGAATTAACAATTTTATCGTTCGAGTCTTTCATACAGAGACTGTGAGAGATCCATAAAACACTTAGGCAATAACTGAGAGACTGTGAAAGACTGTGAGAGACACTCTCAGAGACGCTGAAAAACTCTGAGAGACTGGAGAGAGACTGAACTTTTTTGTCCAGAATAACCTTCGAGAGAAAAAGGACATTAATCAAACAAACAATTTTTGACTTTGGCCCCCTTTTTGGCATTTCCTAAACTCATTTTGAACACTATTGTGCTACATTAACGGACATGATATTTTAGTGCATTTAACTTGGTAAAATCCAAAGATGAAAAACACAATAATATGTTTGTATGGATAATCTGTTGTCTCTGTGCTCTGTTAATTTCAAAATTCTCAACCGGCACATTTGACCGGTGGTTGTCTCGCCGCTCGATTTACTGCTACCGATAGAAATCTGCGGCTTTGCAAAGACATCATGCGTCCTGGACGAACGGACCCCGCTAAATAAAGGCCGCACGCTCGCCTGCGATAGACCGGACCCGTTAGCATATTCATATGTATAAATTGCGGCCACCTGGGTTTCGATGCTTCTTCTTCGTAGGCCACTCCACTCGATCTTATACCTACAACTACCTAACAACAAATCACAACAAAACATAAACGCATCCACAACCTGCATCACAATATCCATAATAAAAGTTGCGCTGGATTTTGTTATGGATATGCGTACCTTAAAGACAAATGACCTCGCTATCAAACTCTTTTTGAAACACTGGATTCTGACAGTTCTCGACGTGTAGGTTGATCAAAAGTCTGAAGTTCTAAAAACTCATCTTTTTGAGGTATGGTCTCTTCAATTCGAATCATTCCATAAGGACTCCAAGGTAGAATTATGAAATGCAACTTAAAGAAACCATATCTCAAAAAGATGAATTGTTACGACTTAGCGCCCATTGCAACTTTCGTTTCACATGTCGAGAGCTACCAGCATCAAAAGTTTCAAAAGGTTTGACAGATTGCTATTTTCGGCAAGGATCCAGCGGGGTCCTTTAAAACGCACTTTTAAAAAAATTAACAACAAATTTCATGACTATTTTTCGAAAATTTATACGCCTTTACTTTACTATATAAATATTATTTGTGAAATGAAGATTCAAAAAAAATAGTTTTATTTTTAAGTACTGCCTCTTTATACAGACAATATACAGTCGATTTAGAAACAATTCCACCAAAATTGCGTTGGTGATGCCGTCTTGCATTTGGATGATTGGTACGGATATAGTTGAGCGCCCATTTGGTGACGCCAACACCCCGAAGATGTCACTTGCGATGCATACCTCGAGGTCCGATTCCATCTTCGAAAATTCTCCGAAGCCGAGGCCATTATGCACGTTTCAATGCAAAAATGGCCGCGATCAATCTTAACGCGGGCCCGAAACGCGTCGACATAACTTAAAGGGCCGAGGAGATCGCGATAGGGTCACTCGTTATTTAATCAAAATAGGGAGGTATAACGAGATACAAAGTAAACGTACGGCTCGTATTGTGAACGGACATCAAGATCCAATTCGAAAAATATCGACAGTTATGTATACAAATTTATGCGTGACTCTCAAACTCTATATAATCGCAGATGATCATTATCATTGCTTTATTGACCTTAGAAATCGTAATACATTTTAGTGCTTGACATTACAGATCAAATAAAACCAACAGCAACGGTATTAAAACTATGAATTGTGATTTCAAAAAATAACGACCTTCAAGTGGTTCTGAAAGTGAAGGTCAAAGTTACATTCAATTTTATTATTTTGACACTTTTGTCTAAAACATTCTCTAAAATAACGAGAAATAATGGAGATGTCGCATTACCTCAAGATAAGAGACTCATTCTGTATACTACGAAGCTGATATCAGCATTTTCATAAAATGGTCGGGAAGAATTTAAAATAAAGATCTAAGCGCGATTACGTTGGGTAATGTAAACGGTGAAAAATTTATCGGTACCGGTAATAATCGGCCACCGAAAATCCAATTTACGAACTTCTCCGTTCCATGCCATTATACATAATTCTTGTACTTCAATTTGTAGTTAAATTTCCGCAACGGTCTCATCCATACATCGGTCGTCGAAGCCGCTAAACACATGCACACACGTACTACATATATTATACACACATGTGCGCATCAATAATGAACTCGAGTTTAAGCAATGTTGTCTTACGAAAACCGTCAAGAAACTTTCAACATGAAGATCATAATTACGAAAATAATTCCCGGCTCGATGCGAACGGACGTTTAGAGACCATTTCGCGGTTATGTCAGCGATATTATGGCAAATGATCTGGTACGACGTGCTCGATGCGCTTGGATCCCTTGCCTTGTTCCAATCAGCTAGATTTATTTGAAAACACAAAAAATTCACATTAAATAAAATCCGGAAAAAACGCGGCAAAATCAGACCAATAATGAGATGCTTACGACCATGTAAATCAACCAAAAAGTCATCTTCACGTATATAACAGAGTTCATTGTAACACTTATAATGCCTTTTGTTTTAGTCAATAATAAAACTAAATAATGCTATAATAAAAAAACCCTTGAATATTAACACTAAAAAAAAAAAAAACAAAAAAAATTATATTCTTTGAGCACTCTGTCAATCATATAAACAACGCTGTAGTTGCAATAGCTACGTAAGGACATTATATCGCCATCTCGTGGGTATTTGCTGCTACAGGCACGTGAATCATATTAAGTTATTGACCAAAAATTTATCGCAACTATTAGAATACATCGCATTTTCGATTTTATTTGATCTCATCAGCACCATTATATGCAGTCTTCTCGAGATAAAAATGTTCAGTCTTTCAGAGTCTCTCTGATGTCGCTGAGAGAGACTGTCGAGAGACTGTAAAAAAAACTGTTTAGCGTCTCTGAACGAAAGACTCGAGTCGCTCATAGAGAAATCCTCATTTCGTATCCAATCTCTGAACGAGAGACTCGAATCTCTCAATAAGTGGTGTCTCGATAGACATGGTTAAAATTCAACATATTTCAGAGATCCCAATCTTTCTACGAGAGACTCGAGTCTCTCAATTTTTCAGTTTTATTCATTTAGTCTCTCTGTGAGAGACTCGAGTCTCTGAATTAGCAATTTTATCGTTCGAGTCTCTCATACAGAGACTGTGAGAGATTCATAAACACACCTAGGCAATAACTGAGAGACTATGAGAGGCGCTGAAAGACTCTGAGAGACTGAAAAATTTTGTCTAGGGTTGATAAATTATAATTATATCAAATAAGATCAAAATCGCAATCTGCGTATGAAAATTTTGATGAATTTCTGTTCAGGAACATAAACATTGTAAGTTCTCCATAATGAAACCTACGACTTAACCTTTTCTGGTGTTGTCTAGGTCCTATTACAAATGGGTTAATTGTGTTATTTTCATAACATTAGACAGACTGTGTAAACGAAATCTTAATAATTTAACAGAACCTAGTAGATATTAGAAAGCCAGAAAAAATCTTACCTCCAATGTTAAAAAGTGTCTTACCCTGACGAAGGCTTTAGTGAACTTTTACTAATAACTTACATGTCTTGCCAGGCCTAAGTAATTCAATAAAATCGTTTATTCACACGCTGATCACTGAAGTGTCCCAAATATTTTGGAAAGCATTATCGTATTGATGTTTATGGAGAAAAAGTCTTAAAATACCAACTGACATTTAACAGAGCCATAAAAAGGTAAAATACATAAAGTACATAAAAATTAACCCAGTTCGATGTAATTTGGAAAGTAAGCATTTTCACATAATCCTTTATTTAATGTCTCTTTAATGTAAAATTTGTGACTGGAATCGTTTTATTTACAATCATATTCAAGTCACGCACATTGCAGGCTTCAAGATTTACTGCTACACCATCAAAAACTGACACCAGTTACAAAAAATCATTGCAGTCACATTTAAATACAATAATTATTTATGATTTCAATTTTTATTATTCAAAAACTGATATTTTTAGGTTTGAAATACTCCAGAGTCATCGTATTACGATTACGCCCCTGATTTCATCCCAATTACAAAGAAATTAGTATCATACATATATTCAACCCACATAAAGACGATTATTCATGTTAACTTTACGGAAAGGTTAACTTCAATGTGTATTTATACCAATCTGAATAAAAGCGAAAGTGGTCCGACTAGCGGGAATAGTCGTGGACCGTTCCATATAAAAATTAACACATGCAGCTTTTAAGATATATATATGCATATATACAGGGCGTTTCTGAAATAAGTGTTAACTAGATGCAGTACGAAATGGCATGGTGAATAAAGCAGCGTGATTAAGGGAAAAAATTTGTACGAAAATCAAACAAAGTTGCAAACCAAAGCCAGCCCTGGGCGTGAATTGGTAATATATAAAGAAACTGCGATATTAACTAAGCAGCTACATCGATGACAAATGTAAATAGTAACGGTTGCGGAGTGACTAATAAAGTAAATATCAACTACTACATATAATAATATTTAAATGCTAATTACCATAACAATTAATTAAATATTTATTTTGTTCATCGCCAATAGTATACACTAATTTGAACTGATCTATGACACTGACACGACCTACTTCTTATGATAATATGAGCCTACAACGTTAGAAGAACAAAGAACTACTTTAGGCAGATTGTAAACATAAACATCGCCAATCACTCTTAATCTAATCTAACAAATAATAAACAATACATGAGTACAAAAATACAAAAGAAATACAGAACGGATGCTGCTAAGTAGCAGCTGATTGAATGCAATGTTGCAATGTCGCGTTTTCCTGCGTGATCCTGCCAGGGCCGGACTTGTCTTTGCTTGTACTTTCAAATACGTTTTGCTAGAAAACGGTGGGCTTTCAGACCACCAAACATCTACTTAATTTTCTTGTTTTATAGCGCTGTATCACCTCCTGCATGCTTGCTACAGAAACACCCTGTATACCCATATAAACTTACGCGTACGCGGCTACAGGTTATGTAATTAAACGAAAAATTGTTTGCATCAAGTCTTGGCGCCCACACTTACGATTACCATTCAATTTTCAATAGCTAATAAACTTTCGACGCGCACAATTTGAATGAATTACGAACCATGTTGAGAAAGGTTCCGAAAGGTTAGGACGTGCCTATTGTGCACAAAAAAATGTTTCAGTTACAGTTATGAAAGACCTGCAAATTTAAAATGTCTAAAAAATTTACAATAAATGGACTAAATCGAGGCGCCCATCATACATTCGACGACCACAATAATTTAGCTTTTCTCAATGTAATATTTCATTTAAATACATTTCTGATTATAACATCGTAAATAGTTTTTGACGAGCGAGAATCGATTTATTGGAGGGTAGTATTTTGAACCGAACAATTCGTATTAGTTATTTGATCTATTTTATTACCTACACCATAATACTGATTGTCTAAAAATAATTTTCTACTATACTATTCACAAACATGAAACCAACTACTATAGATCTTTACGTGACAGATTGCATACGGGTAAGACAAAATATTTACCAACATAGAAGCTACAGATTTCTTTGTCAAAATTTTATCATTATATACCTCACTAGCGATAACGCGGATAGTGAAAGTGTTGAAGTGCTTTTGTCTCTGAAAATTTCACCTACTTACTGTCCTGAACTAGCCAAACCCTTAAAACCTTTTGAGTAATGCATAACACCCTTTACAAGCTTCAAATTGTATTTGTTGGAATTAATTTACTTTATTATTTATAAGAAAAATTAACTAATTAACTTAGCTTATTTTAACTCACCACAACAGAATCACATATGGTAAGTAAGCACTTGGGCAAATGTAAAGAATATGGAATCTTACCTGAAACAAAAGAAAGCACAGTTAAATATTTAAACTGGATAAGCAAATAGTAAATTATTTTTCATATTTTTGATAACAACTTTACTTTAGATTCGTGAATTTTGTAGTTTTTAATAACCAGCGTCAGAACCTTTTCTATATAAATCCGGATTATTTGCGTATCCCTGGACGGTTTCCAATATCTGTTAACCCCTTCCGTGAATAATTAAGACAACTTCTTCACGACAGCCTGATACAAATAAAACGAGTTGGTTTCGGAATCGTGTTTATACATACAAAGTGTCACAGGCTGCGCTTTTGATAAAAATCGGTTAAAAAGTCGAATAATTGATTTGGTTGTCTTTGTTCCCGGCAAAAACTCGGAGCACGCATTCGAACGGTAATGAGTCAAATTCCGCAGGTAGCAAAGGACAGGACTGGAATGAGTAAAATTCATATTTTCTGCTTCATGTTAAGCCGCGTCTGCTTTTACTTTCATTGCCAAACATAATAAAAAATGTTCCATTTGTTCGCTTTAGGAAATTGGCAAAATGCAGAAAGAAGTTTGTAAAAGAAATTCAAATAAAACATAGTCGAGATAAATGATCAATAATTGAAATGAAGTCATTATCGACACATTTTTTGGTGAACCGGACCTGATAAAAAAAATATTAAACGTCGTCTGAACAAAAGGCCGCCTTTGACTCTCGAGTCTTTATAATCAAAATGCAAAGTATTTCCGATATTAATTTTGACTTCCAGTTTTATTAATTCTGTCGTCGGTTTATTAATTCGGACACGCCGATAGAGTTATGATGATCACTAAGGGTTGGCGCAGGTATGCAGGCAGTTTCGGTGAAGCAATGCCATCCGTACATGCCTGCCGGTAGACGTGGACGCAGTGTGAGTGCTTTGAAGGCGCTCGCCGTCCGGATTATTATTTTATTTTATTTTTCGATCCGCGACATCAACCTATTTTCGAAAAATGAATCGTCAAGAATATTGCGAGAAACCTTATCGGAAAAATGTATCGGAACAACACACGAAATCGGCTTAAAACAATTTGTTAACATTCCAAGATATAAGTTAATGTCGTTCAGGTATTTTGGAAACACAACAAGCAGATATAGCCGCCTTTTTATACTCAACTAGGTTTTGCCCTGGACTTCGCTCTCATTGATGTCCTAAGTATGTGACCATATAAAATTAATCTTTCTATCCCTCATCAGGAAAAGTATTTTTCTGGGTAGAAGATACACTATGTCCTTTTCTGAATACCCCCTGACAATGTTTGCACAAAATTTCATGATAGTTGGTTGAGTTAAAGCGTGAAATGGTTCAAACAAAAATTTTTATTTATAATATTAGTTAGCATATCTCATAAAAAATTTATGATTGAAGTGAAACTTGTTTTAAGACGTTGAAATAAAATAAGGGTGTCAACAGTAGCGCAACTACCACTTGATTGGAGTCCTGTGGCACCAGGGACCTTCTAAACTATTTTTTAGTAGTTTATGGTATGGAATTAGTTGATTCAACATTTTTAGGTTAGGTTAAGTTAAAAACTATTTAGGGTCCTCGTTTTCTTACTTACGCCACTGGTTGGATTGTTTTATTTAAAAATTCAGCGGGGTGCAAGTGCACATTGAAGAGCGTAACTGCAGTTTCCCTTCAAAAGAACCATTTATACATTGTAATGTCGTTGCTGTTTCTTTGGATTAACGAACAGGTTCGTCGATTCGATTCAAATTTAAGGGTTTGTGCTCCTTTATCCGATCATTTATTGAATACGCGCAAACGTGAATAAAAAAATACGACCGTGTGTCAGCGAAGCAATGCCCTTGGCTCCGGTTAAACAATGCCGTAAGTTAACGACATACTTAGTTAAAATACCTGTTGTCTTGGCCCCGAAAAGAAGACAGGCCCCTGACGCTGTCGAACCATGCCGGTACCAATGTAAATTCGTTATCCGTAAACTGCATTATTTATTAAAATATTTCAAAAATTCACGAACACGCCCAAAACAACTAAAAAAATCTCTCCTCAAATCTCAACCAACCAGAAAATTTGTATAAAACCCTCATTAAAATTGCTTCATTTCCAACTTCAGAGTTATCTACTGAATCCGAAAGTGCTATTGCCAATTTGTTGCCTAAAATTGGTCCAAACCAAGGAAGTACGTAAATAAAATTACGTATGTAATATATTTTTAATTGGATACCATCTTCCAAACATTTGTAGTAGGTGCCCATTTAAGTAATTCACGCAGATATTTATTACATTTAGCGGTAAATACTCAATTCGTTGTTACGAAATAAAAAATTTGTGATAATCTTTAAGTATTTCTTTATTTGTATCTAATATTTGCATCAGACATGTCCTTAATCCTGATAATTGTATCAACATTACATGTAATATTTTTCCTTGATATTTTCCACGGCTTTTTCATTCCGTCTACTGTTTGAATTGACAAGGAACTTCTGCAACTCTGAGTTGTGTTCGACATAGACGCGTCCTTGTCTGAAAAACTAGACACTACCACCTTGCGATCGCTTACGGCTGCATGTTTCAAAATAAGAAAAACTCTCCAGTTGAATGGTGTTCTACAGACGACATGATGCACACATCTCCATCGGGCGTGACAATAAAACCTTTAACGTGGTAAGAAAAGCATCGGAGGTTTGTGCTTACAGGACTTCCAGAACACTAATCGATCGGTCGGTCGCTCGCGTCGCCGCCGCCGCGTCCGTCGTCGCCGCGTCCGTCGTCGTCGTCGCTCTCCAGATCGCAAAGAAGAAGGAGCTCGTTGGCGATTACAGTTTATTGGCTGAACTTGTAGAGGTGTCTTTTGTTTAGTACGGTACTAAACAGCTCCGCCGCGCCAATATTTATGCACGAAGCCGCGTGACGTATGACCGTCGTTCGAAACGTTCGAGTAATGAACGCGCGGGTGCAGTGTGGGTGGTTGCTACGACTACGGACAGGCTACGAACACACAACTACGGCCATTCTGACGACTACGATACGCAGCCAAATAGCGTGATTGGTACCAGCGTGACTGCGCTTCCAACTAACAATATTTCTCTTATTAATGACTTCGCATAATAAATACATATATCCCAATTACAAAATCAATAGGTCGTAAAATCCGTGCCGAAAACAAAAAGAAATACACCTGCTAATCACTGTATTATACAGGCTGCCGAAGGTGCATTTGACGAGCGTACGGTGACCCGCAAATGTTTTCAAATTTTAAAAAGAAACTCGCTCCTATTTACACTACAAACTATAACTACCGCACTCCGATTTTTAATGTGTTATTTTAAATAGAAGTTTCTTTTTTCTATATTCCTAGATTCCTTATTAAGCCTTCCATAGAAGAAATCAGCGAAAAATGAAGCGGAGAATAGCTCTTATGGGGCACAGTGGATCCTATTCTGCCCTACGTCTTATGGGGCAAACATCAAATACCTATAGGAATTGGTCTTGGACAAACTTGTCGCTCTCTGCTAATGGATTATATTTGAAGATTGTCAACTGGTATAATTCAACCGATCCAACCAGTGTGGCATACCTGATTGAAGCTGCCCATTTCAAAGTTCTATTCGAGTCTCTCTTAATTTAAATTAATGTACCTAAGTACTTTGTATTTACTCTGTAATGAATGCTCTATAACACGAAAGATTTTATAACTTTTAACTATAGTTTTCTTCACATTAGTCTGTTTATGCCAAACGGTTGATTGGAAACAACACATAAATTTTAGAAGAGTATTTGAACGTGTAGTTTTTAGCAAAATAAAAGCAAACTTAAAAATCACTGACGTATTTTCTCTTCACTTTATCTTCAAATCAAAAATTAGGAAATAGCAAATACCGAGTTTAACTTACGGTTAGAAGGCATTGCAAGTATATATCAACAATTCCTAAAAGAGTCACATTCAGTTCTACAATCTTAACGTTTGATATACTGAGCTAGGATTCATCCGAATAAAATGACTTTCTTCTGCTAGCTATAAAGGACTACGACTCCAAAATTCGGCTATTGTACCTAGTTTTACTTGATTGATTATTATAAAACAAAACACACAGCAATAACAGAGTTACCTTCAATATAAATGCACTCCAAAACTTTTATGTCAATCGAAAGACATAAATCACTTTTTGTGACTATAAACAAACACCTCCACTTTATCAACGTTGACGCCTACAAGAGATAAACGTCATATTCGTTTGCAATTAATTTAAAAGCTCCTTTCTCATTAACATGTACTTCAATTAATTAAAAGAAAACCCATATAAGCATATATATGTGTATCTATACCTACAAATATTTTTACTACGTATTCTATCTATATGTATATAACCTTGCGTAATTACATTTCGCAATACCAACTACTATAATTACTATGACTGTTTACAGTCACAGTTTATAGTTTCGACCTAAACAACTATCCGTCTATAATCTGTATATTAGGCGTATGAATGGCTGTCATAATTAATTAAAATTCTAATGAACGTCAATCACTCGTTAACGAACAGTACTTGCAATTAACTGGACCAAAAAAGGAATTATTATTTTTCTAACCAAATAGCAGATTCCGCTGCTATTTCGTGCAGTAATTAGATTATCCCATTTAACCGCTATAGATACCTACATGTCTCTTTACGATAGCCATCGAAAACTAATTCTGCAATCGGTAGATATACTTTATATTCTATTTCGAAATTTTACAGTTACTGCAGGTTTGTAAAGCCAGTGTTCAGATAGGTATGAGTTGAGGTAATCCTCGTATTAAATTGCGACCACTTCGCAGTATCGCGACGGTCGCCTTAAAACAACACAATTAGTAATGTTTAAATTGTGACTACCCTTGTATAACACGAACCGCACGATAGGGGAAGTAAAGCCAAAACGACTTTTGGTACGATTCAGTTTGTTAAGAAGTCGATATCCTTAATTAAAAACGGCCTTTTGAATCATTGATGAAGTCACAATGAGTGCTAATGAGAACCAATAGGTCTGAAATTTGACAATGTCGACAGAATGCTTATCAAGAACCTATTGTAGTGTGGTTTATTAATGATTCCTTGGGTGAAACCCTGGAAGACGATACAATTTTACAAGAATGAACATTGTGAAATAGTTTAACAATTTTTATACAACAAAAATACAGTAAATTGTGAATTTCATTATAAACCGCTAAATGCTTAGAGTTGTCCTTGCCTTTTTGGATTCAATTAAATATTTTAGTAATTATTAATATTAACACAAAGAGGTATCGAACTTAAAGAAATGTTTTATCAAATTTTTTATCGGTATTGCTAGCTGCTACAGGTATCGACAAAGAAATTTCCACCACATATTGTATTTATTACTTTTTGCCATCAAACAAAACATAACTATACTAATGCAACTGGCGAAATGTTCAATAACCTAAGTCAGTCACATAACTACTTATTATTATTGACACCTAACATGTATTTGTAACGTGCACTATTTTTTTTTGAGAGGTTTACGTAACTTTATGATAAATTCGAATGATAATGTCAGGTAACGTTTTAGAACATAATTTTTTTGTTACTTTATGGACACGTAATTAAGAGACAAGTAGACCATAAAGATAACGGACTCCACCCACTAATTTTGGGTGAACTTTTGTTTTTTTTTTTACTTGTACACCTTTAAACAAATCAGTCAAGTCTTTTCCTTTTCCACTGAAATGGACTTTGGTGTTAAAATCTAGAAGGCGACAACTACCAAATTGGATAACCTTGAGGATATTAAGTGAACCTTTACCGACGTTGACAACAAGCAAAGATACTTTAATGGTGAAATATACGGTTTAACAAGTGACTGGCAACATTCGTTCCACAGGTGATATTGGCAGCCTCAATAAGTTTTTCACTGGCCATTAAAAAAAAAAATAGAACGAGACAAATCGATGTAATGTCGTATATACAGTATATAACTATGTATGTATATCTACAACTGAACAATATTGTTTATGGTATTGTTTTTAACGAACAAGGTCGTCTTGTATGCAACTTGCATTTTTGATTCTGAAACATAGCACGATCGAGTTTCAGGAAATAACAAGCAAGCCAGCTTGATGTGAAATACCTGCATGGAATGACTTGAAGTAATTGTTGCATAAACAAAAATGACGGACACATGTTTGATTTTGTGCTTGATCATTTTTTTATTTTTACTTATCCAGTTAAACAGTTATAACCTAATAACTTATACCTCAACATATGTATGTAGATTATTTTGCCTTGCCCTGTTTAATGTAGTTTTTATTCACTACGTCGTAATTAATTGCACTTTAAAATAGACAACATAAGCGATAAACCAATTACAACAATCTACGAAAAATATATTCTCTGTTATGAAATCTAATACAAAGTCTGAAAAACAAATTACACAGGTCTACGAAATTTTTTTTTGAAAAGTGTTTTCTTAAATTGTTAATATTTGTCGTCATTGTCTTAAAAGTAATAGAAAACGATATTTATATGGTATATACCACGTCACATTAACCCATAAATGCTAATACATTTCCATTTGAACCCTTGCCACGTAATGAGTGCGACGAAATAATATACGATAACTAGTGTTTCTGTTTTTAACGATACTCTTTTCGATGGTGTTGGTTAAAAATACCTCCGACAATATTAAAGCATGGAAAGATCGAAAATAAGCAAAAAAAATTGAATTTTTTCTTAAAAGGTATTTTTTTGTGTCCTTACGATCTTTTCATATGCTTAAAACCTATATAGATCATGACCTCAATATCTAAACATGAAATAATCACCGTTGGTCAAGTCGAAATGCCTTTACAAACTGTTTGATCAAACCAAGTTTAATGTAAAGTGGTGGAAGCAATACTTTATTCTTTCAAACTCGTATTAATGACATTTTTCAGTCCGAGTTCCAATTGCTATCTAATTTAGACAGAAATACCGAATAACAATGATTGTGATTTACTATAAGTCCACTGTCTTAACACTTCAACACATAACCGGCATATTTTATCGTAACCCAGTGTTTATCTTGGTGACAAATTCATTCTGAGGTAAGCTTAATAAGCATTTTTTGCAAAGTCTTTTATATTCAATCTTTGCTTAACTATTGTATATTGTCCGCAAATGTAAAAAAATACATTTGAATTGTTTTTACAACTCCGAGAAGCTATAGTTAAAGATAAATGAAACACAATCTTTTATTACACATTTATATTATGTCTCTCTCAATAATGGCGCGCTATAAACAATTTTTTTTTCAGGCGGTGTAAACGACTATAGTTACTTCTAGACTATCTAAAATAAAGTAAAATACAATATACTGCTCAGTCAGAGAGTATTAAATACAAATATAAGCTATAAAATGAATTTTGTGAAAAAACAAATAAATTTGCCGATTCAAAGA
>NW_020442466.1:1260698-1280233 GCF_000699045.2 Agrilus planipennis
AATTTCGAATAATCGCTTACAAAATTACGATGTTTACTTAAGGTCTTAAATAAAGTATTTTTGCGTACTTTATGTGTCTTGTAAAGTATAACGTACGCACAGTCGAAATAGAGTACAATACTTTATAATAAAGTACGCGTGGTAACCCTAGATAGAACGTTTAAAATGCCCTTTTTGCACTTAAACCTGTTGTTTACTATGAGAAAAGTTAATCCAGACAAAAATGGAAGATATAAGTCAAAATAACTGTTCTGAAAACAGTAAATGTAAGGCTCTTTTTATGACCATATAATATCATATATATATAAAATATTAATTATGTATTACGGTTTAGAAAAAGTAAATGGAAGCATTCGAATAATCCAAGATAGTTAATCGAATAAAAATGGTGGAGGCTCGTTGTAAGACTTTTCGATTATCGAATGCGGTCAAGTCCGTTAATACGCGCGATGAAAAAAACCACAGATTGACTGCCAGGGATATGCTGAAATGCGCCGATGATTTCTTTCGTTTACCACAAAATGACATCGGACAGATTGAAACAAAGAAGTTGTTATTCATTGATTGACTTTTTCGTCTCGTTTTTGCCTATTTTAAACTAGAATCGTACTAGAGAACGTTGCGGATCATTGACGAAAAAATCATCGGACATGTACCGTTCCGGATCGCCGATATTACAAATGAAAAACTACTAATGAGCGTTCAATGCTTAAGTCTGAGAATTAAAGATCGACGACGGAATCCCACGAATTACACACAAAAAGCGATTAAGATTTAATACAACTGTACCTACATAAAATGACACCCCAAGAACCGTAATATAAATCCAACCTTTTCAATTATTCATTTAAAAAATATTTAAACCTACACGTAAATAGGGAAAATATTTTTTTAAATATATATTACATACACATCTTTTTTTAGTGAATTTTATTCACTTATTGATTATATTTATTGCATAGTAATTAAATATTAGTATGGAATATTACCAAAATAAATCGATACCCCATTTGAACATTATAAAAGTCGAGGCAATTTTTTCTTTAAAGGCGGGGATTAGTAATATCGCTCCCGGGGGCCGCTACTGAATTAAAGAACTTTATTTCTATAATTTTCATTATGTCTAAATTATCCACCTGCAGTACAATTTTACTATTTTTGGGAAATTTCAGTTGTAGTGCCAAGACTACGCCACTGGCGGTGCCTCCATTTCAAAATATCGTGTAAAGCGAAGGTGTTCATGAAACAAGTTGCGACAGTTCTATTTATGGCGATAATTAGTGGGAATGTAGCGTATCGTCCTCGAGCAGCAGTCACCAATGTTTTAAGTGCACGGCGAGCCGAGAGAGCCGACCATCGGCCTCAAACACGCGGTGCTCGAAAAAAGAGCTCGGCACCGGCTTATTCACGGGCCGTGGCAATACCACGCCGTGGTCGGTGCGCCGCGCTATGCCAGGCAGACTGTGCCATCCTCGCTAAAGGCACCAACGTCGTATAATACGTCGTAGAAGTGTGGAAAAGAACAACTGGCCGCCGTAATAAAATATCGCGAGAGGCACGCTTTCTGCACTCCTTTACTAGGAACCTCTTCTTCTCAGATTGCGTTGCATAGGTACGTCGGGGACTCGGCACTACGCAGGAGAAGCGCGTTCATTTAGCACCGCGGGCGCTAAAAAAATGCGCCCGATTTATGCGAACTTTGTGTATCGCTGCGAAACATCGGCCGCTTGCCTTGCGATTTGTTTATGCTGCCATTTATTAATACGTACGTATGCACGATCGCTAATGAGTGAATTACAACGGCGAGCATTGTAACGCTAGCCGCCAGTTGAGGGATCGGATGTCGACAGGATCTTTCTTTATCAAAAACCAGAGATCGACCGGGAACAAGCGTGTCAACGGAGTATAAGTTTCCCAGACGAGTTATACTCCGGTCGCTTAATCTTTACGACCAACAGATAGATGAAAGAGGAAATCCTATGTATTGGCCCAAACAGGGCAGCTCGCGTTACCTAAATAATTTCTCTTCTTGTAGGAAAAACGATAGATCTTACAAGAAATATTTCACTTTGAATATTCATCCGTTTAGGAAACAATAAGAAATGTAGTTTAGAATCTGCAAGGTAAGATTCAATATAGATTCTCCGCCTACTTTAATGATAATTGTCGTTAGGAAAAAGAGCAATAATCTCTTACAACATAGCAGCACTTAAGACCTTTGCACAAATCTACCATAGTAGATGTACTTCAGCAGTGAAGTTAATCAAGTAAAGTAAATGTTAATTTCACATGGTTTAAATATAATTATCGACAAGTAACGTACAAAGTCCGTTGGTCTTATGGGCTATTTCCGCTAAAGAAACGAGGATGATCAACGGTATCATAAAACGTCTGAAGCTACTGTGAACTCAATTACTGACATTATTTTTTATGTACTGTGAGCCCCGGCTAGTACCCCTTAGACATAATTTGCATATAACAATGTTGGCGACGTCGTGTAATACCAAAACAAAAGAGACAGAACGCTACAGACAGACAGAGAAAAGTGCAAAGCTCAGTTTCATTCAGAACAACTTAACTCCTCCTCATAAGTGGAATAATGAGATATGAAAATTACTCCTTTATATAAACATTATTTCTCACTTCTCAAATAATAAAGATACTTACAATTAGAATTTTATGTATATGTACATTGAAGAACGGCGGGTGTGAATGGTAATGATCGCGGACCAATGTCTTGTGGAACTTCTAAACGCATTAATATGCAACGCGCATGTTTAAGTGAACCTATTAATTACCGGCTACCAACGATGCATTTAAATAGTTTAATATTGTCGCAATATGTAAGCACAAAGCAAAAGCGTTCATTTGCGATAGAGACCGGTTGAATCACTTCCTGCATCAAACTGAGTCAACTTATCGACTACTAATTGCAGAGGAGGTAGACAATTAATTCTAACAGAAACTGGTTTGATTTGATTGTTAACGCCAAGAAAACGTCGATAATTAATTTGGAAGAACCACTACGGCTTATATTTTTAGTATATAAACTAGCGACCCGCCCCAGCTTCGCACGGGTGCAATGCTGATACTAAATATGTATATTTTTGTTTTGTTTAGATTATTATCGAGAAGGGGAAATCTTCAAAAGATACCCCCTGAACATACTAAATATACTACAGAATGTCTTTATATACAACATTNTGTGTTATTGTACTAAACAAATGAGGCCAACAGTAATAAAAATTGTTTAGCTTCAAAGAAGTCCTATGGCCAGTTTTCACTTAAAAATTAAAACATCAGTGTGAACCACTTTACTGCAAAATCTAAATAAGTAATTTCAATTATAATCCAATCCAAATAAGAATCTAAATTACCCACTTTGAAGAGCAAATATATCTGTATAAGTTAATCATTTACTACAAAGTGCCAATCAGCTGTATTAAAATGGTGGTGACAAACTGACAAAGTAGAAATACTGCCGTTTATTAATATTAATGTGCGATTAAATATTCCTTCTTTTCAAACACTTTTTATGTTTAATTAACTAACAAGTAACATGATCATCATAAGAGATATTTATGAGTCGACATTATCCACACAAATAATTAGCAGTGTACACCGCAATAGATAATTGTTTTCTAAGGCTTATCAGATAAACAATAATCATCGGATGACTGTAATTAGACGAGATAAATATGATACCGGAAGCAGGTTGGTAATCATTTCGTAATTAGCATGCTGTGTCGGGCATATTTTATAAAACAGCTTTTGTTCTACCATAATTGCCATCGTCTGCGCTGTTTGAGGAAGAAAATTGAAAACATCAACATTGTAGGTATCAATAAAGTAACTTCTTTTTCACATTTTTATTTCTTTATCAGAAACTATGTACCTATGCTGTTTACAGGACGAACTGTTTTTGAAATGTGACAGTACATCTTCATTGTCCTATTTCAACTGCTGTCACCAAATGGTTCTGTGGTCACCACATGCGGCCTCCGTCAGTTTTTTGTGCAGTCTTTATGAACGCTAGCCTTTGTATTAATTATAACTTCTATAGCGCCTTATATTTTTCTACTCATTCTTATACCTTCTAATTTCTAATCTTTTTTATCTATAGCATTTTTGGCAGCGTTTTTTAATCCATCTTACAAACCACAATCTTTTACTATTACTAAGTGATCGTGTTTGTTATTTCGGGTTCGTCGCTTAACCGACTGTTGAAATCTCCATATATTTCCACACGCAGAGCGGTACATACGAGTCACATAACGTATTTTTTGAGTCTGAAAGGTCAGGGACTCGTTATCCCTCCTCCTATTACTAGACCTAAGGTGTATATCTATTTGTTTGTCTATCACAAGTTTGTGTCTTGTGAATGATAAGAAGTAGCCAGCAGCGAGTTGAAATTATTGCAAATTAATTCATGAAATAACAACACTTGGTTTTGTTTCACTATTTTTTCCCAAAAAAAAATTGTGAAACAAAACCAAGTGTTATTTCATGAATTATTTTGAAAAATGTTTCACCAAGAGCTAAGCCAAATTACAATTAATATCATTATTGCAAATTGTTATACAGTGAATCATGACAAGTAATAATAAAAATCAAGAAGTTCAATTTTAAGAAGACTCGCCCCCACACGAGGCCATCCTGAAAAAATTCAACTTTTTTGTTCTGTATTTCGAGGTTAGAAATGAAGACCTATTAGAAAGTATAGGAGAACAGAGGACTCTATGTAAAATCAATAAAAAATTGGCGAGATAGATTGGTAGGACACCTTCTCAGGCATGAAGGTCTAGTCAGAGACATATTAGAGTCAGAAATGGGAGTTAAGAGGAGTTTTATTGCGGACTATGTCAATTTTGAATGTCCCTATATCAACTTATGCGGGCTCCTTTACTATTGATGAATTTAAATGTAGCCTTTAGTGGGTAAAAAGGTTCCCCACCTCTGTTTTCGTGGGGAGGTAATAGTTTAGCACTAGAGAGAATACCGGTCATTTCGGGTGCGTCTGCTATAGTTTTTGTATGTTTTTTTAAGCAAACGCTGGGGTAGTATTATTTTCCAAGGGTGGTGAACTTTCAGTCTTTTTTCCCAGTCTCGTCTATTACCAACTATAGGCCGATGAGATAGTCCGCTCATCAGCATTAACCAGTTATGGGATCAAAAATCTAAATGCAGTACTTTCTTTTAGTCCTCTGTAGTTGTTAGTGTTCCTCTCGTTCTGCTTTATCAATTAGTCCGTGGAGGTAAGATTACAGCAAAACAAGCAGCAAGTGATCCAAAAATGTGTAGAAAATAGCGAAGCCCTGCGATCAAAATGTTATCTCAATATCAAGACACATGATTGGTCATGATCAAGCCGAGCTTTTCTGCTACTGTGTATTACTACTGCACCATAACCGGTGTTAGCGATATCTATAATTTTTGTACGGTACTATTGAACTAATGCATCACATTAAGCTCCATGAGGTAAAGTGTAAGAACATCCTTTGCTTTTCCTTCTTCTATTCTATTAGAAATCGAAAAATTTATACAGGTAACTTCGGAGGTAAGAGTATGTATTTCTTCTGAGAGCTATCATCAACGAGCAGAAAATATGGGTGTATAGGACGATATATTTTATGTTGATGAAAGCGGTAGCATAGTACGTGTACATTAGTGTTTGTCTAACTCAGAAGCCGGTAACTGGCAAAACATAGGTAAAAAGTTTGATTACATAGCAATGCCTTCTTGGTTCGATCAAGACAAATGGCATCCTCGAGGCCACAATTATCTTACTCTCTTCTTCGCCACTTCACCTTTCCATTTCATTTTTACCAACGAAAGATTCCATTAGCAAAAAGGACTCCGGACACCTAGTCCACAACTATCATTAAGTATTGTTCACAATATAATTTTTTTATTACATATCTAGTTCAATAGTCGATGACATTAAAACATTAAAAGCACAGTTATATTTATGTCCACTGTTCATATCATCTTCGAAATGACACAACAACAATGTTCGTGCCTTATCCATTTACTAATATCGGAAAATCGACTTCCTATGTTAGTTTGCTTGGAATAGCTTTTGATAGAACTAGGGTTGCCACCTTTTCAGGCTTTATNTGTAGACCCTTTTAAGATGTACAATATTGTAGTACATTATTTTGATCTATCTCGTAGGGTTCAGCCAGCGTTTGCAATGTAAGCGCAAAAAATGTGTTTATTTACGACATCACATTAGAAACCTCTAAAATTATCAGTGTTTCCCTACTATATTATGCATGTATTATACATATAACCCTTCCTCTTGAATCACTCTATCTTTTAAAAAAACCGCATCAAAATCCGTTGCGTAGTTTTAAAGATTTAGCGACTTTGTTTTATACTAGGTAGTGATTAACGACTTTTAAGGTTTAGGGGGGTGACCACTTATGAACCTCTGCATTATATGTAATCATTTGCTACTAAATTTGTCTAAAAATTAGAAGCATTTTCTTCGGTTACACTTGACGGCTTGACGAAAAAGTACTTTTGTACAAGACGGATGTTGTTCATGTATGCGGCGGTTGATACACTTCTTTCTTATTGTCGAATTCGTCGTTATTTTGTGGCATACCTATCTAGACACAAGAGAGAGTGCATGAAGAGAATTTACTGGAATGGTTAGTGTTTATGCCGATGTCGTCCGCTGGTCGACCATTAAGCGTCCACATTCTAACCTTTGACATGCAGCCAATTATATTCTTTTGCACGGCGTGCGTCGTTAGTTGTGCATGAATGGCAAGTGAGCAGAACGGACAACGGGCCTAATGGTAACACGGCGCAGGTGTGTAATTAGACCTTATAGCTGCAATATAGTTTGCCATGAAGTATGCCTAACATAGTCGTGTGCAGAGGTGGCGATTTCTAAAATTGGCTGCATACCAACTAACGTCCCCGCTTTTGCTCGCCTGACAATTAGAAGAACTGGCTGCATCATTGTGACAATGGCTTCTTTTGGACATTCGTTGCTGAATAAAGAACGACAGAGAAACAAATGCGGATAAAAGTGAACGAAGAAAAGAGAGCGATAGAACAAGAGTGGCCAGTTAACGAAAAATAAACCGACCTCACCGCCTCTTGTTAGCAAATTTTTGGAACGCATAAGAAATTCCACTGGTACTGAAAATATTCGTTGTATCTTTTATGCAGGAAACATGCTGAAATTTTGCAATTTATGTAGCAATAAAAATTGCACGATTACAATCGTTGATTTTGTATCTCCTCCAGTTTGATGCACACATTTCTGAATCAGGAATCAACAAGAATTAATAATATTACTTAGGACAATAAAGAATTCCGCGATTGGAAATTAGACCGAGATTTCTAAAAAATTTGCTAGATGTTACTAACCAAAAGGTATAACAGTTAACAGAATTTAATGAGGATAGCGAAAGGAACAATTGAGAAGGTTGGATTGAAGAGGGCAATCGATCGGATAACTCTTTCCGACTATAATGATAGTAGACATTTAAAAAAGTTTATTATAAGAACACATAGTAATATTCAAAATTTGTAAGGATACGGGAAACCACAGGCCATGCCTAACCACAACCAGCTTCGGAGATGGAAGGACCTCTTCGCCAATTCTGCTAGCGAAACGTTAGAAAGCAACTCAAATTAACTACATCACTTTACCAACTGACCGCGATAGCTCTTACCAATTAGCTAATTCGTCCTCTTTTTTAAGCTCATGATCTACATCCTAAGCTCGTCGGTACAACAAGGATATTAATTCTTCATCATCATAAGGTCGTCAGTCCTAAGACTGGTTGGACAAACACTTCCACTTCTTCCAATCATCAGCTAATATTTCCTTAAAACTAACTCCTGTTTCTGTCTCTGACAAGATCTTCATGCCTGAGAAGGTGACCTACCAATCTACCATCTCGCCTATTACTGTACAACGCCGCGATCCAAACATACACCTTTAATAATCTTATACGAATTTCTAAATTAATCGTTCGCGAGCATAGAAGTGACATGTTTTTATTGAAAGCGACTCGATCCTGCACTATCCTCTGCTTTATATCCCTACTACTCCTTCCGTCCTGACTTATCTGAGTTCCTAGATAGGTACCCCTTTCTCTACTTTTTCTTCCCTTGCATACCAGCATTTTTGTTTTACTTTTTATCCAATTTTATTAAATCTTAATGCGGAATTAGATAAAAACAGATAACCAATAAACTCATTTCGAATGGTACATTGGAACTATTTTGGTAGACTTTTTGAATTGCACGCCATCATGGAGATTAATAACGATACGAGGGTGCTGACGTTTACGAAGGTAGTCAGCGTAAACCCAGAGAATCGATAAATAATCTGATGTAATTATCCATATTACTTTCACTCTACGCGGTGCACCATGACGGCTACTCACTTTGACCCGAGACGATATCGGGGCTCTACTTTCGTCCCAAACGGTTTACGTCATTTCGCAATAGAACGGCTATAAATTTAATCGCTATTGTAGTAATAGTAGGCAAGTACAACGGCGAGACGACGTTATTGAACGTGAGAATGCATGAGTCTTTGCTACCGTGGTCTGACTCGAAATCACTCACCTATGGTGGCTGTTGCTGTAGCTGCACCGGGTACCTACGTGGTAGCGCATTGTGCAACTGAAATGGAATCGATTCATTAACGGACACCTACAGACCGCTGTGATGTTAAGTGTTAACCATAAATTCTCGCTTGATTGACCGATGGATCGGTCGACCGAAATTATTTACAGCAGATACTTAATACATACTTACAACATATTTGTTATGGTATAGGATGTGGCACAAATTTCGAAATACATATAAATATATATATACCAGTATATAAATATAAATATAATTTCGAAATCTGTCTTCGTGAAACCCACAACAACCATATAATATTCTAAGAATGATGTACATAACTAGCTTTTCTCAAAATTTTTAATAATTCACAAAGTTTAAAGTTTAACGTAATTAAGAAATTAACATATTGATCTATATTAAATGTACAATGTATTTAAAAGTACTTAGTGTTATTGTACTAAACAAATGAGGCCAACAGTAATAAAAATTGTTTAGCTTCAAAGAAGTCCTATGGCCAGTTTTCACTTAAAAATTAAAACATCAGTGTGAACCACTTTACTGCAAAATCTAAATAAGTAATTTCAATTATAATCCAATCCAAATAAGNATTCTAAGAATGATGTACATAACTAGCTTTTCTCAAAATTTTTAATAATTCACAAAGTTTAAAGTTTAACGTAATTAAGAAATTAATTAATTAATTTGGAAATTCGAAAAAGGTTGTTAAAGGAGCATGTTTGGAGCGCGGCAATGGACGGGTGCGAAACATGGATAGTGGGCGCGGCGGAAAAGAAAAAGTTAGAAGCTTTCGAAATGTGGTGTTATAGGCGAATGATGAGGATAACGTGGGTAGAAAAGGTTAGAAATGAAGATGTATTAGAAAAAATAGGAGAACAAAGGACTCCGAGATAGGTTGGTAGGACACCTTCTCAGACATAAAGATCTAGTAAGAGACCTATTAGCGGCAGAATCAGGAGTTTGGAGGGGTAGAGGTAGACCCAGATTAGATTACTGTTCGCAAATAGTTAAGGATGTGAGTTGTTCTAGTTTTAGGGAAATGCGAAGTTTAGCTCAAGATAGGAATGAGTGGAGGTACGTGTCCAACCAATCTTAGGACTGACGACCTCATAATGATAAATTAAGAAATTGCTTTTATTGGAGAAATAATACCATTCAGTTCAACACACTTGAAATTAGTAGACGTAATAAGACAAGGCAATCAAATTAGAACAGTTTCAATACCACTAAAGAAACAGTGCAACCATTTTCTCTGCTTCTCGCTGCATAACTTGCAGAGGGTTAAGGTGATCACTCTCATTACGTTTAGGGTTCTTCTTAAATAGCTTCTAGTAAGGATAATATTCTTAAACTGTAGTGAATCGATGGCAAATATTGTGCCTACTGCATTTAAATAAGTACTAACATTGGACGAAAGTGATGGAGGACGTTCTGCCATGTTACCTCAACAACATTACCGATAGGTATACAACGCAGAACAGCTACAACACGATATCTTCTTAGGTTACACGATGCGTAACTCTTTGTCTTTATGGCATTAATTGCACGCTAACTGTGTCTTCGGAGCTATTAGCCGCAGTGTAAACTATCAGCAGTCTTATCAAACGGTACCTACACTTAATACTAGTCGTTTGTCAAGAGTAACTACATTGGCAAAAAATACTTTAACGACTTTGATCATTATTCTTACATTGAAAATGGCATGGAAATAAGACAATTTAAATATAACTAAACGAGTCGTCGGCAGAGCCATTTGAAAACCGCAAAAATGTAAAGTCGTCATGATCTTCAAGGATAACAACAAAGATTATAAGAGTTAATACGATTAAGGGTGAAAAAACTAGAAAATAAAAAGAAAACACTGCTTATTCAAAACCACTGCTCCTTGCTGGAATCACTACATAATAAGCAAAAAGTTCTACGTATCTATGATTCTGGGTGGATTAATGACAAGATTCAGCTTTCTGGAATTAGCTGACTTTCAGGCCTATCTTCAATATCTATCTTTAACTAAGAATCAGAAATCGTTTCAACTTGTTTAACGTATTTAAATGTCAAGGTGAGAATCATAAGTAGAGTGAAGTACCTAGTACCTACCTAATAGTTTTAACACATGGATCCATTACAGGTTACGCCAATGGGGACACGCCTTTGTTGAAATATATGCAGCAATGTGCAAAGCTATGTATAAGGGCAAACGACTTCAGCTATCAAATTTCTGTAAATTATAGTTTATTTGAAGTCTCTTAGGGCCAGAATATCAAGAATAGATTTTTTTTTATTCCATTTTCATATTTCTTTTCGATCAACCGCTAAACAAGGGTAGGACCGTAAGGAAATAAAGAACCTTTCTAAATCCAAGAACAGAATATGAAACTAAACAATTACAGTGGTAGGTACCATGAATACGAATGTACATAAACTATAAAAAAGTTGGTAACTTTCATAACTCGCACTACGCATAACAATAAGCACATATAAAAATTGTAGGTAGTTAACGTGAATCGTGACCTGATGAACATCTGAGCTTGGCGTCTGTGCGGGTTACTTAAAATTCTACGTAACTTTTGGGACTTGAACGTCAAAAGTAGGTACACATATGAGTTACAATATGGTACCTACCTACCTACCTACTGAAATCAAGGTGTCCTAGATGCCGTCTTTGTCGGATTTACAGTAGGTAACCGAAATATATAGGTACCTACACGTAACTATTCTCCTATTCCACGCATGTATTTATATTAGGTAAAGAAAAGAAGATGGTTAAAAATTTGTCGAAATAAATACAGTAGAGCGTCGATTATCCGAACTAATTGGGACTTCGGTTAGGGTTGCCACCCGTACTTTATTATAAAGTATTGTACTCTATTTCGACTGTGCGTACGTTATACTTTACAAGACACATAAAGTACGCAAAAATACTTTATTTAAGGCCTTAAGTAAACATCGTAATTTTGTAATCGATTATTCTAAATTCAGAGTATTTTTACATCAATAATATTGCACAGAAAAATGGCAAGCCATATTTACGGAACAACTTGATTTCCCAAATCTGTTCAAGGTAGTGTCACTTTTGCTGTCCGTTCCGGCCACTTCAGCATTTACAGAGAGGGTATTCTCTGTTATGAAGGCAAAGTGACGGGACGACAGGAATAAAGCTTCATTAAAGCTCATTAAAAATGAACTTTGAGTTTACTTAAATCTTTATTTGCAATGTTTAGAGGCTATTAATGTATTTAAGAGCAACAGCAATTTGTTAGTGGCTGCTAGGTGTAACAAAAAATATGTTTTTAAAAACAAAAAATAAAATACTTTACTTTTATGCTGAGTACTTTTTTGAACCTTTTAGTCGAGAAATACTTTATGTAAAGCCTGAAAAGGTGGCAATCCTAACTTAGGTATTCGGAAAACCGGTATTTTCGGATAAGCGAACTGATTCAGCCATATAAATTTACGTACAAGTAAATGAAAACTATGATGGCCCTCCAAGTTTTTCGTTAAATTGAACCACTTTTTCACACAGAAATGGGCCAGAAATAGGTTCTCCCTGGGCGGGCGTAGTAGTTCGGATAAGCGCTCGTTCGGTTGATCAACGTTCGGATAATCGACGCTTTACTGTATTAGAAAATTAAAGTTTAATTTCAAAGACAAATGCATATACTGCTGATTTGTTAACATTTATTCATTTTAGCATTTAAGAATGAAACACTACCATTTTACAGTCCTGTCATAAACTTCAAAACTGACGTGTTTTCGGAATGCAGCGCAACTATAATAAACGATTAGGGTTCTTTTACATGGTCATGCTATATTTAATCAGCAGAAAGCCATTGGGGCCGTACAACAGAGCGTACTGCTACGTCAAAAGCTACCGAATTATTATCCAAATGGACGGAGCTTTTTATTGCGTATGTATCTACGTACACAGGTAGCCGTTTCCTGTGTGGTCCTCTATTGACATTGCTCGTCTTTCTTACTACAACTGGCCTTGTAGGGATCAAAGGAGTGCCGACATTTATTGGCTATTATTTCTCATATTTTTGTGAACAATTCCCAAACAATACATTAGCAAAATGTTTCATGAAATATCCACTTTCAATTGTGGGAATTTAAAATTACATTTAGCACTTTCAACAGAGTTAATTCTAAAAAAAGGGAATTTAAAACCCTTCGGAATAAAACAATCCATAAAAGAATCTACAGGTTAAAATAAATTCGTAAAATATAGAAAGTAATGCCAAGGTGTAAAAAGGCGATAATGGTAATGACATACTTTTTTAATATTAGATTATCAGACACAGTCAAAACACTAGCAAAATAGCATAGTTACTGTACAACTGTACGAAATAATAAATCTTTAAACGACCTATTAAATTCGTCGGACAATAGTAACATTTTAACAATGGATTACTGGTGGAAAACTGTGACTTGTTGAAGACTTGAGAATTTAGAATGTTTAATGTTGCCATGCAACTCTATCGAAAAACAGGTAAACTGGTAAATATTATTCCAGCGGGGGTGAATAACTGGAATTAAATACAACAAAGCATATGAAAAACCCTGTCATTAAATACCAGCATAATAACTATGTACAACATTCCTTTTCAGTCTATAAGGGTTCTGTAAATACCCAGGTAATATTTAAACTAGTCCTGTTGTCGCTAGCTTACTATTTATAAAATTACAAATATGAACTTAAATTGAAAAACATTTTATGTGCAAAAAAACAGCAAAACTTGTAGGATTTAACACTTACTTAAAACAATAACAATACTACATATTTTGTTTGGAAGATTTACTAACGTAGTGATATACTAGCAGTTGACATTAAACTTTCTCCTGCTAAAGAATGTTGACGCAGAAAGATTTTATAGTATTACTTAGAAATATAGGTGAGAAGAGTATCTCAAAAACATAATTATTCCGAGAAGACAACTATCTAGTTGGTCAAGTCGTGGCCGCAAAAGATCACTTTGTCAGTCCTACTCAAAACATGTAATAACTGACATAACTATTCCGTAACAGAGCGAAAGCAGCGTCTGGCATTAATTGAGTGCATCGGTAATGATGCTCAAGTTCTCGTACTTGTCGTTCCATACATACAAACCGTTTGCTGGCTGGTTTGATTTTCGCTCTCTCATTCTTACCACTCGTGTGCCATTCGTCGCGCAGTATTCTAACAAACCGTAGCTTTAGTTGTATGTCGCATGTCCGCGAGATTTTTGCATAAGATTCCGGTCTATGGCGTGGTGACGTCACATGCGGCGTTTCACACATAATATCGACTCGAATCCGATCGGTTGTCCGACTGCGACATACAACGACGGACGCGGACGGACGGACGGACGACAACGGGCCAATGGCCTAACGGGATTCCTGCTCTAATATATTCTTCTTTTAAGACACGCATGCAGAACTATTACCCACTAGCAAACTAACGTACCTACAGTGACTCGCTCAGGTATAAACACAACCTTCAGTTACTTCTTTGAAAGATATGCGGACAATGATCAAGCCAAGGATAATAACAAACAGAAAGGTTCCGTTCCTTTTAGTATACAAGTATGGAAATTTTGCATTTTTTTCAGACAGATATAAATAAGCAAGATGAAGAAATAAAAATCGTCAAATGTTGTCTTGCTTCTCATTCAGATGCCGGAGCTATGTCACTTTCCTTTTTATTGATTAACCCATCAGCGGAATTCTCATCAATTTACCTGTTTTCGCTGGTCCCAGATGTTACATCGATGTACATTGTTTCATCCTTCAATACTTATTCTTAATATTCCTTAATCCCAGATGAGTATCTATGCTCTATCTTCTTTCAATACTTATTCCTAATATTAATCGCATCAATTCCCTACTTTCACTGATCCCAGATGTAGTATCTATGCTCTATTTTCCTTCAATACTAATTCTTAATCCTAATCTCTTTCAGGAAGGTAAAATTAATTAAATTCTTGCACTGGATCCTTTTTGTACCCTATTTTTCTAGCAATTTTCCGATCCGATTCGAATAATAATCCCGAGCGAGTTAATACGCATCTAACCCGCTGATGTAATGGAGAGCCCGAGTCGGACTCTACGTTGGCTGTAAGTATGCCTTCTAGGTTAGTGACTCCGGCAATTTTTCGCGTTTGCCATAGCAAAGCAGGAGTGTGGAAGAAGAGGAAGAAGAACAAGAAAAGGACGATAAGGCGGAGAGAGAAGCCTGTAGCAGGCAGGCGGTGCCGCCGCCGGTTAGTGCGAGGCGAAAATGGCCTTAGACAGCAGGAGTTAAAGTTTCTCAGGTGATTACGCGGCACTGAACTGCATTGTAGAGAAGAGAAACTGTTGGGAATGAACGCTCGCCTCGTTGGCTGGCGAAAACCGCAATGTGCGTGCATTTAACATAAGAAATAAAAATGGACTGACAAATGATGGCTACAGGAAATATACGATTACTGATGCAAACACATATGTATTACATATATTAATAATAATTTGCCACTTTTTGCCCTCATAAAACCGTCTGCTACACATAGGTTTAGGATAACATAAGGAACTCAATTTTAAACAGATTATTTTTTGGATAATAGTTTTCATTTCTAGCTCAGGATAGGAAACAGTGGAGTACTTGTCCAACCAGTCTTAGGACTGATGACCTTATGATGATTCATTTCATTTCGCTGAGAATCAAAAACCACAAGTAACAGAAAATCCCTGAAACAAATGGACTTATTTTACACGTATCTAAACTTCGACCTAATTCGAACTCATAAAAAATATGACGTGAAACAGGTTATAGGGATGTATCCTTATCCGCATTCCTCAGGTACCTGATGGAGTCACCGGGTGGGCTAACGGTCGTCCTAATAGCATCATAGTATTGTGACAATCGTAGCCTACGGGGTGTTCGTGTGGTGACCCCCTGGTACAAGAACCCCTCCCAGGCAACGTGTTAAACAGCGGGAAATAGCGCTTGTGTTCACGAATTGATAAAACTGCTCCATCTTTTCTGTCGTCGCAATGGTAATAAGACTGACCGCCTAGCGGATAGCCAACCGACCGACCGACCGATCGTGGCCGCCACCTTTGATTCACTTGCAACCGTGTCAATGTTGTGAGTAAGATCAGAGAACGGAAACGCATGCAATAAAACAGACTCATAACAATCCTTGGGCACCACCATAACTATTCAAGACCCCATCGTATCATCTAATTCCTTTTGTAGGTAATTATAAAGTTTAATTAATTCGAAGAAATCCTTTCTTCTTTTGACATCGTTAAGGAGATCAAAAATTGTAAAAAGCTAAATTTCAAGAACTAACTGTTGGGGCAATAAATTGTTCTAAAAAATGAGCACCATTTAGATCTTGCATGCTTTCTTATAAAGTGGTTTATATCCACGTTTTGGCATTAAGTTCGTTAACCTGCACTCTTTACGATTTCCTATAGGTATTCGTTATATGACGCAAGGCATTTTATCCTAATGAATAAATTAACGCACGGTTTTCGGATTTTGTACGTCCATGTTAAATAGGCGAACAAATAAAAAATATTTTTATTACACCGTCGTTGGCCGCGTACATGCAGCAATCTCTTTTAAATTTCAGTTAATTAGCAGTAAGTATTAATAATGCCGCTTCGAATTTAATTGCGGCAATAAGTTATAGACAACACTTTTAGCTTTCGTCGTCACAAAAACGCTAAAACGCTGCCAAGCCGCCGCTTCCTGCTCCACTACAATAAAGTCCTGATTATTTCACACCATCACATTTTCTTCATTATTAGCTGCGTTTATAGCACACAACATAGCTATCGATGCCACGTCGATGTTTTGTTCGAATATTTCATTAATTTCCACAAACTGCTCGAAAAAACAAACGCGGAATTTACGTAAAACTAAAGATATATACTTAAGATAAACTAAATGAAATAAATTACATGGCCTTATTGAATGACCGAGTCGTAATAAAATATAATGAGGAGTCAGTTTTTCGAACAACAGAAACATTTCAACGAATATCCTGGATCAAGTACCTGCGAGGTTAATTGTTTCAAATTCAATCTGCCTTAAAATTAATCTTCTCAACTTTTCATTACTCTGTACGGTCAGAGAACGGGTTAGAGAAAGCAGCGTCCTCGTAATAAAACATTAATGCCTTTATATAGTGCCATTATTGACGGCCAGAATTTATTACCTTAGATAGGGAAACAACGGTCTGTAATTAATTAGAAAACCCGAAGGCTTGAAAACGCAGGTAGACGACGCAGCAGCAATGAGTGAGTACACTACAAACACAGCTAGAGCAACTCGACTCTTGCCCCCTGGATGGTACGTACGCGCGTAGTTGAGCAAGTAACTTCCCCGTGCTTTACAATTGACAGCGTCGATGTAGCACATACATATTTATGTGTTCGTTGCCCCTAACTTCCTACAAAACGTGTGACCTATAAATGCAACATCGAACAACCTTGGATGCGATGCTGCAAGCAACGATGCAGTCGGACGAACCGACTGCTTAAGGACTACACAAGCGTTATCGAAAAATGTACATAATGCAATCGATGCTTGCACAACGAACCCGGTAGGTATTTTGCCGTAAATTTTACAACACACTCGCCCACGGCTTATTACCTTAACCACTGACAACCCAAGGATAAGTTCAAGTCTTTAGCGCAATTGTGATTTATTCTGAAATGGTAACGTCAATGTCATGATGCTGGAATTGCTGGCTTCAACAAGTGTCTGAAAACGAAAACAGGACGATAAATTTGGCGTGCTGTTAATCAATCATTAATATCAAATAGAAATTGTCGGTAAACAAAGATCTTTTACAATAGTATTCCAAAGACTTTCAACACCATATGTTTGTCTGGATTTCACATATACCGTTTGATTTTTCTAAAACTCAATTCGTTCGCAGTGATTATGTTTTTTACCATTATGTCACAAATTTAAAAAATTTCCAGTCTTCATTGTTATTATCCCCAAACAGAGTCAACCTCTGTCAGCTTCCTTTGTAAATTTAGAAGAAATAAATGCATATCCTTTCTATTTACAACTAATTTCCTCTATACTTTTTTCATATATCTAGTTGTGTGCCCTATCATTATATTTTTTATATTCCTGACGTGAATGAATAGCTAAATCACAACCGTAGGTAATCCTTGATTTACTGGATCTTCTGCTGAATATGAGAAGCAACAAAAACTTCAACGATGTATTATATGACACTATTGTACCCACATAGATACAGAGAATAATGAGGTGGTTATTCTTGATTCCAGGTCGTAACCCATCATCTAGAATCTAGATGACGACGTTACAAACAGCGAAGAGAGAAGATGACAAGAAATAGAAGGTTACCAAGAGTCCCATTATTTTTTAACGCCCGTCGAAGAGGCAGTAAAACATTGGCTGGAAAATAAGCAGAATACGACGAGCTGTTAACATACAGACAGTAATTACCAAGGGTCAGCTAAAGAAAGCGACCATAAACTTTGACGTACATCACGAGTACTAAATACATGTTAGGAATGGAGCTGCGTATCGTTGCCCCAGCTACTGGTGCTCATAAGAATACAATAAATCATTGGAAAATAGTAGACAAAGGGGACAATTATCACTAGTGTGCACATTTTCTTGTCCGCGTGCCGTGTCTGACATGTAACCAAACCCCAATAAGTATGGACTAGCGTAATTTATACCTTCCAGAAAACATTAAATATCTTCTGTTTCAAGAAACTCTATACTAATTCGTACGAATGATTAATAATGTATCTGACTATTCAGTTTCTTAAAATAATCTAGATAATTAACTTCGGAAAATAATTTTGAAGTAAAAACTAAATTAAAATCGTGGAAAAATATATGTTACAATAGAAAAGAGAAGAGTCAAGTTAGGTATATAATCGTAGTGATCGAAAGGCTTAAGATATTCTAAGATTTTTTCTTAATTAATGTATTTCCTGTTGAAAATGACCAATAACAAATCTGGTCCAGGGTTAGCAATCACGTAAACGATTCTAGTAAGTGGTAGGTAACACCATGACTACATGTTATTTCCTACGGAATAGCACACCTACCACTAAAAGATTACCAACGTAAACCAAAGATTTCCACACGATTTCTTCAACAGTCGATATTTCTAAGATTATGGCTACTGAATGGCTTCTATAATTTGGACCGCATATCTCGAACGACGTTTACCATTACAGCCATCTCAGACCTAGCATCTACCTAAGTACTTTATTAAATGAACGAACAGTTCGCAAATTTAGTAATAAGCGAGCGAAGCCAAGAATATACTCGTAAAGTTGAACATTGCACCGAGTTCGAGACTAGTCCACATTATTACGTGGTCGTCGAGTTGCCGGCCGGGCACGGCAGACGGATTCTACCGCGGCTGACCGACGGCGACGACCGCCATGTACCCGGTGATTATTACCGACGGCCTTACCAGCGGCGATCGGCCTAATGAGAAAGATAAGTGAAGAGAATGCGGCAGCGACACATTTCGACCGCTGCGTTGCTCTGCGCCGCCTGACCCGCAACTCGACTCACCATCGCACTTAACCCATTTGCATTCAGCCTTACGCTAATATTCATTCCTTATATTCACTGCAAAGGGGCTTTAAGGATGTTTGGGAATGCTACGAGACAAACAAAAATTTGGAAGAACGTTCCTCATTCAATTGTAAAAATTACAAATCGATTCACTAAACCGTTAAAAAGCTACTGAAATTTTAAGAAATTGTAATTTTACACGTCATTTTATGGAGATTCGTTAACCGAACAGATTAAATTTATTTTTATTAACAGAAAAAAAGCTACCAGAAATTTAAAAATTTTATAATAAGTAACTTCAACTCTGGAGAATCACTTTAGCGTAAGGTTATTCAAATTCACTAAATGGTTATCGAGGAAAAAA
>NW_020442466.1:1281332-1286953 GCF_000699045.2 Agrilus planipennis
TAGGCATGTAAATATTTATATAGTCATTCTTAAACAATATTCAAAGGTAAAACTAATGAAAAATACATAAAAATATTGAGAAAGTTATATAAAACATTATTTAAATATCTTTATCAATAGGGTAGATTAGGTAAGATTTTTTGTTCAAGTGACCACCCTCTTTCGATCCCCCACCTCCACCCACTTGAAAATATTTTTTTATTGAATTTTATTTGAATTATAGTGTATGAAAATTGTCAAAATAATCAACTTTCAACCGCCATAACTTTTTATGGGAGTGAGACCGCCGCAAATTTTTTATGGGGTTTTACTTAGGTGGTCACACTCTTTTGATCCCCCCTATCCTGTTTCGATCCCCCCTACCCCCACCCCCATCTAACTCCACTAACTTTTTATGGGGGTGAGACCGCTACGTACTTCGGGGGTTAGGGCCATCACATAGACCTTTACGAAATGTATTTCATAATATTTATCAACCGACGCCAAAGCAACACAACAGAACATAAAACGCAAATCGCATACTCATACGTCTGCCCACCGATAATGTGCGAGACTTTCTCATTGTCAGAGACGGTCACACGTAGATACTCCGTTAATTTCCTTAAGTCATTATCGAACGGCGTATTGACAAGACACGATGAAAATGCAATCGATCGACGACATACACGGACGGACGTCTCTCGCGCGTATATTCATTCATCATAACATTATTAAAACACAAGACATCGCGATAATAAGACGACGTGGCCGGGTGCCAACTGGAGGTGAACGCCCAAGTTGGTGAAAAATCAGTTTCAACAAGTACAACTACAAGTACAACAACCACAACACATCCGGGCATCTGTCATCAATAACGTAACTACATATTTATGCGCGACACGAAACTGCGACAATTAAACGTTAATGTTTCTATTGTTGATTAACAAATTAATTCAATATTTACATTGCTAATTATGCCAAAGAGGAGTGTTCAGGCATCACCAATTGTAAATTTAATCTTAATCATTTTCTACGTTATAAATAGTAAACGGAAAACATTGAAATAAAGGACTACTGTAGTTTTTTAATATCAAAATAAGGGATAAGTATTAATTAATTAAAAATCAAACGATATATCTATGCTATAGAAAAATCAAGCTTGAGAATTGTTAGTTCTGTAGATTATAAACGGAATAAGATAAGATCTAGAGACAAATAACGAAAATGTTGTTTTCCAATGATACGGAATCCTAATAAAACTCCAAACGGTTTTAATTAGTAAAACATTGTAATTATTTTACTGCACAGTAGCTTCATGAGATAATGGAATACAATGCATTTGTTCCGTTTTTTAGAAATAAATGCAATACTGACAAAAAACCACTTGTAACATTATCTGATTTCCATTAATTTAGGCTCAGTTAATTTTATCGCAATTGTTTCCTTTTTCTTTCGGAAGTCGTTTCGCGTCTTTTACTATTGAACTTACGACCTTTAGAACCGAAGAAACGACAGCATGCAAAGCGAGTTAGACAGGAACTCATTGGTCCATAACTATAGTTCCTCTGACAGCGGCGGCTCGGGATAATTCACATGAAAGATACATAATTTCAAAATTAGTAGGCATATCTAATTGTTTATTATCAAAACGTAACTTCACTGAATAAGTTACACGCGACAACGCATTACTCACTAGTACAGCGACGAAATTCACAATTTGGCACCAGGGAGTCATTGCGTCTATGGGACTTATGGTAGAATGTAGGACTCATCGCGACCTAATTATAGATTTCTATTCCCTGGAAATTGTTACGGTTCCTGCATGTAAAGAACAAGCTATCAATCAATCCTGTACTTTTGAGCCAAGATGAGTTACTTTTAAATTGATAAACAGATGATATCCTACATTCAAGCTCTATAGTCAATTTTAAATAACAAAAAACAGCTGAGAGCATAAACAATATAGACTCGGAAAATTTATTCTGCTACGTGTTTGAGAGAAGTTGTGCATAGTCTTCGTAAATATTAGATGAAAGCTATGAAACCCGGTATTAAAAAAAAAAAGTGTAAAATCATTTTGGACCTGGTGATGGCGCCCCTGTCTGTCGCTAGGCTGCTACAGGTCGTGAGAATGCGAAAATACTTGCTCAATTGCTACATATTATAAATTTAGAGGGGTGCAATCGCTCTCTTATTTTCCATAGAGAGCCGCTACTGTGGTTCTGACGCTTGCAAACGTTTAAACGGACACAACGTACAGCGTAACGGCCGGTTGTTCAAATGAACTTACCAGCATTTAATGCAGACCGCGGCAAATTCGTTACGGAAACTATAAGATTTTCCAGAAAATGTACTTTTTCTTAAGCGCCGTGCCGCTAATTCGATCCGTTGTCGAAACAATGGAATGCATAAAAAAGCAATAATGACGCTCGACTCACCATAAACCCCACAGGAAACCCGTAAATCTTAAAAGCATCCTTTTAGTCTTACCTGAAACAAAAAGACGTCGTTACAATCGGCGAAAATATCATAAAAAAGAGGGAGTGCACTCGATACGTACTTCCTAAATGAGAAGACGCAAATCACGAGCGGCTCGTCAAAAAGGATAACAAGAAATATAATAATACTAAAAATGCAACGCAACTAATATATATGCAGCAAATACGTACACCATGAGAAAAGCAAATGGATAAACTGATACAGAATTTATTTCCATTTTCATAGCTCTGTCCCTGGACAAAAATTTTCAGTCTCTCTCCAGTCTCTCAGAGTCTTTCAGCGTCTCTCACAGTCTTTCACAGTCTCTCAGTTATTCCCTAGGTGTTTTTATGAATCTCTCACAGTCTCTGTATAAGTGGCTCGAACGATAAAATTGTTAATTCAGAGATTCGCGTCTCTCACAGAGAGACTGACTGAATAAAACTGAAAAATTGAAAGACTCGAGTCTCTCGTAAAAAGACTGGGATCTCTGAAATATGTTGAACTTAGAAAATTTTAACCATGTCTATCGAGACACTACATATTGAGAGATTCGAATCTCTCGTTCAGAGACTGGATACGAAATGAGGATCTCTCTATGAGCGACTCGACAGTCTCTTAGCAGTCTCTCTCAGCGACACCAGAGAGACTCGATGAGCGACGGAGACTCAAGTCTCGCTTTCAGAGAATCTGAGTGACTGAACATTTTTATCTAGGGGTCCCTTAACAGTAACGTGGAGAATATTGTTTTAATAACAACCTTACAATTAGGTAAATATTTACAGTACGTTCCTACATTTGATGCAAAGTTTAGTGACGATTTTTTGGAATTTTAAACCGCCAAAGAAATAAATGTATTCAGTTGGATACCCATGTTAGATGCCAATTGAACAGAACCTGATTTTTACAGAATGTTGCATTAATATCCAAATTAAACTTTTCGTCGTTTCGTCCAATAAAAAGTTTCCAGAGGGATGATTTCGTTATTAAGTAGAAAAGTATCATTTTTTTATTTAACAAGCGGACGCTTTGTTGGTTAATATGGTCGAAAACGTTTTGTTGTCCCTTATACGGTACCCGCTCGTGTTTTAGCTCGTAAAAGCGCCAGTATGAGAAAATCATTTGCGGGCCCTGGGCCATTCCGACCGCGAAATAAAGTTTTGTGTAACTGTGTACTAAAAGGACACACGGACGACCATTAAGCGTTCACATTTATGACCCGGTCATGTGGACTACCGCCATTCACTATGATTTATGGCAGATCCAATTGACCGTTCGCGTTCACTACGAAAGCTTTTCTTTTCAAGTAAGTAAAGTAGGTATTAACCATCAAATGTCACAAAGTGAGTATTTCATGCCATCTTAATACTACTAAACAACCTTCCTTATTACGAGTCCATCAAAAATTGATCAAATGTTATCGGAAATATAATACTATCAAGACAGTGTCGATAACGGTAACTATAATTAGAATAATCTAAAAGCAGTGACAAAAATAATTCGAAGAGGTCTGTATTCTGTCGAAACTGCCAGACGCGGATCGCAGACAGCTCCGACAGAACACAGACCAACTTTTACCTGCTGTCTTAACAGCGCGTTTTAGAAAAAACACAAATGGCGAGGTAAACGCCATCTGTAGTACGATGCTGCATTTTAGGATTACGTATGCTCCATCAAGGTCCAATTAAATATATGGTTATCTACTTGCTGAAACGAATCCCGGCATAGCTAACCTCAACGTGGTAGACACATTACCATAATCTTGACTCTTTCTGTACAAATTTTAAAACAATGTCATTGTATTTGAAAGAAAGCAAATGTTAATAACTTCCTTTTTTTCAATGGGAGTGCTAAAAACTACACTCAAATTTAGTGCTATTAAGTTTAAGTTTACACAGAAGTTTTACCAATGTAAACTTAATCTTTACTTCATTTTTACAATAAATAATGCTCTAGACTGATAACAAAAGCGGATCATATCTTCCACTTGCATCAATTTGTGATGCAGTAGACTCAGGGTCACTGACGATCGGCACTGCTTACTTTTTTTTGCAATCCCGAAGTAATAAATGTTTATTTTATCGTATAGACAAACACTTTTCAAATTCCCCTGGTAGTAATTTAACGACCTGAGTGCTGAGACGAAAGGACAGAGTGACGAACAAGCGCGAGTTATATAGGTAAGGCAAAATTTTCACCTAACATAGAAACAAGACACATCTTTGCCGGTATTTTTTCTATTTATGACGCACGAGTGAATATGCATAAGTTGATGACTGTGTGTAATATATATTTTTCTAGTCATGTATGAGAAAATATCACCAGAATTTTTGATAGCTGACCTAAAACTAAACGAACTTTCTAACAAAGTGTAACATAGGTACCTCAAAAACTTTAAGCTACATTTATTGGACTTATATTACTTTAATATTCACTAGCGACCCGCCCCAGCTTCGCACGGGTGCAATGCTGATACTAAATATATATTTTTTTGTTTAGATCATTCTCGAGGAGGGGAAATCTTCAAAAGACACCCCCTGAACATACTAAATATACTACATTCACAGCTTTTTTGTCATTAGACAATTCAAACCGGCCTCCCGGCCGGTACCGCCGCAACCGCTATGTCCCTGCATTTTAAATCTGTAATATCTTCGAAAATATTCATTTAAATTACATACTGTAAGGGCCATATTGATTTATATTAAATGCACAATGTATTTAAGTTACTTAATTGTATAAGAATTAATGCTGTATTGCTTAAAATCGCTTCTTAAATAAGTCATTATTTCTCATAAAAAGTAAAGGATAAAAAATGGTTATCGTGGCTTATCCCTAAGAGATAGACATATACCATCCCGGAATTTTTTGTAGATCTTTTTAAGATGTACAATACTGCACTACATTTTTTTGATCTATCTCGTAGGGTTCAGCCAGCGTTTGCAATGTAAGCGCAAAAAATGTGTTTATTTACGACATCACATGAGAAACCTCTAAAATTATCAGTGTTTCTCTACTATATTATGCATGTATTATAGATATAAACCTTCCTCTTGAATCACTCTATCTATTAAAAAAAACCGCATCAAAATCCGTTGCGTAGTTTTAAAGATCTAAGCATACATAGGGACAGACAGCGGGAAGCGACTTTGTTTTATACTATA
>NW_020442466.1:1288113-1290768 GCF_000699045.2 Agrilus planipennis
TCAAAGTTAATAAATATGCCAATTTTTATACATTTCTAGGCATGTAAATATTTATATAGTCATTCTTAAACAATATTCAAAGGTAAAACTAATGAAAAATACATAAAAATATTGAGAAAGTTATATAAAACATTATTTAAATATCTTTATCAATAGGGTAGGTTAGGTTATCGGGTTTTGTTTAAGTGACCACCTTCTATCGATCCCCCACTTCCGCCCGCTTGAAAATAATTATTTTATTGAATTTTATTTGAATTATAGTGTATGAAAATTGTCAAAATAATCAACTTTCAACCGCCATAACTTTTTATGGGAGTGAGACCGCCGCAAATTTTTTATGGGGTTTTACTTAGGTGGTCACACTCTTTTGATCCCCCCTATCCTGTTTCGATCCCCCCTACCCCCACCCCCATCTAACTCCACTAACTTTTTATGGGGGTGAGACCGCTACGTACTTCGGGGGTTAGGGCCATCACATAGACCTTTACGAAATGTATTTCATAATATTTATCAACCGACGCCAAAGCAACACAACAGAACATAAAACGCAAATCGCATACTCATACGTCTGCCCACCGATAATGTGCGAGACTTTCTCATTGTCAGAGACGGTCACACGTAGATACTCCGTTAATTTCCTTAAGTCATTATCGAACGGCGTATTGACAAGACACGATGAAAATGCAATCGATCGACGACATACACGGACGGACGTCTCTCGCGCGTATATTCATTCATCATAACATTATTAAAACACAAGACATCGCGATAATAAGACGACGTGGCCGGGTGCCAACTGGAGGTGAACGCCCAAGTTGGTGAAAAATCAGTTTCAACAAGTACAACTACAAGTACAACAACCACAACACATCCGGGCATCTGTCATCAATAACGTAACTACATATTTATGCGCGACACGAAACTGCGACAATTAAACGTTAATGTTTCTATTGTTGATTAACAAATTAATTCAATATTTACATTGCTAATTATGCCAAAGAGGAGTGTTCAGGCATCACCAATTGTAAATTTAATCTTAATCATTTTCTACGTTATAAATAGTAAACGGAAAACATTGAAATAAAGGACTACTGTAGTTTTTTAATATCAAAATAAGGGATAAGTATTAATTAATTAAAAATCAAACGATATATCTATGCTATAGAAAAATCAAGCTTGAGAATTGTTAGTTCTGTAGATTATAAACGGAATAAGATAAGATCTAGAGACAAATAACGAAAATGTTGTTTTCCAATGATACGGAATCCTAATAAAACTCCAAACGGTTTTAATTANAAATATTTTTTTGTTTCGAAGTTGAAATCAGGGCATATTCTCTGCCAAGTCATTTAAAAATTTTCCATATTATTCGTTATTTCTTTCAAAGTTTTTGGTCAAATTCCAAATTTTCTCTCAAACCGTGTACTCTTGTCTCCGATTGTACCTCCCAAACATCCTTAAAGTAGATAACCCATAGAAATTACAAAAACTCGCTTTGTTCCTTAGTGCTTCTTTTTATCGTGACCTTCGGTTAAAGTTTGGTTTGATTAGGGTCATAGGAAAATCAACGAAGTGATTTGTAGAATACGCTTATTCTAAGCCGAATGTAATCAAACTGATACCTGTCGTATGTTCCGCTTTCGTCAACTTGACTGACTCAGTTTTTACAAAAATTTGATATAATGGATTTCCTAGTCAGCTACTAAGTGTTCAGATTTCCTCAAATATATGTGACTATGTATATGTATCTACTGTAAAAGGTTCAAATTATGATTTCCTACGGCGAGTTATTCGATAAACAAATCAAATTAACCATTTTCTCTAGTCGTATCGTGATTAGCACAGGTTGTTCGTGTTTGGTACATTCTTTCTACTGATTAATTCCGCTAACCAGCTTGGCTATGACACCGCCTGTCCGCTTGTAATAGTATAATATGTTTCGGCTAATCTAACACCTACATCGGCCTAATACAAGATTTGAAAAAGTAAATATAACGAGAACGTTTGTCAATTTGCGCGCCTGCCGTGTGCTGGCTGCGTCTCGGATCGCACACTCTGTCTTATCGGCGAAGAGAAGTTATTAGGTGTTGAGAACCTGTTCTTCGGGCGAGGAATTTTTTGATTAGTGTTTACGTGGCCCTGTCGATTGCGGTCGATCTCGCATACGCGATATTCGTACTTTAATTATATCCAAAATTTATTTTCCTATGATAAATTTCAGATTGTTAATTTCAACATTCCAGATTGCAGTTTCAATTAATGCAATTTGCTATTTATGAATTTCACGTCTTTTACTTGTTAAATATGTATAGGTAATGAAAACCAAACGTTGGTAATCTTTACTAACTTCAAACTGTCCTTAGAGATAGTTTAGTTTGAAGATAAAAAATACTTTGTGAAGAGTACTATTAGGTATTTTCATAAATGTATCCTAAATCTCTAGATGATGGCCCTCACCCCTTTTGGGTTAGGTTAGGTTAGGGTAGGTTAGATTAGGTTAGGTTAGGTTATCGGGTTTTGTTCAAGTGACCACCCTCTTTCGATCCCCCACCTCCACCCGCTTGAAAATATTTTTTTTATTGAATTTTATTTGAATTATAGTGTATGAAAATTGTCAAAATAATCAACTTTCAACCCCCATAACTTTTTATGGGG
>NW_020442466.1:1291401-1295785 GCF_000699045.2 Agrilus planipennis
TTGTTAGTTCTGTAGATTATAAACGGAATAAGATAAGATCTAGAGACAAATAACGAAAATGTTGTTTTCCAATGATACGGAATCCTAATAAAACTCCAAACGGTTTTAATTAGTAAAACATTGTAATTATTTTACTGCACAGTAGCTTCATGAGATAATGGAATACAATGCATTTGTTCCGTTTTTTAGAAATAAATGCAATACTGACAAAAAACCACTTGTAACATTATCTGATTTCCATTAATTTAGGCTCAGTTAATTTTATCGCAATTGTTTCCTTTTTCTTTCGGAAGTCGTTTCGCGTCTTTTACTATTGAACTTACGACCTTTAGAACCGAAGAAACGACAGCATGCAAAGCGAGTTAGACAGGAACTCATTGGTCCATAACTATAGTTCCTCTGACAGCGGCGGCTCGGGATAATTCACATGAAAGATACATAATTTCAAAATTAGTAGGCATATCTAATTGTTTATTATCAAAACGTAACTTCACTGAATAAGTTACACGCGACAACGCATTACTCACTAGTACAGCGACGAAATTCACAATTTGGCACCAGGGAGTCATTGCGTCTATGGGACTTATGGTAGAATGTAGGACTCATCGCGACCTAATTATAGATTTCTATTCCCTGGAAATTGTTACGGTTCCTGCATGTAAAGAACAAGCTATCAATCAATCCTGTACTTTTGAGCCAAGATGAGTTACTTTTAAATTGATAAACAGATGATATCCTACATTCAAGCTCTATAGTCAATTTTAAATAACAAAAAACAGCTGAGAGCATAAACAATATAGACTCGGAAAATTTATTCTGCTACGTGTTTGAGAGAAGTTGTGCATAGTCTTCGTAAATATTAGATGAAAGCTATGAAACCCGGTATTAAAAAAAAAAAGTGTAAAATCATTTTGGACCTGGTGATGGCGCCCCTGTCTGTCGCTAGGCTGCTACAGGTCGTGAGAATGCGAAAATACTTGCTCAATTGCTACATATTATAAATTTAGAGGGGTGCAATCGCTCTCTTATTTTCCATAGAGAGCCGCTACTGTGGTTCTGACGCTTGCAAACGTTTAAACGGACACAACGTACAGCGTAACGGCCGGTTGTTCAAATGAACTTACCAGCATTTAATGCAGACCGCGGCAAATTCGTTACGGAAACTATAAGATTTTCCAGAAAATGTACTTTTTCTTAAGCGCCGTGCCGCTAATTCGATCCGTTGTCGAAACAATGGAATGCATAAAAAAGCAATAATGACGCTCGACTCACCATAAACCCCACAGGAAACCCGTAAATCTTAAAAGCATCCTTTTAGTCTTACCTGAAACAAAAAGACGTCGTTACAATCGGCGAAAATATCATAAAAAAGAGGGAGTGCACTCGATACGTACTTCCTAAATGAGAAGACGCAAATCACGAGCGGCTCGTCAAAAAGGATAACAAGAAATATAATAATACTAAAAATGCAACGCAACTAATATATATGCAGCAAATACGTACACCATGAGAAAAGCAAATGGATAAACTGATACAGAATTTATTTCCATTTTCATAGCTCTGTCCCTGGACAAAAATTTTCAGTCTCTCTCCAGTCTCTCAGAGTCTTTCAGCGTCTCTCACAGTCTTTCACAGTCTCTCAGTTATTCCCTAGGTGTTTTTATGAATCTCTCACAGTCTCTGTATAAGTGGCTCGAACGATAAAATTGTTAATTCAGAGATTCGCGTCTCTCACAGAGAGACTGACTGAATAAAACTGAAAAATTGAAAGACTCGAGTCTCTCGTAAAAAGACTGGGATCTCTGAAATATGTTGAACTTAGAAAATTTTAACCATGTCTATCGAGACACTACATATTGAGAGATTCGAATCTCTCGTTCAGAGACTGGATACGAAATGAGGATCTCTCTATGAGCGACTCGACAGTCTCTTAGCAGTCTCTCTCAGCGACACCAGAGAGACTCGATGAGCGACGGAGACTCAAGTCTCGCTTTCAGAGAATCTGAGTGACTGAACATTTTTATCTAGGGGTCCCTTAACAGTAACGTGGAGAATATTGTTTTAATAACAACCTTACAATTAGGTAAATATTTACAGTACGTTCCTACATTTGATGCAAAGTTTAGTGACGATTTTTTGGAATTTTAAACCGCCAAAGAAATAAATGTATTCAGTTGGATACCCATGTTAGATGCCAATTGAACAGAACCTGATTTTTACAGAATGTTGCATTAATATCCAAATTAAACTTTTCGTCGTTTCGTCCAATAAAAAGTTTCCAGAGGGATGATTTCGTTATTAAGTAGAAAAGTATCATTTTTTTATTTAACAAGCGGACGCTTTGTTGGTTAATATGGTCGAAAACGTTTTGTTGTCCCTTATACGGTACCCGCTCGTGTTTTAGCTCGTAAAAGCGCCAGTATGAGAAAATCATTTGCGGGCCCTGGGCCATTCCGACCGCGAAATAAAGTTTTGTGTAACTGTGTACTAAAAGGACACACGGACGACCATTAAGCGTTCACATTTATGACCCGGTCATGTGGACTACCGCCATTCACTATGATTTATGGCAGATCCAATTGACCGTTCGCGTTCACTACGAAAGCTTTTCTTTTCAAGTAAGTAAAGTAGGTATTAACCATCAAATGTCACAAAGTGAGTATTTCATGCCATCTTAATACTACTAAACAACCTTCCTTATTACGAGTCCATCAAAAATTGATCAAATGTTATCGGAAATATAATACTATCAAGACAGTGTCGATAACGGTAACTATAATTAGAATAATCTAAAAGCAGTGACAAAAATAATTCGAAGAGGTCTGTATTCTGTCGAAACTGCCAGACGCGGATCGCAGACAGCTCCGACAGAACACAGACCAACTTTTACCTGCTGTCTTAACAGCGCGTTTTAGAAAAAACACAAATGGCGAGGTAAACGCCATCTGTAGTACGATGCTGCATTTTAGGATTACGTATGCTCCATCAAGGTCCAATTAAATATATGGTTATCTACTTGCTGAAACGAATCCCGGCATAGCTAACCTCAACGTGGTAGACACATTACCATAATCTTGACTCTTTCTGTACAAATTTTAAAACAATGTCATTGTATTTGAAAGAAAGCAAATGTTAATAACTTCCTTTTTTTCAATGGGAGTGCTAAAAACTACACTCAAATTTAGTGCTATTAAGTTTAAGTTTACACAGAAGTTTTACCAATGTAAACTTAATCTTTACTTCATTTTTACAATAAATAATGCTCTAGACTGATAACAAAAGCGGATCATATCTTCCACTTGCATCAATTTGTGATGCAGTAGACTCAGGGTCACTGACGATCGGCACTGCTTACTTTTTTTTGCAATCCCGAAGTAATAAATGTTTATTTTATCGTATAGACAAACACTTTTCAAATTCCCCTGGTAGTAATTTAACGACCTGAGTGCTGAGACGAAAGGACAGAGTGACGAACAAGCGCGAGTTATATAGGTAAGGCAAAATTTTCACCTAACATAGAAACAAGACACATCTTTGCCGGTATTTTTTCTATTTATGACGCACGAGTGAATATGCATAAGTTGATGACTGTGTGTAATATATATTTTTCTAGTCATGTATGAGAAAATATCACCAGAATTTTTGATAGCTGACCTAAAACTAAACGAACTTTCTAACAAAGTGTAACATAGGTACCTCAAAAACTTTAAGCTACATTTATTGGACTTATATTACTTTAATATTCACTAGCGACCCGCCCCAGCTTCGCACGGGTGCAATGCTGATACTAAATATATATTTTTTTGTTTAGATCATTCTCGAGGAGGGGAAATCTTCAAAAGACACCCCCTGAACATACTAAATATACTACATTCACAGCTTTTTTGTCATTAGACAATTCAAACCGGCCTCCCGGCCGGTACCGCCGCAACCGCTATGTCCCTGCATTTTAAATCTGTAATATCTTCGAAAATATTCATTTAAATTACATACTGTAAGGGCCATATTGATTTATATTAAATGCACAATGTATTTAAGTTACTTAATTGTATAAGAATTAATGCTGTATTGCTTAAAATCGCTTCTTAAATAAGTCATTATTTCTCATAAAAAGTAAAGGATAAAAAATGGTTATCGTGGCTTATCCCTAAGAGATAGACATATACCATCCCGGAATTTTTTGTAGATCTTTTTAAGATGTACAATACTGCACTACATTTTTTTGATCTATCTCGTAGGGTTCAGCCAGCGTTTGCAATGTAAGCGCAAAAAATGTGTTTATTTACGACATCACATGAGAAACCTCTAAAATTATCAGTGTTTCTCTACTATATTATGCATGTATTATACATATAAACCTTCCTCTTGAATCACTCTATCTTTT
>NW_020442466.1:1296558-1314519 GCF_000699045.2 Agrilus planipennis
ATGGAAAAATACATAAAAATATTGAGAAAGTTATATAAATCATTATTTAAATATCTTTATCAATAGGGTAGGTTAGGTTAGGTTAGGTTATCGGGTTTTGTTCAAGTGACCACCCTCTTTCCACCCGCTTGAAAATAATTTTTCTATTGAATTTAGTTGAATTATAGTGTATGAAATTGTCAAAATAATCAACATTCAACCCCCATAACTTTTTACGGGGGTGAGACCGCCCCAAATTTTTATGGGGTTTTACTCAGGTGATCAACCTCTTTCGATCCCCCTACCCCACTCCCATCTAACCCCCATAACTTTTTATGGGGATGAGACCGCCACGAACTTTTTATGGTACAGCGGTGGGGGAGACCTCCTGTTTCGATCCCACCCACCCCTACCCCCTTCGGGGGTGGGGGCCATCATCTAGACATTTACCAAGTATACTCATCTGATGTATGTAGTTACTGATGAGTAATGCAATATCAAGACCAACACTGTCCCAGTCTTGGTATTGCTCATGGTCTGACTTATTCGAATGTGGTCTTGATCTAACTCAAATATTTCTAGTTTTGATGATGGTCGTGGTGTTGCATACTCAGTCTTGGTTTTACCCTTGGTCTTGTTCGTTCGGTCTTGGTTTTAGTCTTGGTCTTGTTCCCTTGGTCTTGCTAATATAAATACGGTCATGATCTTGGTCTTGATCTTGCATTTTCGTAAGACCAAGATCAATACTACAAGACCAACACTAATTTTGTTCATTACTAATGTGTCTGTGCATTAAATTTTTTAATGCTTATCAAACGCGTCCATAATATAACTTGTAGCTATCCATGATAATTATTTCAAGATCGAGATCGAAGAAATTGATATCCATAATAAATCATGCGTTTCCTCTTTTTCAGCTTATCGATTTGAACATAACGGATCGCATCTATAGTCAAAGGCAGTGACGAGGAAATGCCTTCGGGACTGGTCGATATTCCTTAATGTCGTGGATATTACGAATTCAGTAAAGTTGCATAACGAGCAAATTGCCTGAATTTATGCAATAACCTACTTACTTTATGCACTAATATTTATCCTAGCAGGCATAATAATTTACGCACCTTTGACGGAAGAAATTACTGTATCAGACGCTTACGCTATATGTATAAGGACCTAAACAGTAATTAATCTATTATTTATTACTAACTGAAGTGACTTACACAAACAGAAGTTAAAATTCTTCAAAAAAGAATTGTTTATATAAACAAACATCCAATTTACGTACTTATACCATTGTTGTTTCGGGAAATTAGCTAAAACAACGGTAGGTAACTGGAGTACCGCGGTCCAGGTCAGACCACGGAATGTCGAAAACGACCGCCAAAACTTTCTTGAAAAAAATAATTATGTACTTAAATAAATTGTTTAAAAAATATTTTTCTGTAAATAACAAAGCACGTATGTTTAAGTTTGAGAGTTACTTCATCATTTTTTAGAGGAAGGAAAATGTTCCTTCTGAATTTCGATAAAAATTTTCAAAAATTTCAACCTAAAATTACTTGCCGACCCCTGAGTTAGAGCTTTGCCTTGTGCCTTAATATTTATGATTCTGATTAATTGATGGAAAATAAGGTGAAATACCTTAAAAAGAAGCATTTCATATAGCCCATGGAGAATGGTCCTGGAATAATATTTTACATAGGTTTTTGGGTATTTTCATTCTTATTTTGTACGAATATATTATGTCTATATTTTGACATTTTGAGAGGTAAATTTTACGGTATGGAAATAAAAGTAGAACAGAATAGGAATGGGGGTCGAAATGTAGGTATGTTAATACCATAAATATGAAACACTTTGACTTTTAATAGGGGTTAATATCGAATACTAATTTTAATTCTCAATCCCATTATAAACCGGGTTCGATTCCCGGCAAGGGTATGACAACAGCAACAAATTTTTCCCTCATTAACTTGAGATAGTTTATAGTGGGATTGAAAATTGTTAAGGTGGATTATGTTTCAATTTTTAGTTTTACTAAAGTAGCTCCTGCTTCTAACCTGTGTTTCACATCCGAAGAAATACTTCCCATATATGTACACATGATAATGATACAGGTAGAAGTATTGTATTTTTTCTTTTTCGAAAAATCGAAGATTATACAGCATCTGGTAGTTTTCTTTGCTTTTCATTAAATAACAAGGCGGCTCCTTGGTTTAACGCCGACAGAGAAATAGTTACACAAGTGCACACAGTCGTGTAGTGAGTAATTCCGAGGCATTTAACCATTGTGCTGGTCATTGCAGAGATGGCCGTTAAATATGAGAAATATTAGTTATCCGTAAGCTGTAGGCGCGACATCAAAGCACACATATAACTCATAAACGCGTGTACGTGTAGCTACTGACTGTGCACTTTTATTCAAATTGACAGGATGTATATGGGTGCAATTAAAGGAAATTAAAGAAACTCCCGTCGGGAGCCATACAAGTACGTGTACAGGCAGGTAGGTAATAGTACTTACTACAGTATACCTATCTCAGTGTCTCACTACCCTTGTCGTATCTTGTCTTTCTTTCAGTTTCTATTTCACACGGACTCCCATGACGAAACTCTTATTACAACAATCACATATTGTCTATACTTTCATTTCTTTATGATATGTATATAATATACGTATACTATCGATTATACGCCTACAACACGACAAATATTTATTTGGTCAACGAATCTCCACAAAATGACGTGAAAAATTACAAATTCTAACGGTTTAGTGAATCGATATGTAATTTTTACAGGAGTTTTAGAATTGAATGAGGAACGTTCTTCCAAATTTTTATTTGTCTCGTAGCATTTTGACATACCTCCNTCGGGAAATTAGCTAAAACAACGGTAGGTAACTGGAGTACCGCGGTCCAGGTCAGACCACGGAATGTCGAAAACGACCGCCAAAACTTTCTTGAAAAAAATAATTATGTACTTAAATAAATTGTTTAAAAAATATTTTTCTGTAAATAACAAAGCACGTATGTTTAAGTTTGAGAGTTACTTCATCATTTTTTAGAGGAAGGAAAATGTTCCTTCTGAATTTCGATAAAAATTTTCAAAAATTTCAACCTAAAATTACTTGCCGACCCCTGAGTTAGAGCTTTGCCTTGTGCCTTAATATTTATGATTCTGATTAATTGATGGAAAATAAGGTGAAATACCTTAAAAAGAAGCATTTCATATAGCCCATGGAGAATGGTCCTGGAATAATATTTTACATAGGTTTTTGGGTATTTTCATTCTTATTTTGTACGAATATATTATGTCTATATTTTGACATTTTGAGAGGTAAATTTTACGGTATGGAAATAAAAGTAGAACAGAATAGGAATGGGGGTCGAAATGTAGGTATGTTAATACCATAAATATGAAACACTTTGACTTTTAATAGGGGTTAATATCGAATACTAATTTTAATTCTCAATCCCATTATAAACCGGGTTCGATTCCCGGCAAGGGTATGACAACAGCAACAAATTTTTCCCTCATTAACTTGAGATAGTTTATAGTGGGATTGAAAATTGTTAAGGTGGATTATGTTTCAATTTTTAGTTTTACTAAAGTAGCTCCTGCTTCTAACCTGTGTTTCACATCCGAAGAAATACTTCCCATATATGTACACATGATAATGATACAGGTAGAAGTATTGTATTTTTTCTTTTTCGAAAAATCGAAGATTATACAGCATCTGGTAGTTTTCTTTGCTTTTCATTAAATAACAAGGCGGCTCCTTGGTTTAACGCCGACAGAGAAATAGTTACACAAGTGCACACAGTCGTGTAGTGAGTAATTCCGAGGCATTTAACCATTGTGCTGGTCATTGCAGAGATGGCCGTTAAATATGAGAAATATTAGTTATCCGTAAGCTGTAGGCGCGACATCAAAGCACACATATAACTCATAAACGCGTGTACGTGTAGCTACTGACTGTGCACTTTTATTCAAATTGACAGGATGTATATGGGTGCAATTAAAGGAAATTAAAGAAACTCCCGTCGGGAGCCATACAAGTACGTGTACAGGCAGGTAGGTAATAGTACTTACTACAGTATACCTATCTCAGTGTCTCACTACCCTTGTCGTATCTTGTCTTTCTTTCAGTTTCTATTTCACACGGACTCCCATGACGAAACTCTTATTACAACAATCACATATTGTCTATACTTTCATTTCTTTATGATATGTATATAATATACGTATACTATCGATTATACGCCTACAACACGACAAATATTTATTTGGTCAACGAATCTCCACAAAATGACGTGAAAAATTACAAATTCTAACGGTTTAGTGAATCGATATGTAATTTTTACAGGAGTTTTAGAATTGAATGAGGAACGTTCTTCCAAATTTTTATTTGTCTCGTAGCATTTTGACATACCTACCTCCCAAACATTTTTAACCACAGGAACATAACTGAACCATGATTTAATATTGTCATTTTTTGCCATAACAATACAATGTACCACGATTGTAATGCAAACAAAGGATAAATCCATAAAAGGAACTGTAATCTCTTTGATATCATACCACTAGAATTGTTAATAACCAGGTCTGCATTAAAAACTTAACGAGTCAATACGGGATAATGAAGCTGAAACAAACGTCCTTTCAATCTAAACAAACACCTTGTACGGATGGCGTAATTTGCAATACGCGTTTGAGTTATCAAGATAAGAAAGCTGTAAATTTTTTGCTTCGAAAGAAAATGATTAAACATTCTTACATTAACAATATTGATCTATTATTAATAGAGCTATTAATGAGTAACGACAATATTGAATAGATAGGTTTCAAATTTCACTTACTTGTGTACATTACGTTTGTATGAGAAACCTTTTTCAAAGACCAATAAGACCGCTTATAGGTAAATCTTAATCAGTTTACGTTATTAGATATTTCAGGTAGGTAGGATGAGGGAACCAGGTGATAGATAATTATTAAAGGGACACTTAAAAAGTCGTAAGGATGCTAGAAAGGATGCTTGCAGGGTCTCATTATTGGTCATAATCCTCTCCTAAAGCGGTAATTTAGAGTATCCTTGGCCCGGCGCGAGTACCTTGATGCCCAAATCGCATTATAATAATATAGAAACGTTGAAATAATAGCCATTTTTTATGATGCATTATTATTTCTTCTTCTTCGCCAGTTAGTCACGATTCTCAACCGATTTAAGGAAGACAAAAAAACTGCCAACATTCCGCTGTTGTTTTATATAACGCTAATACACCTAAAAGGTATATCTAATCTGAAAACCATTTGTAAATTCAACAGATAAATTATTTACACAAAACTAACTACATAACTAACTGCTTTGATGTTTGCTTTCCTTAATTAAGAAGACATACGACACTTCGAGGGTACTTTCAGTATGTGATCGAACCAAACGACAGTACTTTTCTAATAGGTATTTCAACACTGATGTTTTACAAATATTCCCTACTGTGTAATATCAAAATTACATGTTTACTTTATAAACCTAATGAAGGTTTGAGATTTTTCATTGCAATTTTTTCATAATGCGTTAACCGTGAAAATGCATTGTTCAATAAAACAGGATGTGGGTTGTTCTAGTTTTAGGGAAATGCGAAGATTAGCTGAGGATAGGAAAGAGTGGAGGTGCGTGTCTAACCAGTCTTAGGACTGACGACCTTATGATGATAATGATTTATCTATTCTATTACAAGTACCCACCTACTTAAAAAATACTAATAATAATAAATATACTGCTCTCCTTACCTCAATAAATGTTTAATTTATGTAATTTCAACGAAGAAACAATCATATACGCGCTTGTCTAACAAATCTAACAAATATGATAGTGAATGCATATCATTCTGAAAACGTTGGCCTCGAAACCTTACCGTAGCCGGTCAAAGCGAGCTTGCTTGGATGATAATGACCGCAATGTTCTAATATGAGCTACGATAGCATATACAAGCGATTATGGATATTGGAGATGTATATTATACGTTGATAAACATGCCGAATAGGTTCTTTTAGCATTATATTAAAAAAAAAAAGTTGTAATGGTTTCTTGATCGTAGTTCGTGATTAAGCCTTCTTGTAACTAATAAATTGTCCATAGATAATAATGTTAATTTCTGTATATAAGTAAATTTCCGAGAATATTCAGCGAAATATTCTCCGCGGTAATTAACTTAAATGTGGAACAGTAAAACATGAGCGTAATGAAGGTTGTAATATCGTGGTAGGCCGCGATCGCGTTCGTCATCCGTGCGCACTGTCAAATGTTTAATTTGCTCGTACTATTTATTAATGCGTAATATTTATGCAACGACGATAAATTCAGTATCGATCCTGCCTACATCGGACGAACCGCATCGTCTTTATCATTATCATCAAAGAGGAAGAGAGAAAGATAGACCGAGTTACATTGCCGCGACTTTATTCGCTCCCTCTCGGCCCCTCTTAATTTCTACGAGTGTTTTGCACCCAACCGAAGAGAAAGAGTTATATTCCAGGTTCGTAAAACACATTTAGCGTGGAATGTGGAATGGGCATGTATAAATTTTTATGTGTGTTTGTGTACAGTGGATGTGTTGGTGCGTGAGCGTGAATGTTTGCTAGTGCGCGATCAACCGCTTGATGCTATTACTTTCTAACATACATCATATACGTATAAAAGAATGCTTCTGCATTTATTAAATATTCAATATTACTTCAAGATAGGACGGTTAACTTCTTTGCAATTTCATATGTTCACTCATAAAATGTAAAAAAAATAACAATAATAAAACCAAGGTTCCGCTGATTGGTTGGATATTATTACGCCTTATTGATGATCTAGAGAAAGCAAAAATTTAAATAGAAATAGTGAAATTATTAAATTAGTCAGAAACATACAGAAACAGAACATATCTTCGATTACGTATAGTCAATGTAAACCCAGTTATCTGCTCATAGTTTTGAACTTTTTTGGCAAAGTATCATTAAAAAATTTGTTCTACGTAGTTTTTTGAACCTTAATATAAACGAAATTACTACTTTTAAGTAATTTTACAAACATGTCATACGAGAAACGTGGTTTTTAATACATTCTTTCGAGAGACTTCAATGATGCGTCAAGCGAGTAACCTCACTATAAAAGAGAATAATTATTTATAGAAACCAAACATGTTATTATTAAATATAAGGGCTTCCTAAGGTAACTAATCTCTTGTAGATAGCTTATTAATCTCACCTCTGTGGGGATTTCAACAGTCAAGCAAACGCCTTTTAGTCCAGAATTGATATTATTTGAGGATAGTTTAATTTTATTCTGTTGTTATTAATTTTTTCGGGTTTTAGTAGTGTGAATTTCTCTAAGAGAAGTCGTGATCCCTTTAATGCTTTAATCACTTTTCGTTTTGGTCGATTTTATTGACTGTAATTGTTGATAGAGGTATAGAGGACGATAGATAAAATAAATAAACGATTTCAAAACCAAATAATATATATACCAATCATATATCTAAATCGATAGAAAAACAATTCCCTCTTTGATCTGTAATTGATAATTCATTGAATGTAAACAAAAGAATGCCAAAAACAGCAAACCCGAAGATTGAACGCCGAAGTCAGTTCACTCTCGTCCAAGANAATAAACGATTATTGCTTAAAATAAACTGTAACAATTGAGTAGAAAACATGCAAGTCTTTGAACCTTATCCGCAACAATAACAAAAAATTGTTCCGTATAGAGGACGATAGATAAAATAAATAAACGATTTCAAAACCAAATAATATATATACCAATCATATATCTAAATCGATAGAAAAACAATTCCCTCTTTGATCTGTAATTGATAATTCATTGAATGTAAACAAAAGAATGCCAAAAACAGCAAACCCGAAGATTGAACGCCGAAGTCAGTTCACTCTCGTCCAAGAAATTGGAAGTTATTTACAATTGGACCGAAGAAGTGAATCTATCAATGCAATGGCGAAGAAGCTCAATGTCAGTCGGTCAACTAACTATAAGCTGTCATATTAGCAAAACACTTGACAAATAAGCAGTCTTTTGTTTCTAACCATATCTCACAATAAATGATATCAAAACGATCGAAAAACTTTTCTGTTTTGGATATTAATTGAATGCAAATAATAGGACGTTAAAGGCCGAAGTCAGTTCACATATCCAATCAATTGGACTGAAGAAGAGATCAAAGAATCAAGCCAAAACTCACCAATTGTCATACACATTAGATTTTAGGTAAGCTTAAGAACCAATGTCTTATTTAACTTGAGAACGTATGGATCGATTGACATCAATAAATTCGGGATGAGAGCTTGGGACGTTCTGTAGGTACATGTTTCGCCTGAATCTAAATTTATTTTGTAACGCCGTAGGTGCACGACCTCAACATGCACGTTCGTGTGTACGCAAGTAGGTATACACGTCGGAGAGGTCTCTTTTTGTAATGAATGTTCATTTTTTATTTTCGCGTGCCGCTAACAATAAGAGTTAAGGGAGCCAGTTCCTCGGCCACATGTAATTATATTTAATTTCAGAATTCGGCTTTACGATTAAATTTGAACATATGCCGCGCCGTGTTCGTTCGTATGCCTCCATACTAACATACATACATATACATACAAGAAGGTCCCAACTACCCAAGAGAGTAAGTAAACCGGTTCCTCCTAGAAATACGTGAGCTTTCTTTAAATTTTTAAACGAACGAACGCGATTTTGTCGGATTTCTTATATTCTTTGTTGTGATGCTCTCTCTCCTGTTGAGTGTGCGTAGCAGCCGTGGCCATTGTAATTTTAAAAATATGGCTACATAATTCCTTCCGATGCGTCTTTCGCTACCTACAACCCGATATATTGATGGCTTTTGGAAAATGGCCTCGCCGCCGCCGCGCGACCGATGAATTTGCATGAGAGAAATTAATTAAAATAAACTGCTACATTTGTCATCTTGTTTGTTTGCAAGCGTGTACGCGATTCTCTCACTATAACCCTCCTGCATACGTGCATATTATTTTATTACATTGCCGCTTGCCCATGCAAATCTGCATGCACATTAAGAACGATGATTCAGTTTTCTAATCTTCATCATAATGCCAAACACGTGTATGAAATTATTTACACAGGCTACTGTTCAATCGACATCAAATTTTCATTATATAGAGGTAGTTTTGAACAGCGTGGGCCGTGACCTTGGGCTGCGTAGTCTACTTAAACTAGGTACCACTACAACACTTAAGTTATAGTCAATTGTCTTAACAATAGGGATGCAGAGAAATTTCTTTTGAGGTATATGCCGTAGTTTCACAAGTATTGTAGGATACCACATAACTACAATTTTTTTCTGTAAGTCCCTTTCATTTAAATAAACAACTTTTTAAAGAAACTATTAAAAAGCAGGTTAAATTCTTACATTCTTAATCTTAGTTTGCTTTTAGTAAGAGAATTTGTCGTCGTCGCTAAATGTAAAATTATGCGAAATCGACAAAAACAATTAAATAAAGAGCACTAATTACGCCTTACATATTTGCAAAATTACTGGACATTCTCACGACTATCAATAAAGATATTTTCGTCGTTATTCGAACTTCCTTTCGTTGCCGTGTTAATTAACTAAATTTAATGGCGATAAATTCTTAACTACATTTGTACGTACGTCAATTATAATTTGCTGGTAAATAAGCCACTACAAACTGAAACGAATCTCTCTCTTAGAATTTCTTTTTATTCGGAATACGTAATCATAATCCAAAATCCGTAATATACAACCAGCTAATCTTAATATTTATAATTTCAGGAAGGCTGCGCTGTGTTAATTCAAAGTCGTCGAGTGCTAAAGGTAGTAAGTAGAAACGTCTTTACATCCGACTTAAACGGCCGATTTTGCATTTATGTAAATTTTAAGGCGAAAAACATAAAGTGGGCGAAAAACAACGTTGTAATTGTGTGTACATCCACCTTAAGCTCGTTAATGTGCGTATGGGAAGATGTTTGTTGAAATTTTAAGTCCTTGTAACAGTAAATGTTCATTTACCACATAAGGTCGTGAAATGTGTGTATAATAATAGTATGGTGGATGTAAAAATAAATATATATATTTGAATAAGTAGATACACTACGACATCGGTGTAGAAAATTAAATTATTTTGTTGTCTTTTATTACCTAAATTTGGCAGGGTCGAACTGGTACCCAAAAGTAGCAGGCAAGTAAGGCGATGATCGAATGGGTTCTGTTAAGTCCTAAATTTTTCTCTTTTTTTTTGTACATGAAATATTTTTAATTTAAATTCATATTTGCAATTTTAAATAGTGTCTGAGTTAGTGAAGCCGGACCAGTTTACATTTTACCTGGCTATTCGTAGAATCCTTATAAACTGGAAAGAAATGTTGTATGACGATTGTGCTTATATTTAATGATAGGGCTTTCCATATTCTGTATTATATTCAATTTCTAGTTTTTCGCCCCCGCTACAATAATATTCACCAGTTTACCAGTTCATAGTTAGAGTTCATAGTACATTATGATTCAGACATTCACATTTCATCTTTCAATCAAGTAAGTTTTTGCATCCAGTATCCATCCAAAAATAGTTTTCTTTGTTGGACGAATTTGATAGTTATAATTTAGACGTTGAAATTTAGTTTTTAGTGATTAGAATAGAAGTTCCAGTAAATGTTTTAAATAAATCACGATCCAATTTAACTAGTTGCACAATATTAATTTGGCGTGCAACGTACAACGTTTGTACAGGTTCCCTTGAGGAACAAATTGCCATCTGATCTCTTAATAAAGACTACTAATGAGATCTAAGTGAACAAGGAAGAATGATAATGGGTTCCCAGAAAAAGATGAGTTGTGGTGTATAATGATGGATTTGTGGTACAAGAAATATTAAATGCAAAGCGTTTGTAAAAGCAGAAAGCGCAGAAAACATTATTACACAATTACATAACTGTGATAAATAGACCAAAAATGAGGAACAAGCTAACCTTTTGACGAATTATTGGAACGCTCTATTAAGTTAACTAACAACGCCTTGATAGTTGCTACCATATATTTATATTTTAAAATAATAATGATCAAAGAATTAATTATTTATAGTTAACGCATTCGGTCTATTACTAGCGCAGTATAAACTTGAAAATATGATATTGCTTCTTATTATAATTTGTCGATTTCGATAATCCAGCTTTCTTTCGACTCTTTTCTTAATTATAGATCCTTGCCTTTCAGTTATCGACTACTTAAACTCCCGAGCCAACTCATTTGGTTTTGTTCAATTTTATCGTCAAGATTGGACGGCCAGCATCTATCGAATATTCACGTTTTTTGAAGTGAAACTTCTTTACGCAGGGCAGGGTAAGTTCGTTTCTTGCTATGTAACGAAATCATGCAACGGATGTCCGCCCTCTACTAGACCACGTAGTCGAGTTCGTAGTGGGGATCGCTTGAGCCGTGAGCGCGCTTCAATGCAACGTTCGTTACAGGCAACTGCGGCATGTATAGAGTAAAATTTAAATTCATAGTGTACAAATAATACCATTAAACTAATTCCTTAACCCCTATCCCGATATGTTTGAAGAAGTTTCACTTCAGTAGCGTGTTGTATAATTACACCTTGTATTTTTTTTTATTTTATCCAACCTAGGAACTCCTCTATTTCCAACGCTTATTAGATTCAATTCTTCATGATTCTTCGCGATCATGACTACTGACCATTATCCGACAATATTTTGTTTAAAGAAAATTAATTTTTCTTTTCTTGGACACTTCTCTTGGAAAAACTATCAAATACGTCATATATTTTTTTAAGGCGCTGTCGTTATTCCAGAAAGTTCTGCTTCTCGATTTACTTCAGCTTTCCAAATACACACATTATATACCACTGGATTACAGTGTCTTTCATTTAAGTTTCCAGTGTAACTACCTATTTTTGTTATTTACAATAAATTAGTAGCCAGTTGGAATGAAACGAGTAAAGAAAGCAAATGTTTATTAGACAAATGATGGTAGCGTGGGTTATAAATTGGTGAGACAAAAATGCATTCTTGAATAATTGGATTGGTAAACGGTACGTTTCCTAACGGAACAGATAAGAAAATCTCATAAGTTGATCACACACGCAGCGGCGTAATGATGAATGAATTCGCACGAGAGAGCGAAACAATCTGGTCAAGTATAATGCCATCAATCATCCTTAAAAGTGAGAATACATCGGTATCGAAGCGGCCTTTTCGCCTGCGGCCCAACGACGTGCCATGAAATTAACCATCAAATTAAAAAACAAAACACTCGAAAAAATCACTTTTGTTTCGCTATCTAGATCGCACAGCTACACGGTCCATCGAACTCAATATTGTCATCGACATTTACACTTTAATAACTTACTATATAAATGATCGCGATTCGCGCTAGGCCTCCTCATTTGCATACGGCCGTCGTACGTTTCGACTCGCGCGAGTGCAAGAGAGAGAAATAGCAGCAAAAACCAGCCGCATTAACATAGCCCTAGAACATCTCGCAGCTCCCAGCGCAACACACAAACACACACATAAATATATATGTATATATATATATATATACAGGAAGGACGGCTGTTTGCCGAAGAAGAAGAAGAAGAAACCGATGCGTAACGGAACAAGGACGCGTAAACGTATCCGAGGTTTGCCAAACGGAGAAAGAGTACACGTTATGCTGGTCCGATGCAAAGAATCGAGCGAGCCGAGAAATAAGCCCGGTTAACGTGAATAAACAAGAAACAAAAGAGTAAATCCACAGTTGGTGGAGTGAGACGGAAAAGAGCGGGAGGAATGGGTTTGCTTGCGGCCAGCGCCATATTTCATGTCGTCTGCGACCACGTTGCCACATCGTGTACCTACCCGTTCTAGAGCCACTACTAAGCAACCTATACGCAGAAGCTTCTTCACTGACGACGATGACAAGTCAGACATGCGTAGTCACGTGGTCCTACTCCTGGCAATTTATCTGGCATCGTTTCCCACTCTATTTACTATATCTTATTATTCTTATCTGAGGAGCGTCAGCGCTTCCGTTGTCGTATTCCCAGCCCTCCGGGGTCGGTCCGGGAACAATAATCGTCTATCTGGTTTGTTCCCGAATGACAATAAAAATCACTACAATTTGAAAAAAAAACAGGAGCACTATCTCTCGACCGACTACTATCATGAACTCCAAATTGTCAAAGCTAGACTTTTCCACACAATTTCCTTATTCCAATTATTCTCTATTTATCGCCACAGGTAGATCAGGAAATGAATATTAGATGTCTTGCTACACTTCTTAACACATTTGATTACTTTTGGTTCTTACCCAACAAAATCACTGTGGGTTCAATAAAAAAGCTTGAGATCAATTCGTGCATCATCTCCTGAAGTGCAGGTCTTATTAGCAACCAAATTATATTACCTACAACACCCGCGTTGTATGTTTGCAGACAACCAAAGTCAATTAAATTAGTATTTTAATGACGGGCAAAGTACCGAGGTTAACGTCCTTAAAGAACTATCGATATTAACACGTAGGTTCCTTCATAAAATAATAAAGGCGCCCAACAGTGCCGTGACTCTTTCTTTTAGAGAATTTGTACAGGTCTGGCGAATTTTAATTGAAACCTTACAGAACGAAACTCATTAGTTACAAGGCCATCATACAAAAATTAATTATTTTTATGAGCAAATACCTTTCTTCATCCACAATAGCTAGTTGTCGAGCCTGCCATTTTTTAACCGGGATTGGCGATTCAGAAAAAAATTCACATAAATGTGTAAAGAATTCAATATTTCAAGCATTCGATTTTGAATGATGAACATTATCAGCACTGACACAATTTTCAAGAATGTGGGGCTACAAATGGGAACGAGCAGTAGATATACAAAACAAAGTGTAGCGCAGGATGGAGCAGCCATTAACAAAAAGAAGCCACTTCTGTGCTCTCAAGCGGTTAATAATAAATTCGAAAAAATCTATTAAAGGCTTTGAACGGATGCGAAACGTAAACGGTGGGCGCAGCAGAAACGAAAAAGTTAGGATGATGATGAGGATGACGTAGATAGAGAAGATTGCGATAAGGAGGTATTAGAAAGAGTACAGAAACAGGAGTTAAGAAGAGTATATGTAGACCTAGATTAGATTACTATTCGCAAATAGTTGAAGATGTGGGATATTCTAGTTTTAGGGAGATGTGAAGATTAGCTCAGATTAAGAAAACGAATGTCCAGCCAGTCTTAAGTCTGACGACCCTAAAATCATGATGAATCCAAATATGGGTCTACCTCTACCTGTTTCTGCTTCTAAAATGTGTCCTACCAACCTTTCCCGCATATTTCTTATAGACTTTCAAAACTTCCTCTGTTCTTCTAATGTTTCTATCAACTGCTTATTTCTAACCTTTTTATTCACGATATTTTCTCCGACACTTCTAAACATATTCTTTACCTCAACGCCCACCATCCACTATCCACGTTTCGCACTCATACAGGTGGTGGTGTTCCAAATGTACACTTTTAATAATCTAGTTGCTGTAATTAATTGTTTTGAATAACTTTTTGAATTGAATTTCCAATTGAGCTGATCGCGAACACAGAGATATGATATGAACTTTTACCAAAGAAGCTAATAGAATGATTAGCATAAGTACATTTTTCAACTATTCTTGTAAGATGAACACTGAAAATAATAATAAACGGTTTAGTGTTAAAAACTGATTAAAAAGTAAAATTAATACGATCAGCTTTTGGTAGATTAGTGATTTTTAAGGTAGTCCTGCCATACATTACAGTTTGAGTGCACATTATTTGCGAAAATGATTATAAATCAGAGCCAAATGCTATTGGAACTTAATTAACTAGCATCAGATTCCGCACAAATTTAGTTTTTTATGAGAGCATATCCTGTCCGTCGAAGCATCGGGCAAAGAGTTAGGGTAGCGCGGTCATAAAATCGTACAATAAAGTTGACATTTTAAAGCTACACATTTTATATCGAGCCCTTTCTTACTTCGGCGCTCTGTAAAGTTATCACTAAATAACTTAAGTATGTGAATATTGGTTTTAAAATTTTATCGTTTTCGGTTTGGTCCCCGTCCGGCGATTTTTTAATAACTTGTCTAACTAAATCCAATAAAGTTTACCATCAGCTTCACGTCGCGGTAAAAACGCCAAATTAACATTCACTGGGACCCCACACTATAAATATTTTTTATATCTGTATACATGCACTTATTTTTCTTTTATTTTTTTTTTTTTAAGCAGAACTGCTGGCAAAAGTTAAAAGATTTTCCACAAGACGGGCGATTAAGTACATCATTGTCTTCTTTCTGCTGTCCAGTTGTTAAGTTGGTCTTCGAGCCATTAAACAATCCGTTAGATATGTTTATCGCAGCGTGAAACGAAACAATGGGTCCCGCCGACGCACTTAAAGCTTTATCAATAATTTAATTAGCAACGGATTCGTATTGCTCTTTAGAAATAAACGATTATTGCTTAAAATAAACTGTAACAATTGAGTAGAAAACATGCAAGTCTTTGAACCTTATCCGCAACAATAACAAAAAATTGTTCCTACAAAATAACTTTAAGAATAAATGGTTACTGGTACATCAAAAACCATTTCATAACGGTCTACAGATTTCGACAAATATTCCATATCTTCGTCGATTTGGAAAATCCTTCATACGCTACCATCAAGAAATCTCTCTATAATTGAGGATTAAACCTTGTGTATCGAAACGCGTTTTAGGGCTTTTGAACGTTTTTATGTCGAATTTGGGTTTTAGGGTTATATACTGAAGCCTAAAATCAAACAGACTTTTCCTTATTATAATCATGATAAACGATAGAAAAAGGAAAGAGCGCGTACATAGGATTTGTAGATATAGGAAAAGCTTTTGACAATGTTAAATGGGACAAGATGTTAAATATACTTAAAAATGTAGGGATGAGTTACACAAGGATAGAAGAGTAATACTTGGTTTATATAAAGAGCCACAGGCAGTTATGGAGTTGAAGCAGCAACGTGAGAAGTAAATATTAGGAAGTCAGACAAGTAAATATTAGGAAGTCAGACATGATGTATCATCATCATTAAAGGCAGTACAACTGTAGGGATAGATGTGCAAGGGCAAAAAATTAGTATGCTTAGATTTGCAGATGATATAGTAGTATTAGCATCTAGTAAAGAGGAGTTAGAGATAGCTTTAAATAAAATAGAAGCGATATTGATAAAATAACAGTGTGGATATTAAAACAAATAAAGGTAAAACAAAAATACTGATATGCAAGGGAAGAAGAAGAAGTAGGGAAAGAGCGAATATAAAGATAGAAGACGATATATTAGAAGAAGTGGAGGATTTTAGGTATCTCAGAAGTCAGATAAGTCAGGACGGAAAGAGTAGTGGGGATATAAAGCAGAGGATAGCGTAGGGTAGAATCACCTTGAATAAAAAGAAGTTACTTCTATGCTCACGAACGATTAAATTAGAAATTCGAAAAAGATTGTTAAATGTGGGATGTTCTAGTTTTAGGGAAATGCGAAGATTAGCTCAGGATAGGAAGGAGTGGAGCTACGTGTCCAAGCAGTCTCAGACTCAGACTGACGATCTTATGATGAGAAATGACAGGCATGAGCAATAACTGTTCCAGTGGGAAATTTTTATATTGTTATCTCAGCATCAACAGAAACTACAAAACAATGTGTATAACTAGTGAGTTACGTGAAAAAACTTTAGACATCTGCATACGAGTGATTTTGTTTGCACATGTACATCCGCATGTGTCAGTGATTGAGGGGAAAACGGCTAGACAAGGAGAATTATGTCTTGTCAGGGTACGTGGACCGAAAAGGCCATTCTGGAACGACCAAGTTCGATCTAGTGAGCTTTGTCCTGCTAATATTATAATTAAACGCGGGACACTTTGACGGCCGCGAGGGGTACTAAAGCTGTCACACGCTTTCTTTATGCGCGTACCTGCAGCTACTGCCTATAACGTAGCGTACGACCTATCATTCAGACGACGACGGACGTGGCGAACGCGTGGTGAGCCAGCAGCAGATAGACTTACGTCACCACATAACAACCAACTGACTACTGCACGTAGCAAGCGGTTCCCGATATTTTCCTACGTTAGTTGGTTCGTTAGGATGATTCGTTTGTTTTCTCTTCAACTTTTCCCAACCTCTCCTATTTGTTCAACAGCAAACAGGTCAATCAAGGTCGACCTGAGCAAACTATGTATTGTAGAGGGTTGAGCAAAAAGAACGAATTGTCATTGTCACAGATTATTTCTATCTGTTTGTGATTATTCCTGTTGCTGTATTGAAAATAACTGAAAGTTAGGGTGAGATAACAAGATTGAACTCTCTAGCTTTAATTACGATTGATAATGACGAAGTCAAAAGATGGCTAGTCGGAATTTGTTGACAGCACGAAAAAAAAATATAACTTCTATTATTACACTTTTGTAATTGTAAGTTGAGAATAAATTTATTTCTCTCCCCTAAAAATATATTGTATTTCTTGGGGTCCCCAATTCCTTGCAAACTAGGGTTGCCATCCGTCCAGGATTCCCCGAATTTGTCCTAGTTTGAAGGGCATCCGGGGGCCGTCCGGCAGGAGTTTTTAGAAAGTGTCCACTTTTGTTGTCAGGGAAATCCAATTTTGTCATAGATAAGTGATGAATTCATTGACAATGCAAACGTAGAGAGTGTTTTCGCTAGTCACGCAGCAAGAAACACCCTAAACATACACACGATTTCTTCTCTGAACCGAGCGGCATGGTCTAGAGGTTTAGACCATTGCTTAGCATTCGGGAGGACGCCGGTTCGATTCCGGGTCCGTCTGCCTTGGTCCAAGTTTTTCTCTGGTTTCCTTGGATCACTTAGGCAAATGCTGAGGCAGTAATATTCCACAGATAATCTTTCATTCTCTTCTGTCTTCATT
>NW_020442466.1:1319939-1325765 GCF_000699045.2 Agrilus planipennis
GCTAGAACTGTACAGTACTAGACGAAAATGTTTAGCAATTTCTTAAAACAAAAATGTATATAAATTAACAATAGAAAACAAAGCAAAAGTTTTATAGGTGTGTAGAACGTTAAGTTAATTCACTTGTTATTATTTTTGGCTAAATATGCTTTTAAATAAACATATTCTTAAATTTTAACGAGGCAGTTTAAATAATTTTGCAAATGGTACTGTACACTTTTGTCTAGTTCTCACCCGATGATCGGTGGAGAAATGAGCTACGCAGACAAATACGATTGAATTCGGAATTATGCTACGGCGCATCCTAATAAAGCGAAGGGGCATATCTCTAACTTCTTGAAACGAACAGTATGTATTTTGTTTTCATGTTGCGTCACATTACGCGTATTATGTTAACTGGACTAAATTTAAGAAGGATTATAAATCTTTCTTTCCTCAACGACTGCAATGATGCAAAATTGCAATACGAATTAACTCAAAGGCGTCTGAATTTGCAAAACAGTCAGACACGAGTAACGCGTAATTATGAAAGTCAATGGCTTTAATTCCTGTAATGTACCCTCAGAAGAAACAATTTTAATATTAGTTAAATCCCTCGATAGCATTTTTCGTCCTTTTAACGATCAATCTGGAGACACGTCGTTAATATTTTATGATTGACTATAAAAACTGAACTAGCTTTACAATAACGATTTCCTGACGTCTAGTAACAGTTGGAGATTGTTAATTTGGCAAAGTAATGATCATTACACGTTAATGTGATTATTACGAAGAATTTTTGACAGTAACCACATTTAGACGTAGATACGTACCAGCAGTTCCTAATGCTTCCGAATTGGTCTCACAATCAGAGAGCAGATATGATGCTTTCCACCTTACCACCTCGCCGCCTTCATATTACGTTCTTTTGACTGAGTTATTTTTCATTGTCTTCATTTATGCTCACGGGCCAACTTACATTATTTATATGGTCGTTTCAATCATCTTCTGTCTTGATACGTAGCGCTACTGATGACTGAGACCTCCGTCTCTGTCGTAACGATACGCGCAGCAGAAATGTGGGACAGAGATCGAGCAAATTAAAAAACAAACAAAAAACGGTCCCGATGGAAACTGAAAGAAGCGCCTCCTTGTATAGGGTTGTTTGCGAATGCGAGGTCATTATCTGGCAAATTTAAAAGAGTACGGCAGAACAAAAAGTTAATAAGCTACGCCTCGTATTGGTTGGTCATAAACTTAGGTTAGAAGGATTTTAAGTGGGCTTTTTTTGAACAAAAAGGAATCGGTCAAGGGATATAATTTAACAACCGCTTAAACAAAGGGCCAATGGATCTCTGACACCCGAAACACAATTAATTCACACTGTACGTTTACAGTTACCGTTCAAACCAAAAGTACTGGGTTACCTACGTATAATGCAAGCAGTTGTTTTTACAATAATTAGCGAGGTTATAAAATTATTTCGGTGGTATGTCATCTAGTGAGGAGGAGTTTAGAGCCTGAAATACAATGCAAACGGTATTGGCAGAGCAGCATCGACTAAATACTTAAATAAAACCAAAATCTTTGTATGCAAAGGTAGCAAAAGTGGAAATGAAAAGCCAAGATTCATGTAACTCAGAATGGAAAAAGTGGTAGAGACATAAAACAAACAAAAATGCAGGTAAGAGAAGGTATTAGAAATGGTAGGAGAGAACAGAGGGAGCTATGGAAATCAATAAGAAAAAAGGAATGATAGGATACTTTTTCAGACATAAACGAGTAGTTAGAGACATGATAGAAGAAGAAATAGGAATGAAGAGGGCAGAGGAAGCTCCAGATTATATCATTATTCGCAAACAGTGTAATAGCGATACAGGATATTCTGGTACGACGGTTGGGTCAGGATAGGAAGGTCGGGTGGTCCATGTACAAGATGAAAAACGTTTCCGTAGAAGCAGTTTTTAACTACCTAAAAATACCCTATTTCATAAAATTTAACATATTTTATATATAGGGTTGTTCGGAAAGTNCGCTGTTTTTATTTTTGTTGCAAAAAAATTTTTTTAGAGCTATCCCGGGAAAAAACCATATTTCACCCAAATGTCCGGGATTTTTGCGGTGTTTATCCGGCGTCGGCAATTTAGGTGATGATAGCCCTATTATAAACACAAGTTTTTTGAACGTGGTGTTGGCACAAATACCTTCACCTAGTAAACTAATAAATGCCAAGTAAAGTCTTTGAGGATTGTCACGTGTTAACAGTTTATTCAAAAAATTTTAGGAATTCGCTGGGGGTAAGATAGTCTCAATAATGGAATGCATACTCTAATGAATCGCGACGTTTAAGGTGGTGTTTATCATGCAGAAGTTTGTGCAAAGCCTTTGTTTAAACTTAATTAGAAGCAAAAATTTATAGCCACTAAGTCGGATCGCTTCTCTAACAACCCGCGGCATAATTTGGATTACTTTACGACGGTAATAAATAACAAAACTGGAGGTCAATTTTAACGGTTTCTTTTTAAATATTACTAAATACAATTATAAAAATAACTGGAAGAGCAAGCCCGTTCCAGTCGGTTCAATGCATCACATACTTGAGCCGTGTGGTGTTGTTCTATCGTCCAATAGGAATCTATAATAATCATTAATTAGGTAGGCAGTCATAATTTCTGCAAACCGTTAGAACGGCGATGATGGAGATCAAAAGAGGTTCATAATGAGGCAGAATAGACGGTAGACAAGCAGGAAGCTATGCAACACAATTATTCGGAGCTTATGTGCTATTAAAGATTTCATGTTATCAGGAAAAAGCGCTTAATAATAACGGTAAAAGATAACTAAAGAGTTACACTCATATCTGGTTCATTTATTTATATATTACACTCGGATCTTTTTTGACAACAGAATGACTCCATTGATAATTAATAATCTGAATGATATATTTCATTGTCATTTGTACATACACACATTAATTAAGAGTTTGTTTTGTGGTAAATATAGACAACGCTGGTTAAAACAGATCTTTAGTTGAATAAAATAATTCGAAGTGGTCTGTATTCTGTCGAAACTGCCAGACGCGGATAGCGATTTCGATCTTCTCGGATCTCATCAGCGCGTCGCAGACAGCTCCTACAGAACACAGACCAACTTTGATCTGCTGTCTTAATAGTGCGTTTTAGAAGATACCACAAATGGCGCGTTAAACACCATCTGAAGTACAACTTTAACGCGCCATTTGTGGTATCTTATAAATAAGGTCTTAAAAAGAGTAGAATTGAAAATACTACGGAAGTCAATAAGAAATAGGCGAAATAGGTTGGTAGGACACTTTTCAGGCATGTAGCCCTTCATGCTTCATGTTAAGAGGAGAAGAGGTAGACCTAGATTAGATTGCTGTTCACGAATAGTTAAGGATGTGGGATGTTTTAGTTTTAGAGAAGTGCGAATATTATCTCAGGATATGAAAAGAGTGGAGGTGCGTGTCCAGCTATCTCAGAACACGACCTTCTGATGATGATGACATTACTGAAGCGTTTAATTCCTATGATATGTTTTTCATTGAATAAACAAACTGTAAAGTAGAAGTTTTGTTTTTTCTTTGATTCCAATTCAACGAAAATACGCAATGAAGTGATTATTCAATTAAAAAAAAAAACCGTCATTGCCCATTGTCTGAAGTTGGTACATTCTTTTTCATCGATGCGGCAGCGTTGCAGTGCAAGTTCTTAATTTCTCGCGGCCGTTTTTTTGTCGCGTCCACAAGAAGATAGATGGGTCGCATCAGCTGTTGTAATCCTCCATCTTTAGACTGATGGTCTCGAAGGAGGGCTTCGAAACAACAATCCTGAGAGACCGGCAATTAGCTATGCGGCTAATGAGTTTTATGGATTTCGTACCGTAGCACTGTGTGTTCATGATGAGTACAAGTCGTGGTCCGACACTTTCGTCTCTTTCACTCATTCCACATATTCGCGCACACAAATCGTATGCATGTGTCGTATATTTGTATGACTTATTCAAAGCTCAAGGCAACACACAAAGCTCCTCCGACGAATGTAATACTCAAAACATGTGCGTCTAATCAGTAATAGGAGAATACATAACTGAGACATGACGTTTGAGGTTTCAATAAGCTCAGCAGCGACAGCGCAAAGCCAGAACCGCTATAATGTTGATGAGACATTAACTAACTGCAACAATATTATAAAAACGGAATGTTCGAAATCGTTATGGCCGTAATTAAGGAAACTGCATGCATTACGTTAATGTTTTGCAGCTACTTTTGCAACATCTCGGCGAAGGCAACGACTGCGGTAAGAAAAAGCAGGCATTTCTATTTCTACGCGAAGAATACCAATACCATTGCCATTGCATGAGCTTTTTTTAGACTCGGACAATAACATTATACCATAAATATGGCTAGTCGCGTCACTTTTTTATTGTCTCTTAAGTGTGGCAACATTATAATGAATGTGGAGCATCTTGCATATAGTATTGTACAATACATTTCTATCATCCTTACAAAATAATCAATTAAGTTTGATGTCAGCTTCTGGCCACTATATTGCAGTAATAAACCATTACTTAATTTTCTTGCCCATTTTGTAGATAATAAAAACACCCCTAAGGTGTTTGTGATAGTAGCAAATAATCATTTTCAATATTCTCAAATACTTTACGTTTTGGCATCCCTCAAATGCGAGAAGTTAGAAAGCATGACGCTGATAAGAGATTTTATTTTTCATAATCCCCAAAAGGCCGTAATTTACTTACTACAGTAGATCCTTGATAACTTAAACCTCGATAAATTCATCTTTTAAATCTTAAACTTAAACCCTTAGTAAGTTAAAACCTCAACAACTCAAATTATTTTACGTTTCCCCTGATCTTTATCTTATCGAGGTTCTACTGTAATATTCTTCGACACATTGTATCACAGAAAGAATACGTATAAGTCTTGTAATTGACTGATTACTTACGTAACTTGTATTAATTATACACTTAAGTTACATAAGTTTGAAGTTAATATGAAAGAATTTTGCGACTTTAACGTAGGAACAAATAAATAAAATGGTAATTATCAAAGAACTTCCTGCATGAGTAGGTAGACCGAGGCAAACAATACGTATACTACCAACCACACATTCCTCTCGAAGACCAAAAGACGACGACGGACCATCGGACTGTGCCACTGCATCGAATACGACCGCTTTTGATTCGATCTCCGGCTATTTACCACGCACCGCGTCAAGTTTTTGTTCCCGAAAGGTCACATTCGAACTTGTGTGGCTAAATTATTTTCAGCCGTTTCCTACTTGCGCAACGTGTAATTTGCACGTCGATTGCTCAATTTTAGCGCGCGTAACGGCAATTAGAATCAACGTTAATTGATAGCGGCCAATTACTCTTATTCTTTCGTACGTTCCTCTTTGGCGTTCTTTCATTTCGTTCGCCCATTGTCGCGTTAGCATTACGTATTTATCAAAAAGTATGTTTATTGGTACTTAAAACGGTAGAGGTCCCCGAAGGGGGTGGAGGTGGGGGATCAAAAGAGGAGTTTTCCCCCACCACTGTACTATAAAAAGTTCGTGGCGGTCTCACCCCCATAAAAAGTTATGGAGGTTCAAAGTTAATAAATATGCCAATTTTTATACATTTCTAGGCATGTAAATATTTATACAATCATTCTTAAACAATATTCAAAGGTAAAACTAATGAAAAATACATAAAAATATTGAGAAAGTTATATAAAACATTATTTAAGTAGCTTTATCAATAGGGTAGGTTAGGTTAGGTTATCGGGTTTTGTTCAAGTGACCACCCTCTTTCGATCCCCCACCTCCA
>NW_020442466.1:1331214-1336618 GCF_000699045.2 Agrilus planipennis
ACCTCAAATGAGGAGGTCAAAAACCTCCTCGATCAGTTTTTTGCCAGCAAAGACCAAAAATTTTATGAGCGTGGAATTATGCTACTACCAGAAAAATGGCAAAAGGTGTTGGACCAGAACGGTCAATATATAATTTAATAAAGTATTTGTTTATTATACGAAAACTGTCTTTCATTTCCACAAAGAAAAAACGAAATGACTTTCCGAACAACCCGATAGTAAAATAACTAAACTGTAGACTTGAGGTACCTACAACTGAGTTTTTGGTGATATGTATCAGTCATCTGAGATATATATGACTATAATTTATAGTTAGTTAATTAAGAGTTTTCACTTTGCATTTAAACCAAAATGATTATGATTCTAATGCATAATGTTATGAGATTGTAATATAAGCATTTTCTACTTTAGAAAGGTCTTCGTCCTGACGAGGTAAAATTGTAAGCATCAGGCGTTAAAATTCGCACTTACGTCTAGTGTTCAAATGTGCACAGCCACCTATACAGATTTCTAATTAGGAAAAAGTCCAGTGTAATAGAGAGACCATAAATTCCGCTTCCAATTTATCGTCGATGAATAAAATATTACACGTTCACATTCATTAATTGCCCATAAAACACCTTCAACATTACACATAAATACAATAGATGATGGCCCTATTAAAAACATCCAGGATATTGGACAATAAACTAAGGGACAGGATAACTTCCTTGTCTGTGACTGTGTTTTAATTACTTGCGCAAATAACATTGTCGTGTTGCATTTGTCAGGAACTTAACAAAACAATAACGCACTATTACATCAACACATTCAACAGTAATTTACGAAAAGAAACATTTGCAAACAATTCAATCAGCAATCTTTCACACGGTATCGATTCGCATGAGCTTACGCATATTATTTCCACATCGTCACTAGAAATTACAATTAAAAATAAAGGATTTGGTAAGATTTGTAAGTAAATCTACTAAGCACGAGCACCCAGTTTTGATTATCTAATTCGGTAAAGGTCTAGATGATGAAGGGGGTAGGGGGGATCGAAAGAGGAGGTCTCTCCCACCACTGTACCATAAAAAGTTCGTAGCGGTCTCACACCCTTAAAACGTTATAGGGGTTCAAAGTTAATAAATATGCCAATTTTTATACATTTCTAGGCATGTAAATATTTATACAGTCATTCTTAAACAATATTCAAAGGTAAAACTAATGAAAAATACATAAAAATATTGAGAAAGTTATATAAAACATTATTTAAATATCTTTATCAATAGGATAGGGTAGGTTAGGTTAGGTTATCGGGTTTTGTTCAAGTGACCACCCTCTTTCGATCCCCCACCTCCACCCGCTTGAAAAAATTATTTTATTGAATTTTATTTCAATTATAGTGTATGAAAATTATCAAAATAATCAACTTTTAACCCCCATAACTTTTTATGGGGGTGAGACTGCCGCAAACTTTTTATGGGGTTTTACTCAGGTGACCACCCTCTTTCGATACCCCCTACCCATCAACTAACCCCCATAACTTTTTATGGGGGTGAGACCACTGCAAATTTTTTATGGGGTTTTACTCAGGTGACCACCCTCTTTCGATACCCCCTACCCATCAACTAACCCCCATAACTTTTTATGGGGGTGAGACCGCCACGAACTTTTTATGGTACAGTGGTGGGGGAGACCTCCTCTTTCGATCTCACCTACTCCCACCCCTTTCGGGGGTGGGGGCCATCATCTAGGCTTTTACCTTTAAAACAGTTTATGTGTGGTCCTTTGATCTTGATGGTAACTTTTAGGGATAAACTGCGAATGCCCGCAAACGTAGCCACGTGCTGATCCCGTACGCATTTGCATGCGTGCACGGCGTTTCATTCACGCATACTTACACTCGGTAACCTCTGATCTTAGAAAGTAATGAAATAGAAATCGACGTCTATCAAATAATTGGTAGGTATAGAGGCATACATGTACAGGCGCACTTCCAATAACAATCTCGGTATATGGATATATGGATGTTACCTAGACACTAAATAGCCAATCCCCGAAAGAACACTTTCGATGGCAATTACGATATCTACTCTTGATATCCATTAGTGAGAAAGTGAATGCCTGTTACTCTTTATTAATAAGTACAAGAGTCTTCCTACATTTAACGAAAACTTTCTGCATGACTTTTCTACATTTAATTTTTTCTTAGGAATCAGTTATTTAATACTTAACTACTAAAGAGCTTTTCCATTTATTTAATCAACTCTTTTATATTCAGTTAAATATACAAGTATAAAAATACCTTATTTTTAAACTAAACAATTCGTAACAATTCGATTAATGATTTTAATAACGATTAAACTTTTTTTGCTGTAATGTGCCAATTTAAACAGTTAATTTATTTACAACTAGTTAAAGAACGATATAGCTTTTAACAGTTTCAACTAGAATTTTCACCAGGCATTATTCTTGATTAGGCAATTTAATTTCCTACAAACCCTGCATTCAATCGCGAAATTTTTGTTAATGAAGAAGATTTGAGTTAGAAACAGTATTAGCATAACCACTTTCGTTGATCGTTTTGCTTTTTAATGTATGGTTAACAATAAGTAATAAAGCAAATAGAATCAACTGTCTCAATTATTGTTCTCAAACCTCTAAAAACAGGTTAATTTTTTTATGTATGTAGATTTTCTACAACTGCTTGGTTTCTTTGTTTTCAAAACTTCCCGAGTCAAAAAATTGGGACTCATTTTGTCCTCATTTGATCTCAATAGAATTTTTAGGGATATTTCAAACTACAAGACTCAAAAGTCTCATTTTATCCGCGGTTTTCCCGTATCAGGACAAAATGAGACTTTTGAGGAGTAAAGATTATTTAGGAAACCTCATTTTGTCTTCAAAAAGTCTCATTCTTTTCTTGTTGAGGTTAAATTGAGGACTATTGCCATAGGATTGCAGACATTGAGAATAAAATGAGACTTTTTAGAATCCAATGTGATGAGTCTTATGAAAACTTATTGAGGTATCTGAGATTAAAAACGTCTAAATGAGGAAAAAATGAGTCTAAATAGTTCATTTGAGGATAAAATGAGTCCCAATTTTTCGACTCGGGTATCTTTCTTCTCTCATACTTATTGGTTTTGCTGATGAATTTTTATTTTCAGTCGCGACACTCGTTAAAAATATGCGTTATTACAATAAACCCTATAATGTTTACTCGAGAATTGTTTTGAATGATTGTGATCGAAAACGAGTCGCGTACAACAGCTCAAGTTTGTAGGTAAGTACCTACCTGCCCACCTAGTACGTAAAATGCATCGGGCTTACAAAGGCATCACTCATTAGTGAGCCGATGAACCAACCGTGCTCATAAATGCCCTCGAATGTTTTATTAATGAACGCGAAACGACGGCAGATAGAAAGGAGTGAAATATCTCACATTACGACCATCAAAAACTGAAATAGCAATTACTCCCTGAAACCGTTAGTTAGAAGAAGAGTTATCTAGCAGGTGGCCTCTTTATATCATATTATATATTATTACTATAAAGTTTTGTAGGTTACAGCAATTAGAAATTGTGATGGAGAACACATATAGGTATCGCAAAATGTTCACCGAACATGGACATTACACATTTCTTTGTCTTCGTCGCAGAAGCGAAATTGCACAATTTAGTGAATGTGTGGAATATATTTCTTCAACAATGTGACACCTGAGACCTCATTGTGTTAAAATATTCCATTGCATTATCAAAATTTACTTTCAATGGACAATATGGAAAGATTGGATGTGGATATTTTAAGTAAGATATTATGAACTTTAATTTTGAGAAACTTCTTTCACAAAAAGCCACCGAAACATAAATAGTAAAAAAAAAATCTTAAACATAGTGCTAGACTCAGAACATACTCAGAATGGTTCTATTTTACAATGAATTTCAGACGGTCCAAGGTCCATTGGACCACTTTTTATAGAGAAATGCTGACGGCTTCCAAGTGGCGCCTCAGTCGTAAAATCTCCAAAATAATGTCCTTTGTATATAGAAAATTCATTATAGATTTTTGTCAGATTTGGAACTATTTAGCGAAATTTCTGTTGATGTAAGCAGAGGTTTAGGTTGAACAACACCAAATGCTATGAGAATGTCATCCATTGCCCTGTAATGATGGTCTAGTTCCCCATAAAATCTATCATTCCAACATAGCTCTCTGCAGCTCTTCTGGCAATGTTAGTCTTGGGATCTGTGACATCTTCGGTATACGTTTTCGAAATCTCCTTCCTCTTCTTTCTCACATTTTTCAGTTTCTTAGAAAATAGCTCTTTCCACTATTTCAGCACGTCGGGAATATGCGCCTGGGGCTACTAAGCTACGTTAGTGAGTTGTAACCACGTTGTCACCCCTTAGTGTTTGTCACCCGGGCCGAACCGCTCCCACACTTTACGCCGCCACTGGAAACTGTTCTAAACTAACCGAACTATTAAAATCTATTGAACAAAACGTAACAGCCCTTAAAACTTTACATTGCATTTATTGGACTTTTTGTCGTATTTTTGAAAAGACCATTCCGTTTGATGGTTGTATGTAACAGAATGCTCCTCCGTTCGGTACTCAACTCGCCACCTGTGTATACATAACTAAAGGTACCAGATAATCGATTAAGAAGCGGTAAAGTTTTTTCATTTGTAAAACAATTTTCGCTATATGAGAGTAATAACGGCAACGAACTCTGCTACTAGAGAACTATCTACCTATCTAACACTAACATTTACGAAGATCATAAACTTTCGTGGAATGAGAATTAGAATTACATCAAATAGAAGTGCATTGTTATGTAAGTATATAATATCTGACATTAATACTGTATGAGGAAGTTCACTAAACTTCATAGGCATTTAAATTGCTTCAGTTTCTGACAAAAATGTAGAAAACAAAACATATAAACACTGAATTACAAAAAGAATATTAAAAACAGTAGATACAGCCTTTATGCCAAACAAAATTTTCTGTCGGACGAGATATTTTAGTACAGTCCATTTCAATTTGTTAGAATTGTGACCTTGAAGAAATCTGCGCGAAGATAGAAAGAATAGACACTAGGCGTGACCAAGACAGAAACAGTTAGAATAATCTTGAACGAGCAGAGCTCTCGATGGGCGATCTTAAGAGATCGGCTAGAACTGTACAGTACTAGAGGAAAATGTTTAGCAATTTCTTAAAACAAAAATGTATATAAATTAACAATAGAAAACAAAGCAAAAGTTTTATAGGTGTGTAGAACGTTAAGTTAATTCACTTGTTATTATTTTTGGCTAAATATGCTTTTAAATAAACATATTCTTAAATTTTAACGAGGCAGTTTAAATAATTTTGCAAATGGTACTGTACACTTTTGTCTAGTTCTCGCTCGATGATCG
>NW_020442466.1:1342198-1402258 GCF_000699045.2 Agrilus planipennis
CCCATATCAAGCCCCTTCATCCCGTAGACGAGCGAAGCCACTCTCGCAACTTAAATAATACCTACGAAAATTTTCGTTACTACGTTCGCAAAACTATTGGGTTTGGCTATGGAAGAGGGGACTCATCTACGAAATGGAAGGGATAAGAAAAGGAAAGAATCATCTCACTCGCACTCGCAGGATCAATAAGGAGCTACTTGGTTAACCTTGAGGAGCACTCGGGATGCAAAAGATCCGAGTTTGCCCAGCTCTGTTATAGACCACTGGCGAGTTGAGGATAGGAATATTCTATTACATGATATCATCAAAGGGCAGCATCATCTTTTGAAAAATGCGATGTGGTGTAAGACAATTCGTACAAATACCTTCAGCCACCATTTTATGTTAATAACAATGAAGTCCAATAAATGCAATTTTAAGAGTGTTATGCGCTATTCAAAACATTTCGAGAGTTCTGTTAGTTATAGTAGTACCTAAATAGGTAGGATGATGATGAAGTTTTGACATTACCACATAAAAAGAAAAAATATGATTACAAAGAATTGTGTAATTTCTATGCTCGTTCAACGTTATAGAAACTACCAGACGTGGATAACTATTCGGACTTATTAGTCCCCATCAGAACCCCATAGACAGTTTCGTTAAATTATCAACCAAATCATAATTGTTCCATAAAAAGAAGATGACGTAATATCAGAAAAGGTAATCTACTGATAATTTAAAATACTACTATTAAGAGCAAATAGTTAAGGATGTGGATGATCTACTTTTAAGGTTAGGTCAAGAAAGGAAATAGTGGAGGTGCGTGTCCAACCAGCTTTTGGATGACGATGACCACTAATTTTGGATTCATAATTTTAAAATCTAGTATATTCTATCTAAACTACTTCGTACTCCTTTTGATCATCCACATATAAAGCTCTATCAAATCGAGAATTCTAAATATTTTAATTAAGTTTAAATGTTTCAAAACCTTTTAAATAATGTTATGTTTTGGTGTGTGTATAAATATATAATATCTGAGTATACCTATTACTGATAATAAATTGTTTTACAGAATTTTATTTTCATAACTTATTGTTCGTTGAACTTTCCTGGATTTCTGGTAGTGTAGACTTGAATTGTTAGCAGAACTCACACGTCATAAACCCGAAAAGATCAAGAAATGCTTTGTCAAAACCGATCTTCTTCAGATTATTCGTACTCGAGCATTTTCTTTCATTGGTATACGAACATTAGAATTTTACGACAAGGAAGCGTTCAATCGACGCTCTTTGAAATGTAGAAGATCAAGGTTATTAGTCAATGCGCTGAATAATTAATTTTCCATCTGTCGTCCAGGTCAATAACGCTTGTGTATAGCTGTTACGGGAGAAGAGGAGTTTACGATCGGCAATTAGGCTAAGACTATTGTAAGCGCCATATTGGCGCGATCGCCAAAGTTATCACCGGTTATTATATTAAATATCGAATACCTTTAACGATCCTTTGTCCTGAATTGGCCAATAAGGCGCTACCAAAACACTAAAATTGATATAAAACGTCCCAGTATGCCACTGTCAAAGTGACCTCAAATCAAATAAAGCAGCTTTTCATACAATAATAATAACGAAAAGTAAAACGTCATAAATAATATTGATTATTAATTAATTTATTGTAATTTTCATATAGACATCTATAGGGCAAAGTAGTAGACCATTAGGAAATCAAAACATTTCAAACAACAATACTGATGATGAGGAAAACAGTGATTCATCATCATCATCATAAGGTCGTCAGTCCTAAGACTGGTTGGACACGTACCTCCACTCTTTCCTATTCTAAGCTAATCTTCGCATTTCCCTAAAACTAGAACAGCCCACATCCTTAACTATTTGCGAAGAGTAATCTAATCTAGGTCTACCTCTACCCCTCCTAACTCCTGTTTCTGCCTTTAGTATGTCTCTGACTAGACCTTCATGCCTGAAAAGGTGTCCTACCAATCTATCTCGCCTATTTTTTATTGACTTCCATAGAGTCCTCTTTTCTCCTATTTTTTCTAATACCGTTTCACTTCTAACCTTTTCTACTCACGTTATCCTCATCATCCGCCTATAACACCACATTTCGAACGCTTCTAACCTTAAAATAGTGATTGAAATAAGAATTTATAGCAAGGAGTTAAATTGTCAAATTATAGCTTGTTGAGAATGTTTCGTCAGGTCCCCAAAAAAAGGAGCAACCGCAAACAATTTTATTACAGTTTTTCGGTAGATGTTACTTTCTACAACTATTCGGTGATAACGCCCACATTTTTTATTTTTATTGAACGTGGCCGTAGCATAATTCGTACTAATGGTAATATTAACACATGTAAGTTTGCACTCTTGTTGTTGTAAATAACTTGACAGTAGCCGTTCATATTTACACGTCCATTAATGCTTATACGAGGTTAAGGAATCGACTATTACTTATGCAAATTAAAAGAAGAAATGCTTTATCGACTAACTTGCTTAACAAACAGTGCCTACTATTAACTAATTTGCACTTATAGGATCTTCCATTATTGCTTATTGACGTTAAACTTTATTAATAAAGTAGCAACTAAAATCAGCCTATCTATTCAGCAAAAGATTACTAAAACTGTAACACATTTTCATTTGCAAAAAGGAAACAAACTTTTAGTACTTACAAGCACAACATGATAAAGTGTAAACGGTTAGAATGAGTGCTTTACAAATTATAGCATTGTAGGCTTTCGGGCCCTTTTCATAGGGCTTTTTGACAAATTTCAAGCATTCGACGCATTTTTTGTCGGAAGTACTGCACCGAATAAAAACAACCATAACAGTTGGAGGTTGGAATTGGAGTGTAGAGGTTGATCTACTATTCTGGCAAGATGCCTAGTCCCTCTAGGGAAATGAGATACATTGGCAGGAATATTCCTCTTTACAAAAGCACTACCAGCAGGACTCTTACTACTGCTTTTACTACTACTTATACGTTCTATCATTAAGTCTACTTGAATTCCTTATAAGGCATATACCTAACCTGCATGCGTTTGACAAAGGATTCGTATTATTATTGCTTGTAATGATGTTTATTCTATTTCTATTTGTTATTTCAAATTATCGATGCATTATGTACGATAATAATAAATTTTCTCTTTAGAAAGTAAAGAATGTTTTTATTGTATTTATAAAAAAAATGTGTCATAAAAAGGTCACTCTGAATTGCGAATCTTTGTTAAATAGACCCAGTTACATGCAACATCTGAAAAAGGAGTGTACAGTGACAGGCTGACAGCGCTTTTGACTAAGGATACAACAAGTTTGAAACGATCACGATATAAAGTACATGCCTACATTTTGAATTAGACAAACAAAAATAGTGTAATACTCGTTGAAAGAATTAAAAGTGGGATATATCGCGGTTCGATGAACAAGTGGAACAAATGTGACACGCTGCGGAAATACCCAGTTAGTCTTACATTTCTATAATATTGACAAAAATTTGCCTTCAAGAAATAATCTATTTACTTAATAAGCACATTACAATAATGTAGAAGTTCAGATTTAAAAGTCTAGGTTTTGTTGAACATGTTTTGTATACGAATGTTACAAAGACGTAAAGTTTGTAACGAAAATTTAATGTAGTAGGTTTCCGAAACTACTCAATTTATTTTAAAAATTCTTTCACCGACATTCACAATGGATCTTTTGCGTATAGACAAATTATAGTAGAAAAGTTGTAGAGAAAAAAGATCTGTAAAAAAATTCGCAACGAAATACGTTAAGGTATCATAGCTATTAAAGTAATAACTAATAAATAATAAAGCATTACATTTCTATGTAAGCTAGGGTGGTTTTCGGGGCTTTAGGGTAAGGGATAAACAGCAACTTTTTTGTAGGTAATTGTACATCGATTTTTTTTACTGTAATAGAAATTGCGTGCAGTATATGTGCACATTTCGTATTTTGTAGTGATAATCGTGCAACAAACAATCTCTGCGTGTAATGAAATCATCAAGAGATCACGATCACATTTATGTTGATCGGACGGATCGGGACGGGACGTGGTGACGTCGACTGATGGGGCATGCGGTAGTTGTGATTCTAGTAGCCCCGTAATAGCAGAAAACAATGCGATCCTAGTCGGTCGTGTAGTTACACGAGCGGCATTGCGAGACGCGACTTTACCGGCGACGCGCTACCACAGTTAAGTCCGCGCACATTATTGATGCCGCTTGGCAATCGTTTTGTATTTTACGATACAACCGTGGCTGAATCTTCTACGTTCTTTCCGCGTTGCACTTACCGGGGATAAACCACAACTGCAACTCTGTGGCTTGGGAGATGAATGGTCAATAGGCGACTGGCTTGTCTTTGGCTCTCTCTTCTTAAAACTTCTCACAATTAAATAGGTTGTTGCTTTGATAATGGTTCATCATCATTAGAAGGTTTTCAGTCCAAAATATGGTTCCGTTTTACCTATCATAATCTAAAACTCGAGTAGACTGCATTTTTAACTAGACCAGACCGTGTGCTTTTGTTTGTTTTATATCTAGCGCTATTTACATCCTAAGTTATTTCTAAGACTCCCCGAATATCGGAAGTCAGAGGCTTGTAGGTTTATCGCTTCCGATTTTTATGTTAGTTTCAACTCTACTTTTACATCCCTTAAATACCATCGATTCTTGTGACCACGACGGATAATTGAAGTGCAATTTTAGTTTAGTTATCCCAGTAGACCGAGAAGTTATGTAAATACGTTAACATGTTTGTACTTCTAAGCTTCTAATACAACATTCTTTAAGTCTAACTAAGAAAGCGATAGTTCAATGTCGACACACTGTTATTGTACTGGAAGGTACTTGCCGCACATCTCCTGATGTAAGGATCATTAAGTGCTCCTGCTAAGAATTTCTGTACGTCGGCAGGAATCCATATTTACCATGAGATTTATTGACTTTTGTTCTGCGATTGCACAATCGCGAATAAATATTCCTAATCAAGGAACTTTTGCGCCGTAAATACGTCACTCGGGGCCTGCGCCCCGCGCGCTCGGTTAACCCGCTAACCGGAGTCCCCCCCCTTGTACCTTGGTCGTTTTGCGTGCTATGAATAAAATATTAAACGCACTGACATTAATTAATTGCCTATAAAATAGCTCCCAATGCTTCAATGCCCTTTTCCCGTTACCAGTCATCTACGAGTATAATGCGTCGGTCACAACAAAGACCCATCGTGCAATATTACTACAGCGACATTTTTTCAAAAAAGCCTCAACAATGCACATACGCACCCGGAAATTCATTTTAGCCTGTCTTCATAACGTACATTTATCTCTCGAGCTGTCGTGATCGTTATGAAATGAAAGAGGACGACGTAGCGAGAGGTCAACATCCAATTTCATTCAAATATATAAAGAAGAAAAAAACAGCCATGAAAATTAATATGCTTGAAACATCCTCCAGGTGAATTATAGACTAGGAAAAGATAATAAAAAATTTTATTTCATAGTCCTAATCAAAATTAATACCAACTAAACGAGCAACGAGACATTTATTGCTATTGTGAATTTTTGTGATGCTTTCTGTAGACCAAAGAATGTTGTTAATGATACGAAAAACAACTCTCACTACAGACCATTGAGACTCATTTAAAGCTTTGAGGTTTATTATTTGATAATTAAAATGAGTACAGTAAATTAGGGTTCTAACAGTTGAATTATTTAAAATCCGCATCCCCGTCCGGATCGGCACATTCTGATAAGATTATTTAGCGGACAATTGATGTATTAAATTGCTACAATATGTTAAAAAAAGGTTAACATTAATGAACAAAAGTATCCAATCTTAAAATGGTAAAAAAGGTATGAAACTAAAAGAATTAAATATTACTAACAACTCTACAAATTGCAAGTATTTTAAGGAAAAAAGAAACATCTATATCCATGCCTATATCTTCATCCACATCTGCAACTTTAGAATCTTGATAATCTAGATCTAGATTTAGCAAACTTAACCTCACAAGAGTTTTCATCCGTAATCAGTTACAACCGTACAATAAACTATATCTTCCATTCATTTTTCTCTACAATTCTATAATAATGGCAATAATAAATAATGTCCATAGTCAGATAATAAATTATGTAATCATTACATTGTTTCGCGAAATTCCAACTTTGCACCTTTAAAGGAAAAATTCGATGGATGAAGTTGATCACAGGCAACGAAATAAATTCGGCAAATACGTCGGGCTGGAATTTTAGAGAAGGTTGGACGCAGGTAGACTCGTTAACAATAAAATTTACCTGGACACAAAACAAACGGTCACTTTGTCATGCATAAAGGCAAATCGTACAGTCTTAAACAGATTTCGAATGCTTAAGACTTAACTGAGACATTAAGTGGGTACTGTATTATTTTAAGGATCTGCACAGATTTAAATGCACGTCTTCATTAAACTTCGCTCGGAAAGAAAAGTTGTTAAAAATAAATCTTTTAGCCTCAAAGACTACAAAACCATGTAAGATTAACCAGGTAGCTAGTTACAGGTTTCAACAAAGAAAAATCACTCTAATGCATACTGGTCCTTCGAAATATGCCATTTCAAATTATTATATAAAAGAATAAACAGGATGTTCCTGAGTATTGCTTTAAAGGGACTTTTTCGAATCTGTGACTGTTTTCTGCCATATCATATGGCAGTCCCTTTAACAAAAGGGGTCACTTTTATACTTGCGGTTAATTCAAAAATTCTAAAAATATTATTTAGGTTAAAGGCTCTACGCTGGTGCAAAACGTGGACGATGGGCGCAGCGGAAAAAAAACGTTAGAAACGTTCGAAATGTATCTAGTGTTATAGCTGAGGATACCATGGATAGAAATGAGGTATTGGAAACAGTAGAAGTTATGGAAGTCAATAAGAAATAGGCGAAATTGGTTGGTAGGACACCTTCTTATCTACTGGGAGACATATTAAAAAGAGAAACAGAAGTTAAGAGGAGAAGAGGTAAATCTAGATCTAGATCTAGATCTAGATCCTCACAAATAGTTGAGGATGTGGAATGTAGTTTAAGGGAAATTAACTCAGGATTGGAAGGGGTAGAGATATATGTCCAATCTGTTTAAGGACTGATGACGTTATGTTTATAATGATAATAAAATTATATCAAAATAAATGTTGTATTTGCATTCGGTATGAATGTGCACATATCTCCTGGGAAGCAGGGCTAGGTGTTGATTAGAAATTTTGCATGAACATTTTCAAAAACGCGCAGAACATTAATGATAAGGAAAAAAGATAAGCTATTGTTGTGGAAGCTCTCAATCGAAAAATGTTTTTCTTGCCCAAAATAACGTATGCATTCAGTGAAATTTGCCAAACACACCATCAAATGCTTGTCAAAAGTAAAAACACAGCCCACTGAATTCTTCCTATATAAATATTTTAAAACCCGTTTCTTATGTCGCACAATAATTAAATTAAGTCTGCGTTTTAACTTTTTTATTTCACTTAGAGAGCAAGAAACACGTGCAAGAAGTTGCGTCTGCTATTTCCTTTCGGTTCTTTTACTCGTTTTGCCTTACTCTCTCATTCCACATCTTTGTTTCTCTTCTTTCACTCCTTGCTCTTTTCCTTTTCAAAGTTGTTGTTTACTACCTCTCTAAACACGTATATACTCGCATGTACATGTATGTAAACGGCTATATACTCGCTCTAACTAACTGGTTTAATAATTAGTGGTATGTGTAAATAGAGAAAATAATTCACCTGTTATGCTTAAGCATTTAGGTTCGCTATAAAAAGTGATCTAATGGTCTTATACATGCTAATGTATGGTTGTGGAGATTCCCATGGACATGTGAGGTACCTACCTACCTACCTACACTTCTTGTACAATGCACGCCTCTATATACTTATAACACAACTTGCTGCTCCATGAAAAAGTCTATCAAATGGAAAAAACAAAACGATATTTGTACATGCTTCCACGAAGACATGGTACTATTTTGCAAGCAACGTAAAGAACATCTGTTCAACCGCATCATGAAGAAAATGCAACTGATAGGAGGCCTCTTGAATAAAAACAAAAACATTACTTGAATATCATGCACCTAAGGGTTGCATGATCCAAAAACCTGAAACATTTGGGCAAAATTTCGAAATGTTGATATTTTGTGCTGCCTTGAGAAACAAAATTTTTAATTTTAAAGAAAGCCCTATTTAAACTTACTCAACACTATTCAATTATAAATAAATAAATGATCATTATTAAAACTATTTAATATTAACTCACTCGATGAGCTTAATTTTTTTCGTTGTCACATGCATGTATTATTTTCACTGAGTCCACCAATGTGGATTCTGGAAATTGGAACCTCTGCTGCTATATAGGTACCAAAAGCATTTAAGTTTATACATCAAACGGTTCCTATAGATAAAAAAATTGCTAATATAGATAATAACCCATGTCATACATCATAGTTCATCATCACAAGGTCATCCGAAAACTGTATGGACACGCATCTGCTGTCTATCCTATCCTCAGCAAACTTTCTCATTTTCTGAAGCCTATCATTCTGTCGTCTATAGCCCTTCATGTCTCAGAAGGTCTTACCACCCTATTTTTCCTTTTCCTTAATGACTTTCACCACGCTCTCTAAGTTCTTCCCATTTCAACCCGTTTTCATCAGCATTCATTCAAGCAAACACCTTTAATATTTTCTTTTCCAAATTTTCAAATTAAAATCGTTCGAGAAAGCGCGGAAGTAATTTCTTTTTGTTAAAACGTAAAAACGCTATTCTTCTCTACCGTTTTTTCCAACTTGAATTGTAGTTACCAAAAATTAAACACGTATTGTATATATCGTACTGAAATTGCAATTAGAGTGATACTTTTTCTTACTTTTTACAAAACCGATACGTAACAATAGTAACAGAATGTAAAAAGTAGTTTTGTAAAATACAATCATTAATAATGGCATCGTTAATTGATTTAACCGTTTCGTAGGCAACTACTAATGCAATCGAGAACCATTTAAAAAAAGCTACAATCTCGTCTGGCGAGATTTCTTCGCTTATCTAGCGTCGATATCTCCAGTCTTCCAGCATTATCTCGGCCGATTGTGACAGTGCCAGCCTATGAATTACAACGGATGAAATTCTTGGATACATTTCGAAAATGCTCAGTATTTTTAACGCACAAAAAGCAACAAGTGCCTTTTGGAAAGACAAATTACCTAATGAATAAACAAATTACATTGACAAAACAACAAAATTTCTAATGGTTAAAATGGTCTAAAAAAAATCTGCCTCAGGAATAAACGGCTTTATTTGATTGTGAGAAACTTTGATAACTTTTGGAACAAAATTGTTGTAAACCAGCACAAACACTATTTTCAATATGGCGTCAAACTGACGGTAACACACTGACCAGTATATTTCGGAACGAATCAACAGTATGGCGTCGATTTATGAGTCATCAGCACTGGCCTGTATGCTGGGTTAAATTTCGGAATACACCCTCTATATCTAGTCTTTTTGAAGTAATGTACATCTTGATTTAGTTTATTAAACTCAGACATTTATTATACAATTCTTAGAATGAAAAAAAAAACGGTAGATATATACATAAATAATGAGTACACTTTCCACCTTAAACGTACTAATTAAGAAGGATGAAACAACAACAGAGAGGATCGAATATCTTTACTATACCCAGTTGCTAAAACGCAATTCATTTCCGTTATAGCTTATCAATAAATTACCATCTTACGTACGCAACGTTAATAAAGTAGGTAATTTGTATAAAAAGATATCGGCGGCCTGTTTCCCCTTGTTGTACATATTCGTATCAAAACGGGAAGTGACGTATAATTAAGATATGGCGTGAATTAGCAGATAAGAATACGTGCATAAAATATGTGAATTTAAATGTCTGACTAATTGACATAAAGTGCGTGCGCTTCTAGTTTCAAGTTGAATCTTGTACCTACACATCGCTATCTATTTATCTCTGCGACTTCATTGTAATAGAGCCTTGCTCCAGTTTAAGAAAATTGCATGCACGATTTAATTCCTTAATAGGAATTAATAAGTACATGTCAACTTAATGATTTTTCCCTAAAGATTCCTAGCCTTTGATAATACAATCATCTCTTGGGATTAAGACTGTCACATTGCAGGTACATTTAGTTACAAAATAAATATTATCATATTCAATTTGATTTCTTCCCCTTTTAAAGAGACCATTGTAAAAGAATCAAACCAAAATAGTGACCAAATAATATTTATATTAACCACCACCACAGATTACTCTTGTGGTACGATTAATTTCAATCATATTTGTTAAACATTAAATGTACAAGAAGGCGTAAAGAATCTTACAACAACACCTCTCTCGCATAAAACCACTGGCGTTAAGGTCTGATGCAAAACTAATAATAAGTGTTTTAAATATATGAATGTTGTTAACCTTTGTCAGACAACGAGAGTCTGTGCTGTCCGGAGCTGAACTGAGAAAGTTTGACCTCCTAAAAATCACCGTCACCGACTTGTTGAGGTCGAAAAACTGGACCTGTAGCACGTGAAATTACGTTATATCCAAACGCTAGCACGGGGTCAACATAAAAATGACATGACTGACTATACATTAATACCTATTCACACACGCATGCTCCCACATAATACGCTACCTAAAAGTGTTATTAGAACAGATGCAGGTATTAGATATCAGGTATTCTCCTTTTAACTAAATTACAAATTAGCTACCTATAAGGAACAACAAGGAGGAGTTAGAGATAGCTTCAAATTAAATGGAAGCGATATTGACAAAAGAGTGTTGTATGAAAATAAATAATAGTAAAACAAAAATGTTGGTATGCAAGGGAAGAAAAAGTAAGGAAATAGCGAATGTAAAGATAGGAGACGAAAGATAAGAAGAAGTGGTTGATTTTAGGTATCTAGGAAGTCAAATAAGTCAGGACGGAAGGAACAGTAGGGATATAAGGCAGAGAATAGCCCAGGTCGAGTCGCCTTCAATAAAAAGGTGTAAGGTGTATGCTTGGAGCGCGGCGCTGTAAGGGTGCGAAACATGGACGTTGGGGGCGGCGGAAGAGAAAAGGTTAGAAGCGTTCGAAATGTGGTGTTACAGGCGAATGATGAGGATACCGCTGATAGAGAAGGTTAGAAATAAAGAGGTATTAGAAAGAGTAAGAGAATAGAGGATTCTAGGCGAGATAGGTTGGTAGGATACCTTCTCAGGCATGAAGATCTAGTCAGAAACATATTAGAGGTAGAAGAAGTTACGAGGAGTAGAGGTAAACCTAAATTAGGATGTTCTAGTTTTACGGAAATGCGATGATTAGCTCAGGATAGGAAGGAGTGGAGGTGCGTGTTAACCAGTCTTAGGACTGACGACGTTATGATGATGAAGGAACAAATTTGAGGAAGTTTATTAATTTACTAATAATTGCTAACATCTACGGTTTTGACAGTAATGTTTTCAAAAAGGTTTTTTTTGAGTGAATGATTATGTCCGCAGTTATGTTTAATACGTGTCCCATTTATCTACCTTCTAAGAGAACGGATGAATGAAATATTATTGAACTTCATTCGTTTAAAGTGGCCTTTTGATACAATATGACGGCTTTCTATTAAAGATTATAGTTTTTCAAACAAGTATATTAAAAAGAAAAAACATTAAAAATTATTATTAATGGACTCAACTGCAATCAGCTCGCAGGTAATAGGTAATATTGCAATGACCGACTTCATTGCACGAGTAAAAGGTAAATCGTGACCATTCCAAATTCAGCAACTAAGTGTCTATTGCCCAACCAAGCATATCGTACAACAGAAGCGTACCATTAATAAAATTATTGTTGTCATCGGCAGGCACGGAATAACTGCAACCACAACCAATACTAATAATAAGTTTATTAATTTCGTAAACGGAAAATAATAACGTACGTCAAATGTTTTCCAGTAAGTGTTTACTTCAAGGGCATTTTCAAACTTCAAAGATACATACAAAAAATTTCTTGGGAGCCACGATGGGCGAATAGTTTATTTGCTTCCCTCTACTTTCACCAAAAGTTGTATTGCTTATGTTAGTACTAATTTTAGAAATTACTGTACTCACGTAGTTAACATTAAAATTACTACCTACCAATATTAGATAATATACACATAGAATATAAACATTATCTCAATTCACCACCAGTTATAATATAATCCGCAGGAACTCGAAGAAAATAGATATTTCTTCCGGCAAAATCCTCAATCTGCAGTATATCACATTATTTTCATTTATAAGTCGAATAATTTTACAACGAAATCCTAATAAAATACATGTCTGTACTCTGTAACTCGCAGTGTATACTATGGGTGAAATTGGATCAAATTGCTTATTTACGTATGAATTTTTCATTTTTTAAAGAATCTACAAAAATAGCCCCTGTAATGATATGCTACAAAAGGCATGATAGGAAATTAGAGACATGAGACAGTCTCGCGTTGATAATCCCCACATTAAGAAGTGGGCGAAACACGCCCACGATAATCAATCTCTAGTGGTAATTTGGGTCTCTTTTTATTATAATATTATAAATTCTAATGGAGCGGTTAATTTGAAAGTTCAAAATAATTTTTGCAAGTTTCTTTCAAATGTCAGTTTCTAAGTTCTACTGAACATCCTTGCAGTTGTACCGTTGAATCATCGTGAAGCTGCAGATAATACACAATTTGTAAAATTGGTTTTGTTCTGAAAGTCAAGTGGGTCTGATCGGTCATGGAAACACTTTTATTGAGAAACTACCGAATAAAACACAATTACAATTTGCATTTCGAAATGTTTTGCGCTTCACCGAATGTTATTGTTACAATTGTACAGTTACATCAGAAAATGTTCCGCTGGAGCCGCGGAATTCTAAAAAATCGATAGAACGAATGCTGCTTGCAATTGCGACTGACTCTTTTTACGAGATATAAAACTTAAAAGGCCATACCGACAGGCAACCTGGATAACGTCTCTTCGTGTGTTTTTCTGATAAATGCTGGCAGTAATTTGGAGCAATTTCACGTGTTCCAGCGTGACAATACCATTTTATAACGCAGCCAGCCAATACTTACTATTACTATCAATAACGTTTTCGGCACAGTTTGGCTATTTTAAGAATAGCACAATGAAAATGCAAACTTACTTAATGGTGTGGGAAATTAACAAAATACGAAAAAATAAAAAGTTTCGCTCAGATCTTTTGGGACATCATGGTTATGAAAACAGGATTTTGGAAGAGTTAAAACGACCCAAAATAAAATTCATTAATGCTGGATGTCTGTTTTTCCTAGATTAAAAGGCATAAAACGTGTGCAGTACAATCTTCTATTTCTGATGGCAAAACCACCTTCAAAGAATGCAGTCTGGTCAATCTACAATCAGGTCTGTATGAGAAAAATAAAGTTGATAATAGGGGTAAAACAAAACGCAAACGTCAAATCGAAAATCTAAAAATAGGAAACCTAAGAAAGAAAAAGTTGCCACCAGAAAATTTATTTTCTCTTCTAACATCTTTGCAAAAGGACCCTGAAAAACATTAAATAGGTTTTTAGAAAACTAGTTTTCCAGGACCTAACCGTTTACAAGATTTAAATGGTGAGCATCGAATTTGTAACAGCCTGTATATATGCGAAGCAATAACAAAATAGGAACATAGCGAACTTATACTGTACTCAACCTATTTCTCGCGGGAAAAAAGAGAAAGTAGTTTCCATTAGCATCTGTGCCTAAATTTAATGTGATCACGTACATACAATTTTCTATTATTTTCCGCTGTGCTTTTTACTGCTGACTGTTATTTACAATTTACACCTCAAAAAAATGCCGTACAAATTTTCTACCTAATTCAATATCTACTATAAGTACTGTATCCAATGGTTAGAAATTCGCTTCTAACTTTCTTTTTACTTGCGCAAACGACAAAATTTATTTTGTACATCACTGATGGAGAACAGGTAGATTTCTAGTTAAAGAATTGCAATTATCTTTTTTTTCTTCGATAGTTCCCACCGCAAATAAAGTTGCATCGCCTTTTTGTCGTTCTAAGTTCATGTCGTCCAAGGATTCCTGAATGTAGGCAGACAACAGCGGTGAACATGCGTTTTTTTCCACTTTACTAAAGAAATTATACGTAGTGGATAAGAGAGAGAAAGAGACCATACACCGCACCGATCGCTCTCTTCGCAAACTTGATTGAAACTCTTAAATGTGGAATGGTATTTGTAGAGAAAAACTGGAGTGAGCAGCGCGCGAATCCGTTACCGTATCAGTTGCGTCTTCTATGAGAAACAACAAGGACCATTGATGGTCATGAACACTTGAATGTAATAAAATGTTTGTACCGAATTCAGCAGAACTTCCTGCACAAGCTGTGCTCATTCCAAAAGTACCTAAAGTTCTTACTAAAAGAAACTGAAATACCAAAATGTCTTAAAATTTAGTAATTTTTCGTGATAATTAAAAATTTCTGTGATCCGAACACGAATGCATTACGTAAATAAATTAATTTTGAACATGGCAGCCATTTTTCGGGAAACCAATAGGAAATTAACTAATTTTACAAACTGTACCGTGTGACATATCAAATGAAAAAGGGTCTCAAATATTTTTTTTTTATAATTTTAAAACAAATAGTTTTAAAGTTATTTCTCGGATTAGGGTTCCGTATGTCCGAATGAAAAACGAAACCCTTGTAGGGCCACTCGTGTGTCTGTCTGACCGTTTTTTGAAATAAAATGTAAAGGGAAAATAAATAAATAAATAACTTTTTTAACCTGTTAATTGTAGATAACTTAAAATAGTAGTTTTTAAATGAATAAAGTGAGTATTTTGGTCAGTCAATAGCATGCTTCGTTCGAAGGACACACGTCTCCTTTATATCGAATATTTCATGCAGCCAAGTGCACTTATAGCGAGAAACTATACGCCTCGCACGGCAATATATTTCCGAACCATAAAATCCGAAACTCGAAGAAAACACTAAAGGAAGAAATTACACGCAACTATAAACTTTACCGTCGACCAAACCCGTGTAACTAAGTTTCAGAGTTGCGGATTAACACATAAAGATAATAAAAAACTAAAATTTATTCACTATTTATTTACGCGATATTTTATTTCGATTCAAATTAATGTTAAGTTCCTGTAATTGAATAAAATACGCGACGAAGATTAATTTTTTTATTTATTTTCTACACCGTACTTTATTAGTTTACCAACACCTACCTACGTTGCACATAACGATAGTTGCAGGGTTCAGGAGCTATCATGTGATGATTCTGCCATCATATCCGAGACAATTAAACAGAATAATATGCCTACGTTGGGAAATGAAGACATGAAGTTATTGAAATCACAATTCCAAATAGAGAGCGGCCAATTAGGCTTTTAATTAGAAAGCCTGGTCGCGAATCAAAGGCATCTGCTACGTGATTGCAAGCCAGAGTTCGACTGCACATGTCCTGATATGAAATAATTAAAACTAATGGCGACTACGCGTAACGCATAAAAGACGTAAATAACTGAGACTGTCTTTGAAAAGTGGAAATTGTAATTTATTTCATGCTCTTGTGAATTTATCTGTTCTTGCGGTCCGATGATTTATGAAGAATTTCGATTTGTTATTTAATACTTTATTCTTTTTACAGACTGCCTGCTTTACAATTGACAGCATACTCTACTGTCAGAGAAACTTTGTAACTTTTTAATAATCAGTTTCAAAGGCGGAAAAGTCAGTTTCACGAGACAGCATTGTATATGTATCTATATCAAAGTTTTTGCGGGCAATTCCTTAATCGCAAACTGAATTAATGTATCGGACATAAAAATTTTTAACACAAAAGTTATTTCCAAAACGAAAGCTTGCCGCTTTAACGCCATTTGGAATCGACACTAACGATTTCTTATGACACTAAGTATTATTTATTTTATAGATTAATATCACGTTATTAACGGTGCGAGATTTAAAGAAAATTTATCACATAATACTTTATATATCGATTGATAGCAGTCGAACAATTCAAACTGGTTTTAATAATACGTAAAAAATTTCTTGCTAGCTCATTTAATAGTAGGTAAGGTAAATTCCTGAAAAACCGCCCCGGATTACGGACGCTTTTTTTGTACTGGAGTTGATTCACTGCAATTAGCAATTCCACGGAAGATTAATACTAAAAAAATCGAGTGGGATATCTATTTCAAAGCAGTCTAGTGCATAAGGCGAGTTTTAAACAGTAATGGATCTAAAGAAACACAGGTTGCAAAAAGATATACATCATTAACTATACATGTCAACGGCTTTTAATCGCTAGTATTAAAGATCCGGAGTCTTAATTATGCAAAACACGACTTTAATATGGCTATTTTTAAAGCTGAACTTCTCCGCCTAGGTTTCCGCCTGTTGGCGAGAAGATATACGATTCGGGGCGACAAAATGTCAAATGTAATTTATTACGCGGAAAAGGTCAACGATTAAAACCGATGCAGTTTCGTACATAACCTGTTTATAATGCAACAAAACCACCTGCTGTACATTCGATCGTACATAATACGAATAACAATATCATCTTGAGGACACTTCGAATCCTACGTGCGTACCACTTTCACACATCATCTACCCATCCAACCGTAATTACATCCAAAAACGGCGTATTCGTTTTCACACGTCTCTAGCGTATTCGCTTGTTTTTATTTTTTAATATGCAACGCCATTTTACATGATTTAACAAAGCTGTAGTAATCGAACTGGAAACCTTATACACAACATGAGAAATACCTAAACCTAATTCGAAAACTTGCAAATATGGACTAGGGTAGTTTATATATAGTACTAGATTTTCGTTGATGTCCCAAATACATCGATGACCACATAAAACTAAGCAAAATAATAATATGGGAGTTTTCAGCAGCGACAAGACACAGCGGCGAAGTCTTTGTAGTTATGCATCTATTGATTCACGAATTTATCGGTAACACAGACCGAGCGGCATGGCCTAGAGGTTTAGACCATTGCTTAGCATTCGGGAGGACGCCGGTTCGATTCCGGGTCCGTCTGCCTTGGTCCAAGTTTTTCTGTGATTTCCTTGGATCACTCAGGCAAATGCTGAGGCAGTAATATTCCACAGATAATCTTTCATTCTCTTGTCGTCATTTCGTCCGTCTCATCTTTCTTACCCGAACCACCACCCACCCATTCCCACGATTCCTGAAAGCAGGCTGAAGAGGGCCTTCCGCCCTACCTTTCGGCGTAGTCCGGAGGGACTGCCCGCCCATCAGCATTACTGGCTGGTCGGAATGAAACACCCAAAAGTTTTTTTTTAGTTTCGGTAATACTTTGACAGCTTTCTTGAAACGGAATTTTTCAATGCGATAATTATTATTGATCACTAACGCATGAAGTTATTGGTCCAAAATGCTTAATTGACCATCCATTAATGGGGGTAAATACCAGAAAATTGTCATTGCGCCCAATCTTATTATTATGTGGATTTTCCAGCAAGACTTCACTGCCTGCTCACAAAGCAAAGCTCAATGGAGGACAACGTTTCAGCGTTGATCTCCCTTAATATGTGGTCAAGCAGCAGCCCTGATCTCAATCCCTTAGCTTACGCATTTTGGACCAAACTTCAAGTGTTATTTTATATTTTTATGCGTTGAAAAATTCCATTATGATAGGTGTCAAACAATAATTAGAGGTAGGTACGATTCGTGAATAAATACAAGATGCGTGGCAAGAAAGCGTCGCGGTTGTGTTGCTACTGAAGCTTTTACATTGAATACATCATACATGGTTTTGCAGCTTTTTGCAACAGCTTTCCAACAATACGGAGGTTGATTGGTGATGTACGATAGCTTGTTTTTATGTAAGAAGCAAACAATTTACTGACCATGGTCATATCACTGACAGAACTTTAGGCACTATCTACTGTATAATCTATTAAGAGAAAAAACGAAAATGTAGAAAAAGATAATTACGACTCTGGTGTAACAAGACATACAAAACTACATCTAATACAATTATTCTTTTATCGGCTTTTTAATAATTTTTAAACCATATCAGTAAAATAAGCTTCAGGTTCGAGTATACATTAACCCCTGTAATAATAACTAATTTTTATGATGTACCTACAGCAGATTATAGTCAACAGTGACATTTTTTAACATAAGCTATTCAAACGAGCATCGGTTGCCAAATGAAAGTTTGATTAGTAAGGAATTAATCCATTTAATTCGTTTGATATGCAGCAAAGTTTTGCGATTAGAGCGGTAATGACAACCTATATACGTCAATCAAACCATATCACGTCAGTAATTAACGAGATTTCACTATATGACAAGCCCTAAACTGCCATTTGCAACATCTAGCTCACAAAAAAAAACGCCAAACGCTATTATTAGGAAAACATCGACATAAAAAATATGTCTACCGGTTGCAAAGAAACTACGAGTATAATTATCATGATATAGTGTTAGTTATATACTGAAATCAAATTGAACCAAAACTAAGCAAAAAGCAAGAAAAGATCTTTAAATTTCCTTTAACTGTTATTCTACAATTAATTCGAAACGTGTGGGAGTGAGTTCAATAACGTATTCAATATAAATCAACGCAAGAGCGAATATACGCGAAGGAGTCAAGGCTCTCAAGTTGCTTATCGATACGTCGAGTCGTCGTTCGATCGGTAACAAAAAAGAAAACAATTAATTGTTTACCTGCCAAAAACGCGCAATAAATGTTACCATGAGAAAAAGTGGAAACATTAAATAAACTTTCTCTGCGTTTATTCGTTCAGGAAAAAAAAATTATCCGAGCCGCATCTTCACCATTTCCATCGAAAACGAAAAGTATTCACTCTCTCGACGACTCGAAAGAGGTACGCCGTTCAAAATTAGGGCGCCACTTTCTGTAATACGGAAGGCAACAAATCGTCATTAATTTTGACTTTTTATAAATTCGAAAGTCAACAACGGTAACATTGTAAACGCACATTTAAATGGCTCTTAATTAAATTTAAGAAAACGAAATTATAAGAACGACCATTGTAAACGCAATACGTTCCTTGCTACTTACAACAGGTTCAAATAATCATTAACAGAAGAATCTATCCTAATTTTCTATGCAAATTTTTTTGACCTGAATGCACTTGAAGAAATACTATACTTCCTTATTTGCCACGTAGAGTTTCGGTCGAAACCCTCACGGTAGGTGGCCGCCTACCTGCATCAGGAAGTCATACCCATGTATACTGATTTAGCACTAGAAGCGCGTTTGTTATTCTAAGTTACACCGCCAACTTGTCCAAGTGACCTCGCTAATTATGATATTGCAACGTGAATAGGAAAAAGTTAGTCCTACCTTTAAAATGCAGCGTCCTATCCTTTCATTTTCCGCCACCGAAACGTTGTAGAAACTCTGATCGAAGATGGGCTCGTTGTCGTTCACGTCATGTATCGTCACATTCACTATAGCCGTCGAAGACAAGGGCGGAAACCCGCTGTCCGTAGCGACAACCATCAAAATCGGCACAGGGTCCGTTTCACAATCAACATGCGCACGAGTCGTCACTAAACCACTTTTTGAGTCTATCTGGAACCAGGACGAGTGATTCTCCTGGTTCTCTTCCAACGAATACGATATCGCACTGTTATTACCTTCGTCCTTATCGTGGGCGATCACTTGTATAACCGACGTACCGGGATCGGATACTTCCATCACGTTCGCATAGTAAATTTTCTGTTCGAATTCGGGAGCGTTATCGTTGATGTCGGTAACCATGAGATTTATCGTTTTAGATGCATGAAGGGGTGGCTTACCCGTGTCGGTTGCAATGACACTTAAAGTGTAATTTGGCTGACTTTCTCTGTCAAGTGGTAGTGATACTATCATCAAATATATGATGTTGTCTCTCGTGGTTAAGCCAAAATGTCCCTCGCCTCCGTTTAATGTGACGTTCATGTTTGAATATTCAGTTTTCGAGTCGGGATCGTGGACTGAAATTCTGGCAACAAATTCGCCTGGTTGCGCTGATTCAGAAATTTTCGGGGTGGCATCATCGCTCAAAAATATTACGTTAATGATCGGCTGGTTGTCATTTACGTCTGTTACTTTGATGGATACGAACGTTGTAGTTTCAAGAGGTTGTAGACCGTGGTCTCTAGCTACCACTACAATCTCATGCATTTCTTTCACTTCATAATCCAATGGCTTGTTAACAGATATCACTCCCGTGCTGGCGTCGATGCGAAATATGTTATCCTTGTCGCTCTGCCGACGATTAATGGAGTACTCCACCTGACCGTTTTCTCCAATGTCACTGTCCGTCGCAAACACTTGCAGCACACTTGTACCGACCGTGGCGTTTTCTTGTACACTTGCAAAATATCGAGTCTGGTTAAAAACGGGCTGATTGTCGTTAACATCTTGTATAGTAATATTTACAGTCATTTCGCCCCTTAACGGCGGACTTCCTCCATCTAAAGCTTCGATTACTAAACTGTAGTAAGGAGTAGTCTCCCTGTCGAGGAAACCGTTTATTTGGAGATCCAAGTATAACACGCCATCCCGTTCCCGATGGGACGATAGTCTAAAGGCACCGTTGACGTTTCCAGATACGATGTTGTACTTTTGAGTGTTGTATATCCCCAAATCGGCATCCCTTGCAGGATGAAGGGTTCGTTTCACGTCTCTGGGAGTATTTTCTGGAAATTCTATGTTCATAACCGATGTAGGAAATGTGGGTGCGTTATCGTTTTCGTCTAAAACTTTCACCACGACTCTAACGTTATCACCACTTATTGGAATCGCAACAAGAGAGTAACTAGCACGCGTCTCGCGATCTAAAGGCACTTTTGTTCGAATTTCACCGGTCGTTTGGTCTATCGATAAATCTGTATCTACAATACTTCCAAAGTCGGCAACTATCAAGTAAGGTGGACCACTATCTGAAGCTCCATCACCTATGAACCCTATCCTGGTTCCCGTGGGAGCACCTTCGGACACTTCAAGATCCCTCACGTGCTCACAGGAAACTCCCATAAGGAGCAACAGAAAGCCGAGCCAACGGCTGTCCATTGTGCCGCTGAGGCTTTCTATCGTGGAGGTTTAGACATTCTGGAAATAACAAAATTTGATATTAGTTTAAACACCACTACTTACAGGAAATTTTAGATGAGATGGTAAGTTATCAATTAAAAATAAAGAAAAGCGAACACCAAAATGACTGCGACGTAAATGAGTTGTACTATAAAAACTGAACACTTAATCATAGTTGACATTCCAGCATAGGTCGCTCAGCGGTGCAATGTTTACGAAGTTGTATTACCGTCGGGCAGAGTACGAGCTATGCATGGTTCCGCTACTTTTGTTGAACATCACGCACACTGCCACAGTACATAATAGACGTCAAAAGCACTTATGCTAGTTTTGCTTTCGTGCCGAAGCCAATGATCTTTGCAGGCGCCTAAGGTATCCCCAGGTACGCAGGTTTCATCCCCTGGCAGAGGACCGCTAATAAGCAGAACAAAACACTACTATCCCACCTGAAAACATTCCTCAACCGTTCCTAAATGTGTTTGTAATGGTTCCTCAATTTACCAGTTCTATCCCCCCGACGCTCACGATGAGTCGGCTATTCCGCAGTGCGCAGCCCACAAATGTATTATTGGCAAAAAATACGAAATCAATTAACTCCGCTTTGGTTTAATAAAGGAAACCGAAAATAATTACGCTTCACTCCACGAAAGTCTCGCGGTTTGTAGAAAGATTACTATTGTTTTGGTCGTTAGGTAGCACTTTACGGTAGAAAATAGAGGGAACAGTATGTCATAATTTCTCTTCACACGGTTCATTCGAACGACAGTGTCCACACAAGTTGCTGCACTTCGTGCATGATTGTAATGCAAGGGATTATTACATAATGAAGCATATTTTAAATGGTAACTGAGTTCGCACTAGGCATCTACTTAATCCTAGTGCAACTAAAGCGTTAACTGAAACATTATCCCGTAATTTTTTCTCACGGAGAAAGCGAGAGATCGGTTTACAAAAGACCACAAGTGGATAGATGAGACGACTCTTGACATCTTTACTTTTATCTTTTGATTGGTTACGTTATATTGGACGCATAGTTCTTACTTACACTTTCCAATGCCTTTCGATCAATCAAGAAAGAGTTCAATGGACAAACAGAAATGCTACAGATAGTAATCCTATTTAACAAGAGATTGCGCTTCACACTTTTAATTAAGCGGCGTCCATTTAGAGCCATTAACTCCTTAATGAACATATAAAATCATGTGTTCCTTTCATGGCTAGTATCCACTGGAACGCAGCATAATCCGTAATAACAACTATTTATATTCAATCATTGATTGTATATTCTGCACGATGCGTTTCCTTGATGTCGCTACTCTTGTTCCGATTTATGTTGTATTATATTGTCCCAAAAATATTGTTAACCATTTGATCGATTGATGTGGTTTGTTCTTGCTAATCACCTATTGATGAGGAACGCATTTCAGTTTCTCAAGCAAAGAATCCGAGTGAAGATTGTGCTGCAGATTATTTTCGGTAACATTGTACGTTTATTTTGACGCATTCATTGGGTTCGAAGCGCGAGAGCGCACGTCAGCGGCCAGCGACCAGAGCAGCTCGACGAACAAAACAGGGGAACAAAAAAGAGGAATTTTAAGAGTCGCAAGGCATTCAATTTAAGAGTCGAAGGAAGGAAGAGTTAAGTGAGCAAACAGTGCAGCACGCCCGGTTCCGTCCACACAACATCCTAAATATGTGACAGGTTTCATTTAAATATCTGTCATACGGGACACGTTTTTAAGTCAACTTATTAAATACCACTTGGTAATATTGTTAATCCCTTGAAATACCTCCGAAAAAGGATCATTTTACTGAGAAAACTACATTCCTACACTGAAACGACACTATCCACTATTTTCGATGTACAGGGATTATCGTAGTATAATTGCATGGTTTTGAGTTCATGTGTACATGCTACGCCACTCGTGGTTTAAAGATCAGCTTTACAGAAGACGCAGCGAACGGTAGCAACCTAGTAGTAGCTGCAGTACTAAGACGTGTTCTTGCCTAACATACCTGCGGAAAATTCTCGGCTACTGCGTGGAGCTGCTGGTGTTATCGTTAAAGGGTCAGTTACTCTGCTAAATAGAAAACGCGGAACTCGGACAACTCGTTGTTAATTAACGTAAGTCCCTTCTCTCATACAGGCTTTCAAACAACCGCTAAGTACTGTGAACCACAACTACGGATTCGTCTTAAACGCGTTCCGACCGGTCTCACAATTCGCTCGTTGCGGCGAACTGAACTGAACGGACTGCCGGCGGACCGATTGCCCTCCCCGCATTCCATTGCCGCCTCTCCTACCGCGCGCGCGCGCCAGCAACCTGTCTTACTTGGCCACAGTTCTGTACGAGTGTGGTACCTAATGTATAAGTGTATGGATACATGTGTGTGTACAGAGAAAAGGCAGAGGCACAGCATAGGCACAGGTAGGTATGAGGCCGATCGCGGCGGCAAGTTTGAAACGGAACGGACGCCCGACTCGCCCCATTGTCTACCCCGCAGAAACAAACTATTGTCTTGTCTATTCGCGACTGGAGGAGGAACCGAAAACCTGGGAAATTTCTGCTGCTTTAAAATAATTGTGTGTCGCACAATGCTCCATTTTATAAAAAAGGTCACTTTCCAAGTCGCCAAAGTCTCCAAATTCAACAGAAGTTGTCTTGATTTAGTTGTGCGTTCCCCGCCGTTAGACATAATTAAAAGCCGGACGGATTTCAGGACCACCATTAACGACTTAAAAAGTTAAAAAACAAACGCAAACTGAAACTGAGACCCCATTACCATAGCATGTTACTACTAAATGGTAGTTGGACTTTGCGACCACAAATTGTTACACTTACACCTTAGAAGCAAATGAGGTAGGTGCCATATGGCCATACGCTTCTCATAACTAGAGGGTGTTTCTGAAATAAGTAGCAGGCCTGCAGGAGGTGATATAAAACAAGAAAATTAAGGAAATGTTTGGTGGTTCGAAAGTCTATCGTATTCTAGAAAAAACGTATTTGAAAGTAGAGACATGGGTCGTCCTGGTACCTCATGCAGGGAAATACGCCATTGCAACGCCTCATTCAATCAGCTGGTTGTGTTTCGTTTGTATCTTTGTGCTCATGCATTGTCAGTTGTTAAATTAGATTACGTGTGACTGACGATGTTTGTGTTACAGCCGGCCTGAAGTAGTTTTTATTCTTTTAACGTTGTAAGCATGGATGTATGTAGTGAGTCGAAGTCCAAACCGTATCGCCCCTGCAGAAAACGGAATCCTTGATTTCATACATGACAACCCCAGAGTACTACATGCTTCTTCTATATTACAGTGTGGAGAATTTTAAAGGAACAGTTGCTGCATCCTTATCATTTGCAGCAAGCGCAAGTATTATAAGAAACTGATTTTAAGCTGCGGGTGGATTTGTGCCAGTCGCCAATAAAGTCCTTCAGATGCCAATCTTTCCTATGGGTAATATTTACATTCTTGGTTCTTCTTTGTACAGGATTCTCTGAAACAGTGCACGTATCAACCGCCTGTGCACAATGCCAACGATCGCTGCAAATGAACTTTGCCAAATGCCTGATGTTTTCGGGCGAGTGAAAAATAATTTTTGTAGTAGCTTTGAAGCTTCTCTTCTACCATGCAGTTCTAATTTTGAATAATCATTGTAGTGTAATTGTTTGGTCCTTATCATAATTTGCACTCAATGATTTAGTTGCACAACATCCATGCCTAGGACCGGCTTCGGATTGTAAATTGCTGTAGTTTTCATACAATCTTTGTCCATTAACCACGTTGCTGTACTCATCATGGACATCCTTATTGCATCTGGTTAATATCCTCTCTAATTTGCCAATTATTTCAGAAACACCCTATGTAGTTCAAATAATAGTTAGTTGCTACAAGTTACATGCTAAAACATCTAAATTAATAGTAAATAAATAATACACAATATTGAAAAACACGTTTTATATTATTATTACAATTGTTGATTACTATAAATCACTTATAATAAACTAAACCTAACATTTTCTTATACATTTAAACACATCTTATATTTATAATTCGATTATAAATTAAATACAATCTAAAAGATGCTCATTTAAATTGAATTTAAATGAAAAAACTACAACCACTATCGTATCTTGTAATTTTATTCCACTGAATTCATGTAATTAGTAACACTACAGAATAGTTTAAAAAGTCAACACATTTTTATAACTACATTTAAGTATAAAATTTAAAGTAAGCGAGAGATAAGCCACAACATCATTCAAGCATCAAAACTCCACTGAACCGATAGATCACATTTGCTTTATCCCTTGCAAGCCAACGCATGCTCGCACCACCACTACGCAGTAATCAATGAAACCACATATGCGCGCACAATATCGGGGTTTATTTTTAACTTTGAATCGCGTGTTATATTACACCATCCTAAAATGCCAGCTTATTCAGATTCAGCAGTGAGAAGTTATTTCCAAATCCAATAGAAGGAAAGGCAACAGCGAATGGGCATTTTATTTTTAAATTATTTGCAAAATTTAACACTAATTCAGCAAATTGTAAATTAAAAAGTTAGTACCTACGGACTTTACTCACAAATTGATTCCGCTTTCGAACTTTTTGAAACGTTGGTTTCTGGTAGTTCTCAACGTGTAAATCAAAAGTCTCAATGGGCGCTAAGTCGCAAAAATCCTATTAAAATGATCTCTTAAAAATTCATTTTCCGTAAGAACTTCGAAGGTACAATTATACTTACACGTTATGCATATGTTGATTAAACCAGGAATGGTAATGCACTCTGCAAAAGTGTAGTACACCTTGACGTCACAGTATACGTAATGGGGTAAGTTGGTGTAGTTAGGGGTATAACCATATTCAAAATGTATATTCTGTGTTGGTATTTGCTTACACTTTTGAGTACACCAACTTTCACCATAAATACACTATAACGTACTACAGTTTTGTATCAGAGTGCATCACCATCCTTGATCCGAAACCGTGACATATCCGTAATATGCAATACACAATAGGTATAACTGTACCTACCTCGGAAGTACTTATGTAAGAAAGCAACTTTAAAGGGTCCATATCTTAAAAAGATGAGCTTTTACGATTTAGCGCCCATCGATACTTTTGATCTACACGTCAAGAACCACGAGAATCCATAGTTTCAAAGGGTTTGACCGCGGCAAATTAAGTATTTTTGCCTATAAATGAAGGGTTTAAATTATTTTTATCTGCTTATTTAGTGTTTTATTGGCTGGTCATTATTTCGAAACCTACTGCCATTGAATCGATTGAAAAATTACAAATATCACATAGTTCATGTATACTAATTTATTACACAGCATTGAAAATCCATAAGGCTTATTTTTATACGCTCACAGTTCAATGTTAAGATAAGTGTTAAGAGTCTCGCTATTAGACTCTTAGTTAGTAGGTAGTAATGTTTTATCTGCGTAAACGTAAATATACAAAGGCGGGGTGAAAAGTTGACCAAAAAGGCTGACCCATATATGGCTATAAGTATTAAATCCATATGATTTTTAGTTAGCCCTACCTTTCAAAAGACATGTATATAAATTTGACAGCTGTTGCACTATTAGTATCTGAGTTAAAGCATTTTTAGTGAAAGAACTTTTGTTGTTTGAAAAAAAAGTGCTGTTTCATTAAGACAATGCACCGTGTCACAAATCAACGAAATCGATAGCAAAATTTCATGAATTGGGCTTTGAATTGCTTCCGCATCCACCGTACTCTCCAAATCTGACCCCCAGCGACTTTTTTCTGACCTCAGACCTCAAGAGGATGCTCGCTGGACAGAAATTTCGCGCCGATGAAGAGGTAATCGCCGAAACTGAAGCCTATTTTAAGGCTAAATACAAATCGTATTATAAAAATAGTATCGAAAAATTGTATGACCGCTGTAATCGTTGTATCGCCCTCGAAGGTAACTATATTGAATAGTAAAATCAAATTCTATCAAAAAAAATAATTTTTTTCTACGCTAGCCTACGAACTTTTCAGCCCGCCTGTTAGAAGTAAATTTCCTTGTGAGGAAAATTTTGATTAACGAACGTTTTATGTCAGTTTTCTACAGTTATTCATTCTTTTGATGTTATGAGACACATTAGAGCACGTAAACAAGCAGTTTTATGCATCCTTTTTGCAACATACTGGACACCTGTAGCATCTATTTAGACGATCAACAGGATTATTATTATGTCTTATTCCTTCCAACAGCAGTAGGATACGTTTTTTATTGGATGTACGTTTTTCCCAGACACGATTTGCGTTCTTTGTGTAGGTATAGCTCTCAATTTCCTACAGGACGTTGTTGTGGTAGCGCATATTCTGTACTTATACGTTAATTGCACGAGACACATTAATAATATACTTTAACAAACTAGTATTTCATGCTCAAGTTGTTTTTCTCGATTGTCGAGTCAATAACGCAACTTCTTCTTGTCAGAATAAAGAGCCACATGCTCGAGAGGAATAATCAACTTCTCCCGATTGCAGCGGCGGCGTATCACTTCGAAAATTAAAACGGTGTAAGTTTGTATCTATTTTATTTATTGCACATTTTCTCGTTATTTAGTAGGAAGAGATACGAAAAAATCCAATGCTAGCAAGACACAGAGTACGAAAGGCAGAAAATAATTTTCTTCTATTCTACAAAGATAAATAAGATCCAAGTAATGTAAATTAAGAGCAGTATTGTTTGGAATGTCGAACAGGAAGTACTAAAATTATTATTTTGTAAACATTTGGTGTCTTCTGATGGTGTACAACTCGGCCAAAATATNGCAGAAAATAATTTTCTTCTATTCTACAAAGATAAATAAGATCCAAGTAATGTAAATTAAGAGCAGTATTGTTTGGAATGTCGAACAGGAAGTACTAAAATTATTATTTTGTAAACATTTGGTGTCTTCTGATGGTGTACAACTCGGCCAAAATATTCGTAGTCGCAACAGAGGTATGCGCAGTGGCAAAGTGGAAGGGATATAAGTAGATACCATTCTGTTTAAAGTTGTTGAGTAGTGATTGTCGTGTACCGAGCGGCATGGCCTAGAGGTTTAGACCATTGCCTAGTATTCGGGAGGACGCCGGTTCGATTCCGGGTCCGTCTGCCTTGATCCAAGTTTTTCTGTGGTTTCCTAGGATCACTTAGGCAAATGCTGAGACAGTATTATTCCACAGATAATCTTTCATTCTCTTCTGTCTTCATTTCGTCCGTCTCATCTTTCTAACCGGAACCACCACCCACCCATTCCCACGCTTCCTGAAAGGTCCTTCCGCCCTACCCTCCGGCGTAGTCCGGAGGGACTGCCCGCCCATCAGCATTACTGGCTGGTGGGAATGAAACACCCAAAAGTTTTTTTTTTTTATTGTCGTGTACAGTCGTAAAATCAGTGCAATATGAAATGACCAATGTCGCAGACGGCATCGAAATCAGATTTATTTGTTCCTTCTGATTGTATATAGTCCAAGAAGTTTCCCGAAAAGCATATCTGTTTTCCTCTTTTTTCCGCTTGTGCGCATCTCGCGCCTACAGATTCGTTAGTCGAGCAGTACGCGACTTGCAGTAGCGAGAATTGCCAAATGGTCCAATGTCATGTCGTCATGTCCAGATAACAGTAACATTTATTCCACTTTTAGGGTTCTACAGAGGAAGTGAAGCCTCTTGCAAGATAACCACTGCTTTTGTAGGTGTCTAGTCATTAATTTCAGAAGCTTATCACTTTATTTGCGGATGACTATAATGCAAAGAGAATATGTAAGATTATCTTTATTCCAATGAATCCGTCATAATATTAGGTGTGTAGAAAGAGCGAAGAATATCTCAAACTGTATTTTTTTTCTTCCCCTAGTACCTATGCCGCCCTCGCTCCGAATAATCGTAAAAACTCTCGATTTCGATATGCAACAGATACTCTTTCACCATTACATAAAATAACGCCATATAATTTTGCATTAAGCAAAGTGTGGAGGGTTATATGGAATTAAATGCTTATTGTTTTATAATATTCTGGGTGGGCCTCCCCGTCTCAAGGAAAGCTGCTATAAACATCATTTATTAAGTGTCCTTCAGATGTTATTTTAAGTAACGCCACTGTATTTTCTATAAGATACATACTATGAGCCTATAAAGAATTATTGTGTTCGCAGGTTTTTCCTTACTGTTCTAAGACATGGACCATTTCCTTCTTCGTTGGTCATTCTGTCCGTTACGAAGAGGACGCGGAACAGTTCGCTCGGTTTTGTTCGAAACATCGCAGTTGTTGTCACATGCACTTTAGATTAAAAACGAGTTCCTTAAGAATGTTAACATGCCATCTTACACCTTTAATCGTAATAATGCCTACTGGTAATTAGTGCAATGTACTGCAATTTTCATGCCTATACTGCATTACAAACACGGCTATCACAATGGAAAGCGCCGGACTGACTGACTCGTTCAAAATTACCGTGAAATTTTAATGTGGAAAATCTTTACTTTTAAACTCCTCATTCAGAGAGACTATTTTGTTATAGATAGACAGCAAAAACTAGAATCAAAATCATAAAAATATCGAAAAATCATTATTGCAACGGTATTCTATTGAATAAAATCGTTGTTGTTAGGTGTTAAAATTTATGTATTTATAAATATATTTTGGTTAAGAAATAGTAGAGAGTTCCGAATAGATCTTGTACATTTCCCTAAATCTGCATTTTTTTAAAAACTGTCAGAAAGGGTGAAATGTTGTTTACTAATGATGCAATTCCACCGACGTTTCGCTTTCCAATCTAATTGTAAAGCTTTTTTTAAGGTAGATTACTTAACCTTAAGAAAGTCTTTGATCGGAAGGCAAAACGCAGTGGAATTACATAATTAATAAAGAACATTTCAACCATTTCTAGCTGCTTATAATTGAATGTATCTTTATGTAACATTGAGGAAGATATTATAAAAGGATAAAAAGATCTCAGTAGATCTGAAAGTGTATGGTATGTTTCTTGTCCTATTCCTATTCCTGCATATTCTGCTAGGAAATCGTTAAATATTTCCCTGGGTTAAAATTTGTATTTGGTCTTTGCTAACCCCTTACATATTTCAAAATCTATTAGAGTGGGGTTAATAACTTGCACTTTCTCAACAGTAGTTTCACTATTTATATCTTATCAGTACTGACATTTACCCATTTTGATTACATCGAACACTGTTCAACTGAAAAATACTCTTAATCTTATTAATTTTTGATTTAAATTTGGCTTTTTATAGATCATAATAGAACGGGTTGAAAAATAAAATGCGGATCTAGACATTACATTTTACTATATGTTTGAAGTTCTTGTCATGTCATTAGACTGTAGAAAAGATAGTTAGCTAGTTTGTTAAATATCTCTTTATTAATAAAGGTTAATAAATTTTTACTGACAACTTTCGGTTATATCTAATAATTTATTACCACTTTCAAAGCGGTATATTACTTCTTAATTGAGATAGACGAGAAACATAACGTTTATGACGAAAAGACCGAGGAGAATACGACCGAGTTAAATTAAAATCATTAGATTGTGTGATGGAACCCCATTCTACGAGTAATAAAAACAAATAACAAGATAAGACCAAACTACTGGAAGATAACAGTACATAAAGCAAGCAGGTTGTCTCTGAAAAAAACCTTTGAACGTTTTATTCCCACAAGCTACTAACGCTGGTGGTCACACAGTCCCTCTGGACTACACCGAAAGCTAGGGCGGTAGGCCTTCTTCAGCCTTCTTTGGGAAATCGTATAGGAATGGGTGGGTGATCGTTGGGGAGAGAAATATGAGACGGGTGAAATAAAGGCAGTTGTGAAGTTAAACATTATCTGCGGAATATTAGTTTTGTTGTTGAGTAGAACACCGACTTAAATATCGATTAAGGTACCTACATCTATCGGTAAGTATTTACTGCTCATTGTAGTATTAATGACTAAATGTTCTTTATCAATCCGGTGGGACAATATAAGTTGCATTTTATCCTTACCTTAAGTAGCTACATAAAGGTTTTATACTATATATTATATTGATTTGGGTTGTACAAAGCAACATCGGTTAGGAGAGTCCTCATGTGATAATTTCGATAAATTGTTGATCATGGACTTAATGGCTTAATATTCTTTAGTAAAACGACTTTTTTTTGTTAGAAATTTATGCAAGCTTTAATTCTCCTATTCTCCAGAAAGCACCCTCTAAGATGGTAATAATTTAAGGTATACTTCGTTTACTTTCTGTAGCGATGTGACTTTCAGTTTGACCGGCGCAAAGTAGAAAAGAACAGCACTAGGCCAGAAAAGGAAGGAGACAACTCTCGGCTAAACTCTTAACCGGCGAGGAGCGTATAATCCGTACAGTACTGCACGGAAAAATTGACCATTTTATCCACTACAATTGCAATGCTCAAATGTGCTATTATTGGCATCATTTACTACTGAAAATATCAACGAGATGTTTATTTATATTTGAAGATGTATTAAAGGCTTTAACGCTTGTTTTCGACTCGCACTACTATTCATGATTAAACAAAACTTTTGGCAGGTACTGTATGAAAAAGTATGTTTAATGAACAAGAGTCGAGAGCATAATGAGCTTTTTTTCTCCCTACCTACGATTTTGCCAGCGCGCATCCAAGACATTGGAAGGGGCACATCGCTACAGAAAGTAAATGAAGTATATATATAGTGTAACTTCTTAATCTAGAATACAAGGAGGATACATGCCTTGAATTTCCCCCATTAAAAGCACTGATAATCTTTTAACTATTGTTTTCAAGAAGTAAAGTTTTCGCAGTTCCTAATTTACATTGAAGAGATACGTAAAGCCTATCCCCATCTTTGTTACCTACATCTCTTAATGACCGCGCCGTGAGATGGTTTTTGTTTGTATAAATTAATGTTAACATAAAATTTTATGTTGTTCATTTCCTTAAGAACGGGTTCAACTTGATAGGCAACTGACCAAACTGAGTAAGTTTATTAAGCTGTAATATTTCCCGTAATTGCTGGAAACAAGCATTATGACGGCACTCGACCATACTATACTGCTTGCTTAGAATTAATAAATCAAAAAATTTATGCAAAAATACTTATACGATCTTAACAAACGATAAACCTGCATACAAAACGCATGTTTTTCCCCTTCTGCAAAAATAAATGGTTAATTATTTATTTAGTAAACTTAATTAGTTGGACGTTGTTTAATTCATTAATAGGTGCAGTAATATTCACATTTTCACTGTCTTTATGTAGGCATGCATGCAGTGTGTTAGAACGATTTAACATTAAACTAAACACTTAATTAGCAGCCAATATTCAACTATACACATAAGTTTAAGCAAAAGGATTAAAGCTTCAAAAGGTATGAAATAAAAAAGATAATAAAATGTCATAAACGTACTTATAAATTACTACATCTTTTCAATTAACTGTTATCGTGAAACGTAAACAAATATCACACATCTGAATAATTTTGGGTTTTAGAAAAGTTGTAGAGTAGCGATTTCCATACGAAGGATGCGAAAATACTTTCGTTCCTCAACTCAAATTGTATGCGAGCTTCGGGAAGAAAATAAGGCACCACCTCCGTAGAGTAAATTGCCACCCCAGTCTTCGGCTTGGGAATGACGTACTTTCTTCCCTTGGTGCGTAATATATCCTATTTGATTATTATTTTTATCTTCCAGGTCAAAGGAATATGTGTTGTGTGTTTACAATAAATTGCAAAGGTTGTTTATCAGTGGCGTAGTCGTATAAGGGCATTATTTTTTCGCGAACCACTAGTTCGGAGCTTGTTTAACAATAACTAACCGGGAACTGTTTACGTTATTCATTCCAGTATTTTGCTCCTGCCAATCGAGCAAATCAGGGAGCTGAGAACTGACCAATAACGAGTAAGTATTATGCCTTCAAGTGTTTGTTGTGTAAAAACGGTTTCTAGCATTGTATTGGCAGTGCGCGTTTCGATTCGCACTTTATGAAGTATTGTGTTTATTATTTCGTGGAACAACAGGGTTAGCTGGCGAAGAACAAGACATAACATATTAAATGTGGTATTGTGGCAAGCTTTGCTTTGGTGTCGTCACCCGTATCCATAAACAAACGCTTGTAAAATCGATTGATGTGGAAAACGTAAAACTCGTAAAACTTCTAAGTGGCTAGTCGTAAATTTTAACAAATATACATAAATATATAAATATACATGCACATAAATAATACTTTTATACAAAATGTCGAACAAGTGTGTTGGACCAGCGCGTCGAGGGTGCCGTACAACCGTATACAACATCTACATAAATACAAAATATGTACGTTCCTCGATGTGCGCAAAAACTGCTGGATAGATAGATTTTAATCAAGTTTTTTTTTACTACTTAAACGCCTAACCTTTGTTTCCAATGAAAATTATCACGATATTCTTTTTTAATAACAAATTATTACAGTTTTCATATACGCATACGAGAACGGCATAAGGCAGCCATTATGTGTATTATTTCACCACTGAAAAAAGAGATAACCGGCGACCAAAGGTGAGAGAAAGCTATGTTTCTACTTCTGCCTCCTCATAAAGTAAAATAGTTGTAGTTAATGTGGTCGTTTCGGCTTTCGTGTAGAGGAACGAATGATCGAACATTCGACAGATATGTGGCGAAATAGTACATGACGCACCACGGAACGAAAGTCATTATGTCGCGTGTCGTTTGTTGTAGCAGTGTGGCGCAGTCTTAATCCGTAGAGCGTAATTTACTATTTCGCCACATCTCTGTCGAATATTCTAACATTCGTCTTTGTATAGCAGCCCATTTTCAGTCTGGGTGAGTACACTATTTTTAGTCACATAAGTGTATGCCGCAAGTTCAAATGTTCGTGTTTATTCGGTACGAAATTGTTTAATTTCGTTATGTTGTGCGTTTCTGTAACGCCATAATGTAGTTGTTTCGGTTTCGTATAGAGAGACGAATGTTCGAGATGTGGCGAAATGGTAGATGACAATCGGCTGTGTTATACCGCGTCTCGCTTGTTATGACAGACCTGAAGTGGCGCATTTTCGCCCCTCAGTGCATAATCTACTATTTCGCCACACCTTTGCCGAAAGTTCGAACATTCCGTCCCTTTATACGCCTTTGGCTCGGATGACAAACGATACGCGGTATGAGGTAGCCCACATTTACCTTGAGGTGTGTATACTACTTTTCGTGATATATATGCCGGAAGTTCAAATTCCCTGTTTATTCGATTCGGGTGACAGCTGAGACGCGATGCGAAATTGTCTAATGCGGCGAAATACTAGATGATGCACCGCGGAACGAAAATCGGTTGCATTATACCGCGTCTAGCTTGTTGTGGCAGACCTGAAGTAGCGCATTTTCGACCCTCATCTACTATTTCGCCACATCCCTGCCGAATGTTCGAACATTCGTTCCTCTATATGCGGTTCTGCCTCGGGTGACAAACGGCACGCGATATGAAGCAAGCTACTTTCACCCTGAAGTGCGTATAGTATTTTTCGTTAAAAATAAAGGCTGATCATCAATAAAAGCTTTGTAATGAATTGCAGGTAACTACACCAAATCTTACGTGCATAAATCCTGAGGAACTAACTATTTTTCCACGTCTCCGAATTAATTAAACGTCAACTTTTGTTCTCGTTTACAACAACCAATGGAAATGTAACGATCCAGGAGATATTTACTAACAAATTCGCACATTTTGCTATTTGCTGCTTGAACGTTTTAATTTCACAAAGAGCCGCGATAACTTTGATTACGAGTGCTACAGGTACTTATTGGAATCAAATAACCGATAAAACAGAAATGGTATTTTCGAACACAATTTCAATCTTGAACAGGATATTTCATATAGTGTCATAACAATCATAAACTTTTTAAAAAAATACTAATTGTAACCGTGTGTAATTGCAAGAAAAGTATAGACTTCGTTACTTTATATGAAATGGTCATTGAACACACTCGCACATTTAACCAGTACATCATTTTTACATAAAAATTTTCACAATTTTTCTACTTAACACCCTTAGATTTAAAAATTACTAAACGTCCTCGTTACAGTTTATGTTAATTTTCATGAGTTGGTGAATTATTTTGTATACTTTTTTTCTTACATTTTCCACTTTTTTTTTCAACAAATAAGTTAAAGCATAGACATTTAGAGGATGTGGCAAAGAAGTGCATTTACCCCGTCGTTGTTCTTGCAAAGGTATGTTTAAAAAACAAACTTCAAGCCTAAAGGGACAATCAATACGTTTGTTAACGTTAACAGCGGAAGTAAATGCTTCTTAGAGTTAAATACCGTAGCAAGTCACATTCACGGTATATTTTGAGTTGAACAATACCCATATAAGTAAGTGTACGTAAGGAAGGCAAAACAACAACTAAATAAGTAGTAAGTCGCACTCGGTTTCTTATTGTTTATTATTCAACCGCAGAAATGGTTTCGCTACACAGTTGCTTCTTCGACGGGTAGTGAAGTACAACGTACTGTGGGGACACGGATTTTCAATAATAAGGGAAATGCAAAATATGTCGATTATTTGGAAATTGTAAACTTGACAATAGATCATATCGATGGAAAATAAACAACTAAAAATGCGATATCGCAGCCATCAATTGAATGAAAAAATCGATAAATGAACGCAGGATCTACCCATGAAGATATCTCATGTAAAAAAATTATTTTTTATAACTATGCCACCAAAACGATACCTCATCATAAGTTCGTCAGAATTGATATTCCCCTAATAGTTCTTCCGCCTTTTTTTCCATCCTTCTCTCCCGAGATAAAAATGTTCAGTTTCTCATAGTCTCTGAAAGCGAGACTCGAGTCTCCGACTCTCATTGAGTCTCTCAGGTGTCGCTGAGAGAGACTGTTGAGGGATTGTCAAAAAAACTGTTTAGTGTCTCTGAACGAGAAACTCGAGTCGCTCATAGAGATCCTTATTCCGTATCCAGTCTCTGGACAAGAGCGTTGAATCTCTGAACGAGAGACTCGAATCTCTGAATAAGTGGTGTCTCGATAGACATGGTTAAAATTTTCTAAATTCAACATATTTCAGAGATCCCAGTATTCTACGAGAGACTGGAGTCTCTCAATTTTTCAGTTTCGTTCATTCAGTCTCTCTATGAGAGACTCGAATCTCTGAATTAACAATTTTATCATTCGAGTCTCTCATATAGAGACCGTGAGAGGTCCATAAAAACACCTAGGCAATAACTGAGAGACTGTGAAAGACTATGAGCGACGCTCTCAGAGACGCTGAAAGGCTCTGAAAGACTGGAGAGAGACTGAAAATTTTTGTCTAGGGCTGTTCGATTCTAATTAAGGTAATTGTTCTAAATGCACCTATCCGCGCCTCTCTGTTTTGTTATGATTACTGTCACGTTCCGTTTATAATACTGCGCGACTTCCCCGTCTCGTAAAGACCAACTAGTCTAAAACATACAACTTCTAACCTCTCGTCCTGTATGTTTTAGGATTTCCGCTTGTATCCTATCTATACTTGGTGCCTTATTATTGTTAAGATTTGATATATCTTATTGTTAAATTATTTTCCAAGGTTCTTATCTTCATTTTCATTTTTGTTTTTACGTCCTTTTACAGTACCTCGTCGCTTCGATGTTTTTTACTAATTTTTTTTTTAATTCAATTCCTCTGTGTCGTTACGAAAATTCTAGTTTCGTTTTTTTGTTGAGTATTTTCGTAACGCGTCTGTATAATTATTCTTTAAGTTTTTTAATACTAGATCAAACTCCTCTCTTATTATGGGATAACCTAGCTCATCTATCTCCACACTATCTTCCTTCCATAATGTATCTCCTAACCAATAACCTGATGCTATAGGTTCTCAAAATTTTCCTTCCTCCTGTTTGCCTTTTTCTTATTTTCTAGCAAAAATAATGAATTTTATGTACCACTCTTATTCCCTTTAAGTATACCATGAGAATGAGAATCATTAGAAAATTTTCATTTTTTCTTTTTAAGGTACGGTCTGGGATCTTTAAATTAATTATTATTATTCAAAAATGCTTTGTAGCTCGCTTGATCGTGAGTCATCATTTTGCATATTCTTGTGCATAACTAGTCGATAAAATATTTCGAAAAGTACTTATAAATAGCTTTAATTTGTGCTGCTATTTGAAAGCTGAATTTATAATTTTCATTAAAGTCATTATTTTTTATCAGTATTTCTATTAATTTGATCTTGCAAAAATCAAAACTTTTGGTAACAAAGTCTATTTCAAATATCTAGTAAGTAACTACCTACATTTTCTGACATTACGGACTGTCATTCACAACACTACTTTTATTTTTGGTTGCAAAATTACCCAGTTAATTATCGTAATCTATTTCATAATGTTTGCAAAACGAAACTCTCGTAAATCAAAACACTCGGTTCGCAGCAAATCGTTACGCAGTACACCTCTTTGCGCCATCAGAAGTCTCGAACAGTTCAAAGCTCCCAGCAAGGGAAAGAAACAGAATATGATAGAACAAGTCAAAATGCGTTTGAATAGAAACGCAACACCATTCGTTTGTCACAATGTAAATGTTAAGGGGGATGACAAATGGACAACGCTAAAAGAAATATTCGAAATTAGAGACATGAACAAAAAACATCCGAAACACTATCAAATCAATTCCACGGAATATTGGTTCAAAACGAATGGAAAGAAAACGGGCATAACATTCCAAGATATTGCCAATTGTAGTCAACTGGATAAAATAAGAAAATCTAAAAGAAGGAAAACGTGTAAAACATGTTTCTCTAAACGAAAAAAAGACAGCGAAGAAGTGCATTTCTATTAAATAATTCTACCTACAACAAACGAGATACTTGTATATTTATTCCTAGATTTACGTGTTGGTCATAACGGGTATTATTTTATCTATTTTTAAAAAAGTGTTGTATTCTTCCATGTGCTGTTACATTTGCAAACAAAAAACGTATTTATTAATCAATCTGCAATCTGTTATTATCTAGGTTCTAAGTTCAATATTCGAGAAAAACTATTTTCATTCAACAGATTTAGGTATAATAATACTGCCTTGAAATAGCTTATTACTCCTAACTATTACTATTATTGTTATTTGAAGGGAAATGATATTGGAATTATTAATTATACATGAAATTCTTATCTAATCAAAAAGTCCCTCGGATGCTTACATTTTACAAACCTGACGGTATGGTATGTGAAATGAAAAATTAAAACTATTTGTTTCTTACCACTGTTAAGTAGTGCTAAATTTGTAACAAAAGTATACTTTGTTTACTTTCTGTAGCGATGTGACCTTCAGTTTGATCGGCGCAAAGTAGAAAAGAACAGCACTAGGCCTGAAAAGGAAGGTGACAACTCTCGGCCAAACTCTTAACCGGTGAGGAGCGTATAATCCGTACAGTACTGCACGTAAAAATTAACCATTTTATCCATTACAATTGCATTGCTTAAATGTATTGTTNCAGAAGCTAGCAAAATATCTACAGGCGCGGTATATATTTTAAACAGTGTTAACTGTTAGTGCCATTTAATGGCAATGAAATTATGATTCTTCATTGAGACCATAAGGTTAATTGGTACAAAAGTTTAATTAACAGTGATTTGCTTACTACCCCTGGTAACACACATTAAAAGCACTCTTTCTAAATAATGGTTAATATTCAGCCTTGATCGTCGTGGTATAGGATTATTTTCCCTTAGGTGAAAACACCAATCAATTCGTTTATCAAACGAATCATAAAGTTCTTCGCTATTGTACTGAAACAGTCTCAATTTGTTTCTTGAAAATGTCAACCATTCTCATTGAAGGAGAAACAGTCCTAGGCTATGGTTTTCAAGCTTTATTCAGATGATATCGGCCGTGAAAACGTAACTCTTTTTATATAAGCACCCTACTCGAGTTTGTATTTCATTGCAACTCTACAATCCGAAGTTACGCCTTTGTAAATCGAAATCGAACCTGTTAAATCTTTAACATCTCAAAATACTCTTCGAGAGAATTGTATTCATAATAAAGACCATGATAGATATCTTTCAGCGACTCTGCAAATACGGATAGGTAATAATTAATTTTTAAAAGTCTGTCCAAAGAAAAGCTTAGTAAGTTATTAGAAAAATTAACTAACATTTTACTACTTGAATTTATTAATTTGAATTCATACGCTTAGTATTTTGAGAAAAATATTTGGAAAGTCATAAGGGGTCTAGGAACCGCGTTTCTTCACAAAAAGTTATGTCAAAATTAAAAAAAAATTAAGGCGATAATCCTATAATTTTCATTGCCGCGCTTCATGGTGACAACTCCCTTAAGTTAATGTTTTATTTAATTTGAGAAGTGGTGGCTCTATTTTAACTGTACAAAATCACATTAAGATTTTTTTGCACATAGACATGGACGCCGACGGAAGGGACGATTGAAACATGATTGATTATTATTGATCAAAGCTACTGATGGGAAATGATACAAACTGCGTATGTTTAACGTTCAATTTGACGACATACGGATGATCGGATGATCGATGCAAGTAAATAACGATTCCGATAAATAACCCGTAATTACGACATTGATATTTCTCGACCAATGATATCGTGAAACGGGATAAAAAACGCATCCGAATGTTTGGAATTCTATCCTGAAATACGTCTTATATTCGCCTCACGAGCTAATGACAGAAAAACAGATGCGGGACGGTATTTTCGAAGATTCTGTGAGTTTAAAAGCCCATTGTTTCAGTTTTTATTATTGGATGGCTAGGTTCTTTATTCTTTTTTATTTTTTACCAAACGACAGCAACGTCCATTCGAGTTTCTTACGACGACTGTAGGAATTGCACCAAACCATCCAATTTCCAGGCCATTGGTTATTCAATTTATTAATTGTAAATTGAAGATGAAGCACAAATACTTGTGTCCGATAAATAATTAAACCAACCCATGTCAGTTATTTTTAAAAAATAAAATAATTAGCACTAATTTATTTATTCTTAAAATAAAAACAAATAACTTACTATTTTATCTCATTAATCACTTTCGTCTTCGTTTTATTTCTCTTTTTATAAATATCGTATTGTAGCAATATACTATTGTATCTCAAAACTAACATACAAAGAACTTGCTTTCTAGTCTATAGAATTCCTTCCCTAATTTAAGCCAAAATTGAGAAATTAATTCAAAAAATCGTAAAGCAAAATTTTAGCATTTTTTTCAAAAACGAGATGTAATGTATTAATTTTAAAGATACAAGGAAATTATCAGAACGTAAAAACCATTACTAAAAGTAAAAGTAATTTTTTTCTATCAATAGGTAAACTTTGTTAGTTAACAACAATGAAATTAATAATAAGGTAAGTAACACCTTTATTAAATAATTGGGCTACAGTTGACCTTTTGTCAATGGCATATATATGTAATAACGAAATATGACAAGCGTTAAATGAAGAGCCAAAAAGACCAAATATTTAACACCTTCACGGAGAAAACTATATCTTTATGACAACGCAAACATTTTGAATTTTCGATTGTAAATGAGTGAATTTGCCGTAGAAATAATAGAATTTATTAGGTAACTTGTAATAATCTCAATTTTGACATGCTTTTTTAAAAAAAACAAAATAATTCGAAGTGGTCTGTATTCTGTCGAAACTGCCAGACGCGGATCGCGATTTCGANAAGTATAAAAAATTTTGAAACAAAAGATGTAGCTGCTATTTGAATTGCTAATAGTTATTTGTCTATTGTTTTGTATTTATAATACGAAAAAATTATGTTTGAATTAAAAAAGGAAAAGAATCTGCAATTAGTTTTAGCCCCCCGGTATACAGTTCCACGGCGAATTAAATATTAACCAAGAAGGTTAGGCAGCTGATTTTCTTAGAAAACAAAAACTGTTTACTACTGTCAACGAAAAATCACAAGTCAAGAATTCCGTAATTTTAACAAAATTAACAGTGTCTTTGATATGGACCCTGAAGACGATGACAGCCAGATGGATGACGATTATATTAAAACCCTTTTCAATAAATGTAATAGCTCAGTAGATGCAACCGATGATAATCAGAAGAAGCAGAACGAGAAGGAGACCAATGAAGGTAATAATAAAGACAAAAAAGATGAAAGCGACGAGGAAGATGTTTCTGAGAAGACGCACAGAACTCCATTTCTAAATTTTCTAAAAGAATATCGTGAAAAAAATCCAGAATTAACAGCGAAAGAAGCTTTAAAAAAAGCCACGGAAGAATGGCGGAAATTTTCTGAAGAACAAAAGATGAAATATAAGAAAAAAGCGAATAAAGTCGCTACGAGAAGGAAAAGGAAAAGAAGAAGATATAGCTCAACATCAACTGAAGACGATTCATCAACGACGAATTCCACCATCTCTTCAGATGGGGAATCGAGACGCAGACGTAAAAGATGTAATCACAGATCATGTCATCGAGTTGTGGTAGCTAGAAGTAGGAAAAGAAAAGGTAGAAAACGCAGGAGGAAATCGGGAAGAAGCAGGGGTAAAAGGTACTAATATGCGTAACTGAAAGTCGGACTGCTTAATTGAAGGAATACTGCAGTATAATCAATTATGCATAGATTACACTTATAATAGTTCTGCTACAAACAAATGTGCTGTCAAAATTTATGTCTCGGGTTAGGGTGGAATGATCTTTGTAATAAAAAATGCTAAATTTTTTGATACATTGTGTTGTACTTGTTTTAGTCGAAGCGTATTGGATTATAAATACACTATATATGATTAATAGGCAATTTAGTCCCTTTTAAAGTCAAAATAAGAAAATTTTTTTTGCAGATAAATATTAGTCTACCCTCTATGTACTAATTAGACGTTTTAAAACAACTTACCTATTATTTTAAAATGATCCATTGTCATTTAATGATTATTTTCTTCTTTTTGTGTTTGAATTCGTTCAACATATATTTATCAACCATTATCTGGAAAGAAGTAACGAAATTTTATTGCAAGTTGTAGGCGTGACAAAAAATATCGTTGATTTTATTTCCTTGTTACATTATTATGAGAAAATAGATAAAACTGGCCAAAAAGTAACACAAATATGACTCGTTCGTGGCTCAGGGAGGAGAAGCAATTGCACCCATTATCCCCCCTTCCTAGATCTGCGCCTCTATGGCGTATTATATATGATCTTAATCAGAGACTGAACACTAACATCCTTTTGCGACATTCTCTTATTAAGACTGATTTGAATCTGATGTCGATACTCTATCTGAACCCTTTTAGGGCATATCTTATAAGGACTGACATGGCCCAATTGAGCTTAACGTACTGGAACTCTAACGGTATGTTTTATTTCGCCTTATTGAACCCTAAACATGATACCCTACTTAGACTTATTTGAGTGTGATATCAATGCCCCTTACATGAACCTTTTTAGCACTTGAGGTGGATCTCTTATTTTTATCCAGGTCAAGATTTGGTCAAAATGTTTTAAAATGACTTGATCAGAGGCAAATGATATAACCATACCTTATCCACACAGGGTAGCCTTAACCAGACCGTATCTAACAGCCTTACTATGCCCAAATGTTCTGAGGTACAAACATTTCTGATCTGGGAATAATCAAAATCGGGAAGGGAGGAACAAATTTACAGTCGGGAAACAAAATTTCCTCGTGATTACGTAACCTAAAGTTTCTTCAGATTAGTCTTGCTCCAAAATTTCATACAATCCTTGTAGGACAAAACCTAAATGAACCCAGATCGCAGAGTTTTAGATGTATTAGGCGCAACGCATCGATATTATTTAACCATCAAATATTTATCCTTTATGTGTTTATTTGCATTTACTTGTGAACTAGTAAGAGGCCTTCGATAGTTAAATCTGCCCCTAGACGATTTCATTTTTCATGAGATAAAGAAATTCCATATCAACGAACCAAGCAGTATTTTCAATACTAAAAGGAGATAGAATGACAAGACACTTGGAGCTATTTAAGATATGTCAGAAACAGGAAGTAGAAATAGGAGTAATGGGGAGTATAGGAAGACGTAGTAGATTAGATTACAGCTCGCAATTTTAGTAAAAGATGTGGGATAATGTTCTAGTTTTAGGGAAGTGATAATGCGAAAATTGGCTTAAGATAGGAAGGAATGGAGATGTATGTCCAACCAGTCTTCGGATTGACGACCTTATGATGATGATGAAAAGATAAATAATAAATTTTACTGTCACTGGTAAGCTTCTTCTAAAATATTTCTTAAGTGGGCGCAAATCAAGATAAAATAAATATGATACATAAAACGTTTGCAAATAATACAAAATGGTCAAATTTTTAATAGATGCCCTGAAATTTATGTAATGTATTTATTTACTATTTGTAAATAATTATAATTATTAGTTTCGCAAATTGCAACTGTAGTAAAACCAAAAACCAATAGCTTCCTTTTTTTCTTTAAGGAAAACATGGAAAGTACCCACAAGGGTTTTAAAATAGTATATTTGTATATTGGCAATCAACACATTATCTATAAATAATAGTTGCATAAGGTTTAAAAAAGAAGTTAATCGATGTTTTACAATTGATTTATTGATATTTTACACCATAATAATTATAATATTCGCATTACAATTATAATTAACATCACAGGAAATTTTGTTAATAACTTCATTGTTTTATGGATGAATAATCCTACGCATATTTTTAAACACTACTGCCCTGTTCTGAAATATCTGCGACATTTTTTGTGGAAGGTCCTTCCCCTTCTTCGTCATCCCGAGCAGATTTTTCGCCATCTTCAATTTTTTCAGGATGCTCCTTGAGATAATCTACGTAGTCCTGTGTTTGCTTAGCGTAGACATTTCGTAAATGTTGGTGCAGCATTCGATTTTCGTGTTCGAGCGCCATAGCACGGGATTTCCAGTAAGCTAGTTGATGCTGATTCTGCCATGCTGCGACCTCTGGTATCGGGGGAACCAATTGAGCGTTCAAATTTAAGTTTGTGTCTACACCGTTCATTTCCGTGCAGGATGCTGTTTCACACAAATTGGTTTTCCTAGCTAACCTAAACTTTTTATGTTTAAAAATTCTTAATCTATTTCTTCGCCGCTTTTCACGTTTTGCTCGTAATTTTTTGAATTTACGCACTGCACTATACGATAACTTCTTCTGTAATTGTGTGTAACAACTCACTGACGCGGTAACATCAGAAACATCAACTACATTTTCGGCCATATTAGAAACATTTGGAAGATGTTGCCAACATTCACTTTATCCAAAAATTTGAACTGAAGAACTAATAACTAATATTAGTTTATGAATCTTTATTATTAGTTAATCCAAGTTTTTGTGAACAATGTTGATTAACAATGTAGCCAATTGAAGGCATTTTAACTATTTATCTTTCTGGATAATACTTAATATTAAATAAAAAAAAAATAATACAGAAAAACGTTTATTTTTCATAAAATCATTATCGACAAGATGCCATTATAGCTCCAACACTTTCAAAATCGATCTTCTCATTAATATTCTTGGTTTTGATGTTTTCATCTTGATTAGCTATGAAAACCAAATTTCCATCTTCATGCCAACCATATTTTCTAACCCAATGTTTTAATGTAATATCATCTACATCTCCCAAAAGTTCAGACAAGTGACTACGTTCAATTCTTTGATACGTTATTCCCACTACATGGCATACAAACTTCCTTATAGAGTCAAAAAATCCAGTGATTTTTTGGATCAACTCTGGTTTTGTACTAACAATTGTCCAAAATAGTTGAAAATCACACTGCTCCAGAATATCGCCCAAATACATGATTTGAGTGATTGATTCTAAGGCAAGCTAAAAAATGAAAATGTATAAACATTCATTATGAACATTTAAAAAAACTATAATATACCTGCTTTTCATTAAGAAGACATTTACATAAAATAAAGTCAGTATGTGGGAAATTTGTTAGTGCTTTCAGTAAAATCTGACATGTGATATTTACATTGAAACTCTGCGGATTAAATTGATAAAGTTTTAACACAGCCAAATTGGCTTCTAAATCATAAGCATTTTCACGTGATTGAATTTCCACATATTTTTCAAGGGTTGGAAGATTGTCTGGATTATATCTGAAAGAAAAATTAGTCAAAATACAAAATTAAATGCAACTGAAATAAACTTACCTTTCGATTCCTTTTAACATCGAAGACACTGTTTGCTTCATAGCTTCTGCCATTGTTAATATTTAGCTATTTTCCACTTAATTACTAAATATTAACTACTAGCGGAAAATTGGTGATGTTTTGGTAACTTTGGTGATTCCAAAGTCAATCCAAAAATAATCCAAACAGAAGAACTGTTACCAATAGCAGTTACCTTTTCACCAATAACTGAATCCTCTGATCAATAACCACAGAAGAAATAGCTCACAACACATCCACTATATACATTTGTACACTAATTAATTGCATAATTTAACGGCTATTAATGTAAAGTAATAAGGATATCGATGTTTGATATTAGTAGTAAATCTATTAAATAAATAATTTTGAAAATTGTGTTTACAAGTAACAACTAGCAGATGGCGACTTAGTAGTATCTATACTTCTCTGTGGATTGGAAAACTGTGGTTGGTTGTCATCCATTGAATTACTTGTCAATAGTTTGTTTATATTTGAGAAACAGTTTCTCAAAAATATCAACCATCATCACAGCGCACATTAAATAGATTTGAAAAAAGAAAATGGCAAGTCTTCCAGGTAGTATAGCATTTGATGAATATGGTAGACCTTTTATAATTATTCGAGACCAAGAAAGACAAAAGCGGCTTACAGGAATTGATGCATTAAAGGTAGGTTATGCTGAAAATATCAAGACCAACTGCTTTATTTTTCGATGCTAAATTTTTAAATATGTAACTGCTGCGCTCCATATTATACTCAAAAATTTTAAGAATAAAAAATATTTTCAGTCTCACATTATGGCTGCTCAACAAATAGCAAATACAATTCGAACTTCTCTTGGCCCCAAAGGTCTTGATAAGATGCTGGTATCACCTGATGGTAAGTTTACTGCTAATAATAGCAATATTTATGTATTTACCACGTAAATATGTACTTGAATTTTAGGTGAGGTGACTGTCACAAATGATGGAGCAACTATTTTGAAGCAAATGGATGTTGAACATCAAATTGGGAAGCTGTTGGTTCAGTTATCTCAGTCTCAAGATGATGAAATTGGTAAGTAATAAGGAATTATAATGACATTCTTGGGAGCATAATTGTTTTAAATGTCAATTGCAGGGGATGGAACTACGGGGGTTGTTGTACTTGCTGGAGCATTGCTAGAACAAGCAAGTGCTTTATTGGATCAAGGTATACATCCAATTAGAATTGCAGATGGGTATGAATTGGCATGTCAAAAAGCTGTAGAAAGACTGGATAAAATTGCAGAGATGTTTCCAGTATCTGCAGAAGATCCAGAGCCATTGATAAAAGTTGCAATGACCACGCTCGGCTCTAAAATCATTAATAAATGCCACAGGCAAATGGCAGAAATTGCTGTGAAAGCTGTACTTTCTGTAGCCAATTTTGAAACTAGAGATGTTAATTTTGAACTTATTAAAGTGGAAGGAAAGGTAAGTTATATAGTTTTGTAGTACATATATCTAATTCTGTATTTGGCAGTTCATTATGTGCATTTTTTTACTGAATCAAATTTTCACTAGGTTGGTGGTCGTCTGGAGGACACTATGCTAGTTAAAGGTGTTGTGATAGACAAAACTATGTCACACCCTCAAATGCCTAAGGAACTTAGGAATGTTAAATTGGCTATCCTTACTTGTCCATTTGAACCACCAAAGCCAAAAACCAAGCATAAGTTAGATGTCACCAGTGTTGAAGACTACAAAGATCTCAGGAAATATGAACAAGAAAAGTTTATTGAAATGGTACATATTTACTATGTTTAAATTTTTTTTTTTATAATATCAATCGATTGTTTTAGGTTGATTTAGTGAAGAAAGCTGGTGCAACTTTAGCTATTTGTCAGTGGGGCTTTGATGATGAAGCAAATCACTTGCTTTTACAAAAACAATTACCAGCTGTAAGATGGGTAAGTTATATTTTAAATTGTACAATGCATTTTTAAAAAGAAATCACATGAAAATTTTAATTATTTTACTGTGTAGTGTTATTTTGTTTATATTTCTATTTTCATGAAATCCTTCTTTTCCTATCTGCATTTATACATTTTATGGTACTTGCAGTATCATATAGAAGGAATAATAAATAGATTTTATTCTAAAAGTTGGGGCAAAAACATTTGCCAGACTGTTAGATTAAGAACCTACATGCTTTTTATTTTTACACAAGTGTGATAAAAATACAGATGTGCTGTAGGTTTTGTAATTTACCGTTTTCCGTCTTAATTTTATAAGGTTGGGGGTCCAGAAATAGAACTGATTGCAATAGCTACGGGTGGTCGTATAGTTCCCAGATTTGAAGAGCTGAGTCCTGACAAACTGGGAACAGCAGGACTTGTTAGAGAAATTTCGTTTGGAACAACAAAAGATCGTATGCTTGTAATTGAAGAGTGCTCGAATTCACGAGCAGTGACTATTCTTGTCAGAGGAGGAAATGCCATGATAGTTGAAGAGGCCAAGAGAAGTCTCCACGATGCCCTTTGTATTGTACGAAGTTTAGTACAAGTAAGTTAATTTGCATTGTCATATTTTTATCTTGTATACAATAAAATGATGAGAATTTGCTCGAAAATTAATTTTTACTATCTTGTAGTTGTGTAAAGCTAAATTTAATTTATCTTAACTTTTTTATATAGGAACCACGAGTGGTTTATGGCGGTGGAGCGGCTGAAATAGCTTGTAGTTTGGCTGTAGCCCAGCATGCCCACGAATTAGCTTCTCTTGAACAATATGCGTTTAGGGCTTTTGCTGAAGCTCTCGAAAGTACTCCCTTAGCCCTAGCAGAAAATAGCGGATTATCAGCAATTCACGCACTTGCCGAAATAAAGGTAAGCTATTTTAGTCCCAAAAACAATAATTATATTGTGTAGAAAAGACGTTTTTTATGTTGTTTTTCTGATTTAAAAAAATATGTGTTTATAGGCAAAACAGTCGGCAAGTGGAGACTCAGCTTTGGGTATCGATTGTATGCAAACTGGCAATCCGAATATGCGTGAGCAGCACGTCATCGAGTCCTTAAGGTCGAAGAGGCAACAATTAATTTTGGCTACGCAACTTGTGAAAATGATTTTAAAAATAGATGATGTACGTTCACCTGCTGATGGACGCAACATGTAATGCTTTTTTGTTTAATTACAGCGAGAAAAGTTAATTAATCTCTATCACATCATTGTATTCTGAATTTTTCATGTAGTGATAATTTAACACCTGTTTTTTTTAATGTTCTCATATGTCTGTATTTATTAATAAATACAAAAACAACTATTCACAGTGCATTTATTTTAAAAAATACTTTATACTAAATAAAATAATGTCTTCATAAAAGTGCTTTTATAATATGAAAGGTAAGTAATTGCACATTAATAAACTATTCTTTTTTTATGTGAAATATATTTATAAATAAATGTTTAAACCTTCACTGACTGACGGACAGCGCACAGCCTAAACCAAAACAAATTTGAAATTTAAAGTAAATATTCCTTGAGTACAGTAGAGATTACAACTAAGGAAAGCTATTTTGAAATTCCTTCCCATATAAGGGTAAAAAGGGATGTTAAGGTAGTTGACTGACAGGGAATATTCGTTGAATACTTGAGGGGTGCATTAGGGAGGGATTTTTTGAAATTTCATCTCTAAGGACGTTAAAAGGAGTGTTAAAGTAACTGACTGACAGACAAGGTAGAGTATAATTTGGTGGATTTAGGAATAAAGATTTGAAGGATTCCCTTTTGAGTCTTTAGGGACATACTAAGGACATTTGTGAAATTTCTTCCCCTAAAGGCGTTAATAGGGTAGTTAAACTAGCTAACTGACAGGCAACGGGGACTTAGATATTTGAAATTTGGAGGGAATATACTGGAGGGGTGCACTAGGGAGGGTATTTTCGAAATTCCGTTTAAAGGGATGAAAAGGAGTATAACAACAATGCACAACCCAAATCGACTACAGATCTGAAATTAGGAATGAATAATCCTTGAGTCTTTAGGGGCGCATAAAGAAAGGATTTCTTTGAAATAGCTTTTCTAAAGGGGTTAAATGAAGTGTTAATGTTATTGACAAGCAGGCAACGTACAGCCCAAATCGGCTGACCTAGATATTTGAAATTTAGTGGGAATATTTCTTGAATACTCCAATATTACATTAAGAAGGGATTGTTTGAAATTCCATCCCTAAAGTGGTGAAAGCAACTGACTGACAAACAACACACAATCTGAATCGGCGGACTTAGAGACCTTTAAAATTTAGGGAGATATTTCTTGAATATGACTAACAAACAACGCACGGGCTATATATTCGAAGTTACAAGGGAATATTGCTTGAATCTTTAGGAGTACATAAAGAAAGGGTTTTTTGAATGTCTTTTCATAAGGGGGGTAAAGAAGGTGTTAAAGTAACTGAATGACGTAGAGTCTCAATCGGTGGACCTGAAGATTGAAATTTGGAGAGAATATTCACGAGTCTTTAGCGGTACAATAAGGAAGACCTTTATGAAATTCCTCCCCTAAAGGCGGTAAAAGAGATGTTAAAATAACTGACTCGACAGGTCAGGCCGGTAGAGCTACAGATTTGATATTTGGAGGGAATATTCCTTGAAGAGTGCAATAAGGATCGATTTTTTGAAATTCTATCCCTAAAGGGGCGTCAATGTAACTGACTTACAACGCACAGCGTAAATCGGTAAACATACAGATTTAAAATTAGGAAGGTATATTCCTTCAGTCTTTAGGGGCATAATAAGTAGGGATTCATTCCTTAAGGGGGTTAAATGAGATGATAAAGCAACTCACTGGCAGGCAATGTACATTCTAAATCGGCTGGCCTAGAGAATTGAAATTTGGAGGGAATCTTCCTTGAGCCTTGATGAGTCCTCTAAAAAGGAATTTTTTGAAATTCCATCCCGAAAGTGGCGAAAACGGGTGTTAATGCAACTGACTGACAAACAATGCACAGCCTAAATCGGTAGTCCTAGAGATTTGAAATTTGGAACAAATTCTCTTCGAGTATTCTGCATTCATGAGAAGTTTTTAATATATCACATCTCACATGAATAAGTTCGTAACATGCATATATTTCATATTTATTTTCATTAGGCACCAACAGATTTTGTGAGGTATAAATAGCGAAATTTTATGCAGCTGCAAAGGTAAAATGTAAAATTCACGAAGTAATAAATGATTGGAATTGTGCGCTAATTTCAATGACATAATACTTTCAATTTAACGCAATAATTATCCGAAACGTTAACGCTGTTTAATGTGTTTTGTATATATCAGTCGTGCATTTACCATTGCTAGAAGATATGTAAATGGATATTTATAAATGATTTGAATATGGGAACGTTGTTATAATCAATCAGAGAAACAACAATTATCAGCAATTACTGAGATACTTATCTTAAGGATTGATAAACATTGATGAATGCTTGGCCGCTTTGATGTCTAATCCTAAGACTACCATTATTCACAACAAATTGTTACCTATCTAATAGAAACGTATAATTATAAACGCGAGTAGTTCTTTTAATGTTACATTTTACTGTCGATTTTGAAATAATTAATAACACGCCCGACAATGTTCCCTTTCCTAACGATAGCAAGAAAATGTTACATTTTATACAGATGTGTTGTTTAACTTTTAAGTATAGTGTAAAATGGGGCATTATAAATTAATAACAATATATTCGTAACAAAATTAAAAAAAATAATTTTCTTCATCATATATAAAACAAACGTTAAATGGAACTTAGTTTCTAAAACAATATTTTTTAAAGTAAGATTTACTTTGATTTATAAAGACAATCTTTTGGATTAATTAAGTCTTTTCTTTTAAGTCTTTAGAGTCAAAATGATTGCCCTACTTTAAAATCTCATTTCAAGCTTCATCACTTATTTTTAATATTTCAATTTACCTTAATCGTTATTATTCATTAGTATAAGTTCGATTTTCCTGCAATCTCATTTTTAGTTTGATATGATCTTTGTATGTAATTCTCTTGGGGAATTATATTTAAGTTATCTCAATTTGGGATTAGATTAAAGGTTTAAATACGATTTATTTGCAGTGCATTTTTACCTAAGTCGCGGTTATTTGTTTTATGTATCTAACCGATATTTACATGATAATAGTTCCTAATTATATTCAGTGTAATTAAACAAAAAAGGTCTTATTATTTCAATTTTCTTTAAAGTAAATGCTTGTTAATATATGTATAATACTACATTCATGTATGTATAATATTCTGCATTTATAATTTTTATTCATAGTTAGCAAACAGCACTTGTTAATCGTAAAGAACGTGGAAAATCCGCGATTTTCACGGAAAATTAGCAGGTGTCCAGCATTATGTTTGCGTGTTCAGTAAACAGTAAAAACATACCTCTCGACTATTTACCATTACTCAAGCTGTTGACAGGATAAAGACCATTACAGATAACATAATAATAACTATTTATTCACTCATCCTTTAGGCATTGCTTTTGTAATAATATGTACTTAACGTCTAATAACGTTGTGAACGGAAATCTCAATACAAATTTCCCATGTGTAAACCGACATATTTCTCCTAGTTCCTTTAATTTAGAAAAAACCGACGTGCCCATATTTTAATACCATTTAGACAAATAAGATAAAAAGAGGAACAAAATATATTCTCACATAGTCCCAATGAAATACTTTGTGTTGAATGGAATAGTACCTACCTATTTATGTATCATTACAAATAAAATTGTGATTTCTTTATTTTAGCAAAGTAAAGAAAATACCTGTCAAAAAGAAAACAATTGTTTTGAAGATGATCTAACGCATACAGGATGCAACAAATAATCGTAAAATAATAGGTAAAGGACCTTAACAACTACTCAAAATATCTCCATTTATATGTATATAGCGATTTTTAGAAGTATTCATTTGTCGACACATTCTTTTAATTTTCTGATTCCATATCAAGCGGGTTTTATGATGTTACGATTTTAAAATATTATATATAAAAGAAATTATGAGTACTGACAGGACAGGGCAAAGTAGTATTACGTAGTTAATATCAGCAATTTTTTATGCTGAAGTGTACGATGTGTAACATACCTATTTACAAACAATTTCTTTAAATTTTAGTCATTGATTACTATACATCTATTAAAAAACCATAATGGCCGACATCAGCAACAATGCGACAACAATTGAAAAAGAATGATGGCCGACTACTGCAACAATTAGAATAGAATGATGGCCGACACTACGTCATACTGGAGCAATAAAAATGGCCGGGGGCAGGGGAAAGAACTAGTATTAACAATAAATTTTATTCTTGTTTAAAAACCAGTAGACTGTTTCTACATTCAGAATATATTATATAGCATACGAAACTCCAAAATATTATCTCATTAACGCAGACACATAAGAAAAAAATTATTATTCAATTGGCAAAAAACTAACGAAATAACAGTTAGCTCTTCATTAAAACTAAGCACGTAAAGTCAAAGGACTCAGTGCTGTCTAAAATAATGTCCCTGTTTACCTTGCCGACAATTTTAAGCATTTCTTAAACAAAATTTATATTCTGAACAACATAATTTAACAAGTGCGATAACGCAGACATTCATTTTGCAACTTTTAAAACAAACTGTTTTATAAAACAGACAAAACTAACGTTATCCATTTAGTCTAATTATAAGTATGCTGTCTGCTGGAGCGGTAGAGATATAAAACAAAGGATAGCGTAGGGTCGAGCCGCCTTCAACAAAAAAGTTACCTCTATGCTCGCGAACGGTTAATTGATAAAATCGAAAAGAATGTTAAAGGTGTATGTCTGGAGCAAGGCGCTATACGGGTGCGAAACATGGACGGTTGGCTAGGGCGAAAAGCGATCGAAAAGTGGTGTTTCAGGCGAATGATGAGGGCACCATGGATAGGGAAGGTTGAAAATGGGGAGGTATTAGAAAGAATAGAACAGAGATCACTATGGAAGTCAAAAAGAAATAGGCGAGATAGGTCGGTATACTTCTCAGGCATGAAGGGCTAATTAGAAACATATTAGAAGCAGAAACAGGAGTTTAAGAGGAGTGGAAGTAGACTTAGATTAGATAATTAGATTACTGTTCATAAATGGTTTAGGATGTGAGATGTTCTCGTTTTAGGGAAATACGAAGATTTGATCAGGATTGGGAAGAGTGAAGGTACGTGTCCAATCGTAAGTGTTAGGGCTGACGACCTTATAACGGATGAAATGTTTGCTAACGGCTCGAAGTTTTAAAGGAAATTAAGGTTTTTTAAACAAAAACTACTAATTGATTGATTTATTCTGCTAATTTAAATAAGGAACAACAAAGCAGCTTGTGTTGCATTTTCCAACTTTAGGGGCATGTTGTTAGAATGTTGGGAACCTGTGTAAACAAAAGGTATACTGGGATTTTTGTTACTGTATTCCTTTGTTTCGTGTAAACCACTACAATCTTGCGGTGTATAAAGTGAGCAACAAGCGACAACTCTAATCTAACAATAATCTATTTTTTCCTAATGCAAATGAAGATCCATGGATCAATGGAGTGTAAAGATATTCACGGTAACAATCCTATCTATTTATCATTGGTTTAAAACTGTACATTGGTCGTTCCATACATCATAGTCGTCTTTGTACCTAAATGCAAAACAGTCCCGTTCCGTTTCGAGGTACTTAGTTAGTTAAAATCTTCACGCCCGAAGGAGACGTTTTGTTATTAACTATTCTCGTGATCTTCATTGCTCTTATCCTTTTGTTTATCAGCTAGTCAGATTCCTTGTTTATTACGCGCAAAATCAAATAAAAATAAAGGCGCAGCGAACCAACAACGAACCTCGATCGTACCGTACCGTACCGTCCCGACGCTTGACGCAAAAATAACGGGCAAACGGAATTTGTATGCAATCAACAAGATCAATATTTGAAAATACGGCAAGCTGTTTGTTTATTGGTTAATGCCACGCGATAAGAGACAGTATTATATCAACTGATGTCGTTGATTCATAACAAAACCATGCTATTGCAATACTTTCTAAAAAACATTCGGGGATAAAAGCGTAAAATCTTCAAAAAGTCGTCGAATTAAAATGTAGGTGTCATGCACTACCTATTGGTAGGGCTCAACTGATCACTAAATATAAAATTATGTTCTACATATCGATGATTCTAGCATAAGAAGATTTGTAGGTAAAGGAAATTTGTATGAGATAGGGGATGATCGGATATCCCGGATGTTGTCGGTTACTTAGAATATTTAGTTAAAAATCGCTAATCTTTTGGCGAATTAGAAGTGTTTACATGACAATATTCGGTCATATATGGTTATCAAAATAGGTTCGCAGAGATCATGCAGTTAATGAGGAACATGTCCAATGCAGCCCTGTAGTGGTGCCAAGAATCAGAACAGTGGGTCCTTTTAGTTGACTATCAACTTTGTTTGCTCAAAAAAAAAAAGAGAGGGTAGGTGATTTCTCTTTAAGTTTTGTTCTTTTCTGTTAAGAAATATATCTCCGATGATCTTGCTGACTCTGCTTTTATTATCTTAATGGTTAGGAGGTAATATGGAGCAACGACAATAGACAAATTATAAGTGCTTTGCACCATCGACAATGGCACCATCTGTCCCAAATTGGACGGGTTTTACTAGTACCATATTATAATGGGCTAATTAATTTCACTACAATATTGATCTATTAAAAGTAGACCGGCTATAGGTAATGGTGGACATAAAGTTCGAACCTTGCCATTGTTCGATAATAACTTGACCGCAGACTTAGAAATTGTCAATTTCCATCAACTCCTACAATTAATTACAAATGGACAGCGTGATATCTAGATCCAGGTCATGCGCTGGTGCGTTTCATTTTAAAAACATCAATAGCAGAACGGTCTAGACAATTTTCTCGTACATAAAATCTATCTATGTATAGAGAACAGTGTTCACACCCGCACAGTGTTTATATTAACGTGCAGGGGGCCAAAGTGAAGGGCCGTATCGCATAGATCATGTCATACACCCAACCTTGCTGTTCGCTTTTGTAATTTCTCCCTATAAAACACAATGTCACACATACGACAACAAACACACAAATCTGTATCACCTTAAAAGACTGATGAATGTGACAGATCTGTATCTGTCTATTTTTTGTCTATTTGTCAACGCCCGCGACTAGGCCACATGCCATTACGTAAATACTTCTACGTATGTACCAATTATGTGAATGTGTAAATTTGAATTTTAGTCGCAAGGCGCGAACTTAATCTTATTTTAATAGGTACGTTTTTACACAAGTTGAATTTAATGTTTTATTGATAGGTACTGTCCTGATTCTGAAGGGACTGAAGGTCGTCGTCGGTTGGAGTTGCTTGATGTCCACATCGGAGATGGAAGGACCTGTGAAGAAGTTCGCCACTCGTACTAGAGAAACGTTAGGAAGCAACTCCCACCGACAACCTCCTTTAAACCCGAACCAGGACAGCATCAATTCAGTAGAGTTACAAAACAAAGGATAGCGCAGGGTCGAGTCGCTTTTAACAAAAAGAAGTCACTTCTGCGATCTTAAAAGGTTAATTTAGAAAGTCAAGAACGGGGAAAAGGTTAGAAATTAGAAAGAGTAGAACAGAGGGTTCTATGAATGTCAATAAGAAATGGGCGAGACAGGTTGGTAGGACACTTTCTCAGACATGAAGGGTTAATTAGAGACATATTAGAAACTGAAACCAAAAGGGTTATTAGGAGTAGCGGTAGACCTACATTACTTTAGATTACTGTTCACAAATAGTTAAGGATGTGGGACATTCCAGCTTTAGGAAAATATAAAAAGATTAGCTCAGTATACAAAAGGGTGCATGGAAGTGCGTGTCGACTTAGTCTTAGGACTGAAGATGATGATGATAATTCATAAATTATATAGTAATTGTTATAACTACTAGATAATATCACTTATGACAACCCCCTCTTTATGTTTATAATATCTCATCGAAATCGGTTCAGCTATTTTGAAGATTAACCCATATAGAAAAACAGACAAATTATTTTAAGGGTCGTTTGTGTCATTATATAAATCGTGGAGTAAGTATTTTGCTAACCACGAGCGGTTTAGAAATATTTTTTATTTATATAAGCACCTGCCCCAATAAATTTTAAACGAAGAAATCTTCACTTATAGGAGCCTATCTAGGGTCTGATAAACTTCATCCAAAAAATAAATTTCAAAGGTAATGATTGTAGTGTATCGTATCGTATCGAAGTAAAAACTATTATTTTATGAATCACCTATGAAAATTCAATGCATTAAAAATATGTAGGTATGTCACATAATACAAAAAATAGTGATTATCTAGAATTGATGTTCTAACAAGCGAATATCATATTTTAACAAGAAAAAGGAAGGTATAATAATAGATAAATTGATGATACTTTATGTAAAATAAGAATTACTTTCTTGACATTGATCATTGTTTTATGTCCACGTTTTACTTATGTGTTTATTAGTCAGCAATTACTTTTGCATAAGTAAATTACAAGAAATTATTCATAGAATGAAAAATGCGGACAGTAGGTAATTGTTGATAATTTAATTAATTGATTCATTACTGTGGTGTACAACAAAAAGTCAATTATAAAATTCCAAAAAGGCGAATCACCATGAAGACTGTCACAAACTAATTTACTTTATAAATATTATCCGGAATTTACCACACGACAGATATATTCTGGATATTATGAATAAAATACTTCTACTTAAATAGTTTCTGCTTTTTAATAAAAAAAATTTGGTTGTATTAAAAGCAAGCGCCAGCGAGCAGCTTGGGGTGGGGTGCGCGATCTCATTACAATTCAAGATCAAAAAGCTCCAGCATCCCTACTAATCCGTCTGTAGCCGCGCACTGTGCGGGAGTATATGAACATGCTAGTGGGAGACACCTTCGTCTCACCTGATCTAGCAAGCCCGTGCGATCAGTGATCAGTGTCTGTCTGACGATCGGAATACAAGCATCGCCAAAAAGCTCAGACTAATAAGTAAGTAAAGCTCGTGCGCCGATATTCGCGTGTTTCACACTTTTTCCATCATGGACACTCTGCTTCAATATAACGCGGAATTATCTCAGAGACTTTCTTTACCTTTAGACAGCCCGAATTATACAGATTCGAACAATAACAGTGATAACGACAAATCGAATCGCGGTGATAAGTACTCGTTAAGACCTCGGTCGTCCAGAAGGAGAAACGTACCGGAAGAGATTATTCCTGAGAAAAGTTCAAAAACACGAACGCCGAAACCGAAACAAAAACCCGCTCCATTAAGCAAGTACAGGAGGAAAACGGCGAATGCACGGGAAAGGAGTCGGATGAAGGAGATCAACCAAGCGTTCGAAACGTTGCGGCAAGCCGTTCCCGAAGTGTACGCAACACATTTCGGATCTAATGAAAAATTAACTAAAATCACCACATTACGACTGGCAATGAAATACATATCGACTCTAAGTGCAGCGCTGATGACGAGTGATGGTAATACGAGCGTCGTAACGTCGCCCGATTTTTCGGATTGCAGTGATTTGGATTGCTTGCTGCTGGAATCGGACGGCGAATCATTACCGTTGAACTCCGATCTGTCCGATCATTCGCTGACTCCTGCGGATTTTTCAGTCGATTTTCCGGACGACTCCTTGTCCTCTGTTGACTTCGGGCACTTATCTCCCGGATTTTCGGAACATTTATCTTTCGACTGCTTCTTGACCGATATAAAGTAATTATTATAAATAATTTTGGAAGAGCGTACGCTTTTAGCTTTTAAGAGAACGTAAACGATTCCGTCCTGTGAAATTTCCTGAAATGTGCTATATTTTCTTTTAAGTAATCGACCAACACTTAGAAAATTTATTGTTGGTATTGTAAAATCGGGTTATAAATGAGTAAGTTCGATAGTTATGTACCGTACACATACGTAGTTCAAGTGTTTTTAAGAAGCGATCAGAGTCTGTAAGTCCGTACTGACTGTAAGTCTTACTATTACTATTATATCATAATGATAAGTTGTTTTTTATTGCCATTGCTATTTATAAATTTTTGTACAGTAAAATTTAAGAATATACGTTATTTTTACAGAAGTTCCATTGTTTATTTATTTATCTTACTAAATGCAAACATAAGCAAAGAATCTCCGAAATTTAAAATTACTCCTGCTTTTAAAATAAAAACAATTAAAGCAGCTACCTTTGCTTTAGTAAAATTAGGTCACTAGAACAATTCATGATCCTGAACTTCATAGTCATAACTCCCATGAAGGAGGGTTTGGATTTGGAAAATTCAATTAATAATAGTTTATAATACTAATAAACATTAGCAGCTGAATAATAATTAGTTTTTGTTTTTTCAACGAATGTATAGAGAACAGTGTTCACACCCGCACAGTGTTTATATTAACGTGCAGGGGGCCAAAGTGAAGGGCCGTATCGCATAGATCATGTCATACACCCAACCTTGCTGTTCGCTTTTGTAATTTCTCCCTATAAAACACAATGTCACACATACGACAACAAACACACAAATCTGTATCACCTTAAAAGACTGATGAATGTGACAGATCTGTATCTGTCTATTTTTTGTCTATTTGTCAACGCCCGCGACTAGGCCACATGCCATTACGTAAATACTTCTACGTATGTACCAATTATGTGAATGTGTAAATTTGAATTTTAGTCGCAAGGCGCGAACTTAATCTTATTTTAATAGGTACGTATTTTAGTCCCAAAAACAATAATTATATTGTGTAGAAAAGACGTTTTTTATGTTGTTTTTCTGATTTAAAAAAATATGTGTTTATAGGCAAAACAGTCGGCAAGTGGAGACTCAGCTTTGGGTATCGATTGTATGCAAACTGGCAATCCGAATATGCGTGAGCAGCACGTCATCGAGTCCTTAAGGTCGAAGAGGCAACAATTAATTTTGGCTACGCAACTTGTGAAAATGATTTTAAAAATAGATGATGTACGTTCACCTGCTGATGGACGCAACATGTAATGCTTTTTTGTTTAATTACAGCGAGAAAAGTTAATTAATCTCTATCACATCATTGTATTCTGAATTTTTCATGTAGTGATAATTTAACACCTGTTTTTTTTAATGTTCTCATATGTCTGTATTTATTAATAAATACAAAAACAACTATTCACAGTGCATTTATTTTAAAAAATACTTTATACTAAATAAAATAATGTCTTCATAAAAGTGCTTTTATAATATGAAAGGTAAGTAATTGCACATTAATAAACTATTCTTTTTTTATGTGAAATATATTTATAAATAAATGTTTAAACCTTCACTGACTGACGGACAGCGCACAGCCTAAACCAAAACAAATTTGAAATTTAAAGTAAATATTCCTTGAGTACAGTAGAGATTACAACTAAGGAAAGCTATTTTGAAATTCCTTCCCATATAAGGGTAAAAAGGGATGTTAAGGTAGTTGACTGACAGGGAATATTCGTTGAATACTTGAGGGGTGCATTAGGGAGGGATTTTTTGAAATTTCATCTCTAAGGACGTTAAAAGGAGTGTTAAAGTAACTGACTGACAGACAAGGTAGAGTATAATTTGGTGGATTTAGGAATAAAGATTTGAAGGATTCCCTTTTGAGTCTTTAGGGACATACTAAGGACATTTGTGAAATTTCTTCCCCTAAAGGCGTTAATAGGGTAGTTAAACTAGCTAACTGACAGGCAACG